>NC_141875.1:329862228-330173628 GCF_056163025.1 Triticum urartu
CCACAGGTGAAGAAGACAAACCCTAGACCACAGGCTTCATATGGTCCAAAGGCTTCATACAGACAGAGGACTCACCTGAGTCGCACTAACGCAAATGTTTTGCAGGGAAATCATACTCAGGCCTATGAATATGAGCGCGGTTCATCGAACCGCCATGTTCATAAGACCAAGAACTATTCTGCTTATTCTTATGAGTACTATTGTCCGCCTGCAAGACTTTTTGCTAGGGCTCCAAAGCCAAAGTTCTCAGACGCTGCACTTAGACTTATCGCTTCTAAGCCACCCTTGAAGATGTGGGTGGCTAAGAAAGCTTAACTCTCTTTTGCAGGGAAAGGTCTCCAGCAGAAAACCAAAATCGTCTGACGCTATTGCTGGGGACCTTAAACATCTTGTAGGGCGCAAGATCAAATGCCCGAATGGTCTTACTATGTACTTTGTTCCTGAATCGCTTGCTACTCTCCATATCAGTCCTAATCTGGATCTAAGCTTTCATAACCCACTGGTTCGTCAAATGTTTTTGCTTCACAATTCTCTTCATGAAGCCTATCCCCCTAACTGCACTGTAGGGTACGACACCAGCGTCTTCAGAATGGATTATTGATAGTGGGTGTACCAATCACATGACTGGCAAAAGAAGCCTTCTTATGGACTCAACTTATGTCCATCCGACAAGAGTCACATCACATTTGCTGACACTAGCAAAAGTAAGGTATTGGGTCTAGGTAGAGTTGCAATCTCAAAGGATCAACACATGGATAAAGTCATGCTTGTTGAATCCCTTGGCTTCAACTTAATGTCTGTCTCAATGCTTTGCGATTTGAACATGATCGTAATATTTGGAAAATATCGCTGCCTTGTTCTAATGGAATCTGACAAGTCTCTAGTGTTTGAAGGGTATCGGAAAGATGATTTGTACGTGGTAGATTTCTCAGCAGGACCATAGCTTGCCGTATGTCTTCTAGCAAAAGCTTCAGAATGCTGGCTCTGGCATCGGAGGCTAGGGCATGCTGGCATGAGGAACCTCCACACCCTTGCAAAGAAGAAGCATGTCGTGGGCATCGAGGGCGTCAAGTTCAAGAAAGATCACTTATGCGGTGCCTGTGAAGCAGGAAAGATGACGAGGGCCAAACATCCCTCGAAGACAATCATGACAACTACTCGACCCTTCGAACTGCTCCACATGGATCTTTTCGGTCCCACTCATTACTCACCTCTTACTACTACTGCTTGTCTCTATGGCTTTGCCATTGTTGATGATTATTCTATATATACTTGGGTGCACATAATCCTCTACAAGACTGAAGTGCAGGATGTCTTCAGACGCTTCGCCAATCGAGCAATGAACAACTATGGCGCCAAGATAAAGCACATCAGAAGTGACAATGGCACTGAATTCAAGAACACTGGCCTTGATACATATCTTGATACCTTGGGCATCACACATGAATTCTCAGCCCCGTACATGCCACAGCAGAATGGTGTCGTCGAACGCAAGAACAGAACACTCATTGAGATGGCCCGAACGATGCTTGATGAATACAAGACTCCAAGAAAATTCTGGCCTGAAGCCATTGATACTGCATGCCATACAATCAATCGTGTTTATCTTCACAAGCTTCTCAACAAAACATCTTATGAGTTCCTTACTGGCAAGAAGCCAAATGTCAGTTACTTCAGAGTATTTGGCGCCAGGTGCTGGATCAAGGATCCACATCACACTTCAAAGTTTGCACCAAAAGCACATGAGGGTTTTATGCTTGGATATGTAAAGGATTCGCACTCCTACAGAGTCTTCAATCTCTTTCATTATAAAGTGGTTGAAACAGTGGATGTGCGATTTGATGAGACTAACGGTTCACAAAGAAAACACCTACCAAATGTGCTAGATGAAGTTCCATCCAGCGAATCAATCAAGCTAATGGGAACTGGAGAAATCATACCTTCTGAAGCTCAACCTGAAGAGGAACTTATCATCTCCGCACCTGATCAACCTAAAGACAATGCTCAGCCTGAAGACAATCCCTCTAACAACGACAATGATCAGCAAGAGCAAAATCTTCGCCCTGTACATCCTCGTGTTGCCAATGAAGTGCAGATTGAGAGAATAATTGATAGCATCAATGCACCCGGTCCGCTCACTCGTTCAAGGGCAACTCAGCTAGCAAATTTCTGTGGGCACTTCGCATTCGTCTCAATAACAGAACCCAAGAAAGTTGAAGAAGCCTTCATGGAACCTGAATGGATTCAAGCTATGCAAGAAGAGCTTCAACAGTTTGAGCTGAATAATGTATGGGAACTGGTTAAGCGTCCTGATCCTCGGAAGCACAACATAATAGGCACCAAATGGATATACCGCAACAAGCAAGATGGGCATGGTCAAGTTGTCAGAAACAAAGCTCGTCTCGTTGCTCAAGGATATACTCAAGTGGAAGGAATTGACTTCGATGAAACATTTACTCCTGTGGCTAGACTTGAAGCCATACGCATACTGCTGGCCTATGCAAATCATCATAACATACTTCTATATCAAATGGATGTGAAGAGCGCCTTTCTCAATGGCAAGATTGAAGAAGAAGTGTATGTTGCACAACCGCCTGGCTTTGAAGATCCAAAACATCCTGACATGGTATACAAGCTCAACAAGGCACTGTATGGCCTCAAACAAGCCCCTCGGGCCTGGTATGACACACTCAAATACTTCCTGAAGAGCAAAGGCTTCATACCTGGTTCCCTCGACCCCACTCTCTTCACGAAGACATATGATGGTGAACTGTTTGTGTGCCAAATATATGTGGATGACATTATCTTCGGCTGCACCAATCAGAAGTACAGTGAAGAGTTTGGATATATGATGCAAGAGCAATATCAGATGTTCATGATGGGAGAGCTGAAGTTCTTCCTCGGTCTTCAAATACGACAGCAACGCAACGGCATCTTCATATCTCAAGAGAAGTATCTCAAAGGTTGCCTAAAGAAGTTCGATATGCAAGACTGCAAAGGCTTCACGACGCCAATGCCAGCCAAGCATCATCTGGGTCCTGACGACAATGGTAAAGAGTTCGATCAAAAGGTATACCGCTCCATGATTGGTTCTTTGCTTTATCTATGTGCATCTAGGCTAGATATTATGCTTAGTGTTTGCATGTGTGCTCGATTTCAAGCGGCACCAAAGGAGTCGCATCACTTAGCTGTGAAGCGAATTCTTCGATATTTGGCTCACACCCCAAATTTAGGATTATGGTATCCAAAGGGCTCAGAGTTTGATCTGTTTGGATTCTCGGATGCTGATTATGCTGATGACAAAGTGGATCGCAAGTCTACATCAGGCACATGTCATTTTCTGGGACGATCACTTGTATGTTGGTCTTCAAAGAAGCAGAACTGTGTATCTCTCTCCACTACTGAATCTGAATACATTGCTGCTGGATCTTGCTGCGCTCAGCTTCCGTGGATGAAGCAAACACTCAAGGACTATGGCATTCATCTGAAGCAAGTGCCACTCTACTGCGACAACGAAAGCGCCATCAAGATTGCCAACAACCCAGTTCAACACTCGAAGACAAAGCACATTGAAATTCGTCATCACTTTCTCAGAGATCATGTTGTGAAGGAAGATATTGATATCATACACGTCAACACTGAAGAGCACTTGGCAGATATCTTCACCAAGCCCTCGGATGAGAAGAGATTTTGCAAGTTACGGTGTGAGCTAAATATCTTGGAATCCTCAAATGTCCTGTGATCAGGCACACATCCTAACACTTATGCATATTGATGACTTAGATGTGCAACGCACGAAGTAAAGTATATCTTCAATCAATGAAGACATACATTCTAAGTGTGAATATATTAATGTGGAATTTGACTTCAGAGCACCACGATAATTGTGCGCCGTGTCTGGGTCTAATACTGCCTATACGGTGGGTAACGCCACCACCAAATTTTATGTTTGAAGTGTTTCACTCATGGCGTTACATTTGGTATGTCTTCACATTTGGTTTGGCTTCAATCTCAACATGTCTTCATGATTATCTTCACTATGTTGATTATATATATATATACTAGTGTTCTGTCCTCTACAGCATTCACTTATAGCTATGTCTTCTTGTTGAATCTTTGGAACTAAGTGAATGTGATCGGACCCTAACCTCTCTATGCTTTCTATCTCAAACTCTATCTCTCCAAATCGTATGCATTCTATTGAAACTGTCGAATGTCTTCTCTACGACCTTGTCAGCAGAAGATACAGAGACAAACATTAAGTCTGTTTTCAATGCTCATTCCTTCACCTGAAACCCAGAGAAGTGGGAACGACCACCCGACAATCCAGGCGTGCGTGGGACGTGGAACAACCCCCGATATGCTGCATGATGGCCACGTGTTCCTCAAATATGAATCGCCAGGGGCACTTGTGTAATAACACTGAGCCGCCCCTGTCCCTATAAATACACGCCTCACCACAGTCATTATCTCTTCTTCCACCCTCGCACGAACCCTAGCGCCACCGCTAGCCCTCGACGACGCCGGCAACGAAGCACTTCGCTGCCGCAACCTCTCCGACGCCGTCTTCACGCCGACCGCGGACATCGTCCTCTCCGCCGTCACCGTAGGTGTCCTCCGTCGCCAAGTTAGGGCACGGAAGATCGAACTACTCGGCCTCCTCTTCCACTCCGTCTAGCAGTTCTTCGTGTGGTAAATAAAACTTCCTTTTTACGGCCCCTTTGATCCTATAGCTTTATCACTTTCTACCACAAGCAGTTTCTATTCACACAAGTTGGATCTCTTTCATACTGCATCTCATAACATGCCTAGTATATTCACTTATGCTTCACAAAGTAGTTAGATTCCTCACTTGTACTGATCTGTGGATTTGTACAAATCTGGAACCAACTCCTTATCTATGAGTGAATGTCTTCGCACGATGAGGTCAATGTCTTCTAAACTGATTTATCTTCAAAATCTTCTGAGAATGCATATGACCTCTTCCCCTTCTCTCGCACCTTAATGCTGTCACAGGTACATGTCCGTGGGAGAATCCCTTGGTTCTCATAGTCTGCATTCATTTGCAGAATTCTTACAGTATGACATAAATTCTCCCGAAGCCAGTTCCTGTCTGTCCAGCAAGCGAAAGCCTTTGAAGCCTTTGAATGTATTGAAGCCTTTCAGTTTAAAGTTCATGGCTTCAGAGAAATCAGCAAGGAAGGGTGGCAGAAAGCGTCATGGAGAAACATCAAGAGATCTGCCCGATGACCTCTCAGAGCTGTACAAGATAGATCCTGAAGAGGATTACAATCAGCGCAAGACACGAATCCAATGGATTCGATGCTATTGGGCAGAACAGTGGTTCAAGTACAGATTTGTGACAAAGGAATATGCTGAAAAGAATGCCATCAAGCGACCATGGGGAGACATCCTCTACAAAAATCTTCAACCCAGGACCAGAGATGAAGCCATTGAACAAGGCTTCTATCTCTGCATGGTCCGTGGGCCACAGCCTGCAGATGCACACTCATCGTCACTACTATGGTGTCGTGATGACATTCTGTTCAAGCGCAACTTCCAGTTTGCCCAGAACTCAGCAAAGCAGAACAAGAAGACATTGGGACTAGACTTCAACCCTGGTCCTTCTGCTCCAAGGGCTGACGGCACACGAGATGCAAAACCCAATGTCGTCGGTCCTTTCTACAACCTTGAAGGTCACATCACCCATATCTTGGTTCAAGGGACAGCCGTGAATGAGCCTGCAGATGACGCTGAATCAGATGAAGTGCCTGTAGCGCCGAAGCCAAAGCCTAAAGCTTCAAAGCCTACCTCTGCTCCAAAAATCTCACGGGCGAAGCCACTGGCAACTGCACCTCCTGAAGACAGTGTGCAGTCTGAAGATTTGTCACACATCTCCAAGCCCCAGAAGGTCAAGATGCCTCTACCACACACCGGCCAAGAACTGACAGCTACTGCTGTTCTGCGTAATGATGCCATTGATCTGTCCAGTGATGAAGATCTTGCAGATGACGCTCTTGAGCAACTGATCAAGAGCAAAGAAGAAGCAGAAATCTTCAATAATCTGCCTCTCTTTGACGTGGCAATCATCCATAACTTCATTGATGAATGGTTTGACACACCCAACATCAGCTTCGACGATCTGCAACTTCCCATTGGCCTCAGTGTCGCCTTCCATGGTGCCATTGCTTCAGAGTTAGCTATCGCCCAACGCATTGTTGAACTAAAGCAGAAGATTGACTTTGAGAAATCTCAGTTCAAGAAGCATATGTCCAAGCTCAGCGTGCAAGAGGTGAAGAACTTCAAGATTATGCTGCATGAGCTCAAGGAAGCCTTTCTCAAGAAACGTGCAAAAGCTCAGGGTTCTCATGAGTGCATGAAGGTCCTAGCTGACAGGTGTGTGCAAGCCTACAATGAGGCTAAGAAGCGCAAGGCCCTTGGGCGTCCTGGCATTGACCCCAGGATGGCTGCAAAGAAGAAGAAGCCCGCTATGGCTGAACCCGACGCACCAAGGCAGGAAGCAGTTCCCATTGTCTTCCCAATTAGCATGACTGGCTCGAAGCCAAAAGCCAGGTCTACTGCTTCAAAACTGAAGAAGATGAGGACTGCTGAGGCTGAAGCAAGGAAGAGGAAACATCTTGAAGCCTCTACTACTGCCCCCTCCAAGAAGAAGCGAAAGACCAAGAAGGAACGGGCTGCTCCCACAGAGCCCTTGATTGTTGAACCCATCTCCATGGTTCACCCTGACGCTGAACCACAAGAACGTCAACTGACTGTCCATGAGCCTGCTTTCACAGAGGCTCATGAAGCTGAAGAATTTCCAGCAGCTGATCCCATCGCTGCTGAAGACATTGGTCACCATGACCATGTTGAAGATGATGCAGTCCTTCCTCAGCTCGAGCACCAACAGGTATCATCACCTGTGCTAACGCACAGCGAACTCATCAGCATTGGTCGTCCTCTGACGCCAATTGCTCAGGATGCTTCATGGGCTGATCGCCCACAAGAGGAAGAAGACTTTGAGGCCCAGCCAACACCAACTCCACAGGTGTCGCCAGCGTTGCGCAGGCTTCACAAAGGACCAAGGCCTCCAGTCTCTACGTCTGAAGCTAAAGCTGCTGAAGACATTCCGGCTGCATCAGCCGATGAAGAAGAAGCCCCACAAGCTGCTACTCCCCTGTTCCACCAAGCGGTTCTCGAGGAGAACGTGACTGTGACTGACCCTCCAGCTCGTCAAGTGGAGGTTGAAAATCTTGAGGCTGCCAGCACCAACACCAATGAAGCCACAGACGTTGTCATGGCTGAAGCTAATGTGGAGCCCTCACCAACCCAAGCACCAGAAGTCAGCGAAGCCACTGATCCCACTGCTTCTGTTCCTGCGCCTGCTGCCGGTCCTCAGTTCGACTATCATGTTGAGCACAGGCCTCAGGTCCAGAAGCCAATCCCAAGATTGCCCAGGTTTCCAGGTCCTGCATCAGCACCTGGATCCTTCAATATCAATGGCTTCAAAGCAGACAACACTTTCTTCAATAGCTCCAGGAACCCCTACTCAAGGGAAAGAATATCATCTGATTGATTCTGGAGCTATCCGTAGCGAAGCTATTACTCCTGCATTCTATACAATCAAGGTCGCATCTTCCCACATAAGCGTCTTGACATTGAAGCAATAGCTGGCCTGCCCTATCTGGAAGAAGCTCTGGATTGCTTCAAAGAGGTTGGATTGCTGCCGTTCGTCACCGACCAAGAGCATTGGAATGAAGAGTTACTGCTCCAATTCTATGCCACACTTCACATCCGTGGGTACAACAGAGATCCAAAGACTTGGGTCCTGGAGTGGATGACAGGAAATGTTCATCACAAAGCCAAAGCCTTTGACATCATTGAGCTCACTGGTCTTCCCACTCCTAGCGATCTCTACGAACATGGCTGTCAGCTTCACAGTGAAGTTGTGGAGAGCATCTTTCAGAAGCTTGAACCTAACATGAGTCAGATGCTTAGTATGATGAAGCCATTGCCCCAAGATGCTGCATATCCCACGGAGTTCTTTGTTGAAGACCTTGAGTATCTGCCAAGGACTATCTATCACATCATAAGGCGAACTCTCTGGCCCATCAAAGGACATTCTCCACATGCCAAGCTGGAAGGTGCAATGAAGACTTTGGTCTTCTATATTCTTCATGGCAAATGCTTGAATGCACAGGACTTCTTCATCCGCCAACTTGCTGCATCAGGCTCTGATCTTTTTGGCTTGAAGTTCTACGCTCCATGGATAATGCGGCTGATCAAACTCCACTCCGCCATCTCATATCAGCCATCTGCTCGCAATCATTGGATCTTTCTGCCTGATGTGGATATGTCTGTTGAAGCAATTTATCCTGAGCCTGCCAAGGAACCTCTAAGTCTTCAGAATGCGGAGCATCAAAGTTTTTCTCAAAACATTGAAGGAGTTGAAGCAGTCACTCGTGTGTATCCTTTGGCTGGCACTACACGTGCACCGCATCCTGCTCTCACTGAAGCCACTGATAGCACAATTGCCCAACGACCCAAGAAGCGCACTCGTGTTCTCAACGACCAAGAGCTTCTTGTGGCTCTTCATCAGAAACAGGATAGGCATCATGACTGGTTGAAGCGTCAAATGCAAAGCCTCTTGGTGGATGTTAATCGCATTCGAAATCTTGCCACCAAGAATGCCTCTGTTGCACACGAAACCTCTCGACGCACCTGGAAAGGGCTGACGCTAATGTGCTCTGAAGATGATCTTCAAGAGGATGGCTTCTTTGAATGCTTCAAGTTTGACTCCACACCTCCTCGAAGGGCAGTGCTGCGACGAACTCCATCTCTTGAAGACTCTGAGTTCTCTTCCTCTGCTGCAACTGTGAATGCCAGAGTGATCGAGGATGAAGACGATGCTACTTCACTGCAACCTCCTTCAGCATGCTTCGACACTGCTCCAAGTTCTTCTGCACCGCCGAACACCACTGACGACCCTGCTGCTTCACCTACTCTTCATGGGAACGAGTAGATGTTCTATGTCTTCGAACCTTTTTGGTCCTTATTGACAAAAGGGGGAGAAGCATATGAGTTTGATAGTCTTCAAGCGGGTCCATATGGGCGGGTGCTTTATATTTTGCTTCGTGTTTACAACTCTCGTTTTGATACATTTGGTTCTTTGAGTTGTAACACTTAAACTCGATGGTCGTCTGCTACTTATTTGCCACCTTGTGATGCGATGATAAATTCCGCATGTGCGACGATAAATTCCGCACTTAGATCATTTTGCAGACGTCCATTTTCCATTATGCATGTCATTATCTTCACATACCTTCACATGCATAGTGGACTGTCATCATAAGTTGAAGAGGATCTCCACAAGCACAACCTGCCATGTGCATTTGCATTCCAAAAGCAAATTACTTATATGCACATCTTCAGGGGGAGCCCTTGCAACTTATGAAGACAATTCCTTATCCTTTACAATTTCACATATTATATTCCCCGTTGAAAACTTCAACTAGTTTGTCATCAATCACCAAAAAGGGGGAGATTGTAAGTGCATCTAGTGCCACCCCTAGTTGGTTTTGGAGTATTGACGACAAACCTAGTCGAGGGACTAATGTGTTTGTGAGAATTGCAGGATAACACAGGTAGAAGTCCCTCATTGATTCGGTTTTCCTACCAGAGATGGCCCCTAAAAATGTATGAAGACATCGATGGCAAAGGTGGTATAAGAAGATATTCACATTGAAGACTATGACAAGAGAAGACGTGATATGAAGCATATGGAGCTCGAAGACTTAGATCTTTCGTAGTTCTGTTTCTTCTTTATTGAGTCATAGGAACCACCATACTATTAAGTGGGGTCCAAGAGAACCAGTCAGAATGACTGAAGTGATGCTTAAACAAAACCTATGTCTTTGAGTGAAGACTATGAGAGCGAATCTTGTCCAGAGTCGGACAAGTCAGCTTTGCTTGTAGCCCAAGTATAGTTGCCGTGTGAGTTTGAAATCTGACCGTTGGAACACGTGTCAGTTCCTTAGTGACCCAGGGTCATTTCGGACAAATCAGGTCGGGTTGCCTAGTGGCTATAAATAGCCCACCCCCTACAACCATAAACGGTTGGCTGCTCAGAGTTAGAGTACGGCTTTTGTCGTTTGAGAGCAACCCACCTCGAAGCCTTTGAGAGAGAATTCCTTGCGAGGATAAAGCCCTAACCACCCAGAGCCAAAGAGAATTAGGCATCACTTAAGTCTTCTTGTCTGTGTGATCTGAAGACTTATTACACTTGAGGATTGTGAATCCTCCAGCCGGTTAGGCGTCGCGTTCTGAGCGTCCAAGAGACATTGTGGATCGCCGGTGAACGAAGTCTGTGAAGGTTTGGGAGTCTACCTTGAAGACTTACCAGAGTGATTGGGCGAGGTCTGTGTGACCTTAGCTCAAGGGGAATACGGTGAGGACTGGGTGTCCTGAGCTGCGTGTTCAGGACTGGGTGTCCGGGACTGTGTGTCCTCAGGTTTAAATACCTAGCTGCCCTAACCAGACGTACAGTTGTCACAGCAACTGGAACTAGTCCAACAAATCATTGTCTTCAACAAGTCACTGGTTTCATCCTTCCCTTCCCTTTACTTACTGTTGTTCCTTGTGAAGTCATTGTATGATTGCACTATCTTTTGTCTTCACTGAGTGACTGCGTGTTCTGTTTGGCTTCTTAATATCTTCCTACCTAATCCTTACTACCTAGCTGCTATTAGTCATTTTGCTTTCACTTCATTGAATACATGACTGTGGTTTACCTAGTGTAGTCTACCTTCCGCTGCATGGTTATAGGTTTATTTCTATCATTTATCTTCGGAACTTCCATGTTTTGAAGACTTCCATAAAAATCGCCTATTCACCCCCCTCTAGTTGATATAACGCACTTCCACAAATCCTTTCCGTAACCAAGCATAAAACCTTCATGTGCTTTCGGTGCAAATTTTGAAGTGTGATGTGGATCCTTGATCCAGCACCTAGCACCAAATACTCTGAAGTAGCTTATGTTTGGCTTCTTACCGGTCAGTAGCTCATATGATGTCTTCTTTAAAAGCTTGTGAAGATAAACTCGGTTGATGACGTGGCATGCAGTATCAATAGCTTCAGGCTAGAACTTCCTTGGAGTCTTGTACTCATCAAGCATCGTCCGAGCCATCTCAATGAGTGTTCTTTTCTTGCGCTCCACGATGCCGTTCTGCTGAGGTGTGTATGGAGCTGAGAACTCATAAGTGACGCCCAATGTATCAAGATAAGTGTCGAGGCCGGTGTTCTTGAACTCTATGCCATCGTCACTTCTGATGTGCTTGATCTTGATACCATAGTTCATCATGGCACGATTGGTGAATCGTCTGAAGACATCCTGCACTTCATTCTTGTAAAGGATTATATGCACCCATGTGTATCTTGAATAATCATCAACAACGATGAAACCATAGAGGCAAGCAGTGGCAGTGAGAGTAGAGTAGCGAGTAGGGCCAAATAAGTCCATGTGAAGCAGCTCGAAAGGTTGAGATGTCGTCATGATTTTCTTCGAGGGATGCTTGGCCCTTGTCATCTTTCCAGCTTCACAGGCACCATACAGATGATCCTTCTTGAACTTGACGCCCTCGATGCCTACGACATGTTTCTTCTTCACGAGTGTGTACAAGTTACTCATGCCAGCATGCCCTAGCCTCGATGCTAGAGCGAGCATTCTGACACCTTTGCTAGAAGACATACGGCCAACTATGGTCCTGCTGAGAAATCTACCATGTAAAAATCGTCCTTTCGATATCCTAGACCCAATACCTTGCTTTTACAGTGTCAGCAAATGTGATGTGACTCTTGTCAGATGGACGTAAGGTTGAGCCCATGAGAAGACTTCAATCACCAGTCATGTGGTTAGTGCATCCACTCTCCATAATCCATTTAGAAGCCTTTGGTATCATAACCTATAGTGCAGTTAGGGGGATAGGCTTCACCAAACGTGAAGCATAAACATTTGAGGAACAAGCATATTATCAAAGTTCAGATCCTGGTTAGGGTAGATCGGATGACTGTCAAGAAAACCAGGAACAAAATACATAGTAAGACCATTTGGGCATTTTATCTTGTGCCCCACAAGATGTTTTAGGTCCCCAGCAATAGCATCTGACGCCTTTGATTTCCGGCTGGAGACCCTTCCATGCAAAAGAGAGTTAAGTTTTCTTAACCACCCACATTTTCAGGGGTGGCTTCAAAGCAATGAGTCTAAGTGCAGCATCTAAGAAGTTTGGCTTTGGATCCCTAGCAAATAGTCTTGCAGGAGGTGAATAATAGTCATAAGAATAAGCAGAGTAGTTCTTGGTGTTATGAACATGACAGTTTTATGAAACACGTTCATATTCATAGGCCTGAGTATGGTTTCCCTACAAAACATTTGTGTTAGGATGACTCTGGTGAGTCCTCTATCTGTATGAAGCCTTTGGACCATGTGAAGCCTTTGGTCTAGGGTTGTCTTCTTCCCAGGTGGTGTCATGAGGACATTCACCTAAAGATTTTCAAGACAACTCTTGGGCACCCAGATCTTCTTCAAAGGTGGTCCATTCCTGCAGTTAGTACCAATATACCTAGCAAACACTTCACCATTCTGATTCTTAAACAGTTTATAGTTTGCATCAAAGGATTCATCAATGATAATCGGGTTAGCACAAGTGAAGCCAGATAAGGTAGCTGGATCCACTGAAGGTCCCCTTGCAGCAACCCATGTGGTTTTGGGGTACTACTCAGGCTTCCAGTAAGAACCATCAACATTCATTTTCCTCTCGAGCCCAACACCCTCTTTCCTAGGGTTTCGGTTCAGAATCTGTTTCTTGAGGACATCACATAGTGTCTGATGCCCTTTGAGACTTTTGTACATTCCTGTCTCAAGCAATGTCTTCAACCTGGCATTCTCATCAACAATAGTAGTGGTATCCTCAGCAGAGGGGTTAGTTACCACATCAGCAGTTGAAGATATTGCAACAGTAGTAGTAGAACATCCAGCAACAGAAGCAGCATTATCATGCTCAAGACACTTTAGACATGGTGGTTCAAATCCTTCCTGAATGGAACTGATCTATTGAGTGTGGAGTGACTCGTTCTCCTTTTGAAGATTTTCATGAGCCGATCTCAAGTTCTCAAGCTCTTGCTTCCTTTGAAGATAATCACAGGAGAGCTTTTCATGAGTAGTTGAGAGCGTTTCATGACGACTTTCAAGTTCCTCGTACTTAACATGAAGACTTTTAATGTCTTTAATTAAGGACTGAGTTTGAGTCATTTCCGCGTCCAACAGGTCATCGCTTTTGTCTAACAGTTTTTGAATATGTTCCATGGCATTATGTTGTTCAATTGCAATTTTAGCAAGTGTTCTATAGCTAGGTTTAGATTCACATTCAGAGTCATCTTCACTTGATGTTTGAAAGTAAGCATCACGTGAGGTTACCTTGGCACCATGTGCCATGAAGCAGTAGGTGGGTGCAGAGTCATCCTCATCATTAGCATCAGCGTTGGTGACGAGGCCATTGTCTTCAGTGTTGAAGATGGACTTGGCGACATATGCTGAAGCTAGAGCCAGGCTTGCCATGCCTGAATCAGATTCCTCTTCAGACTCCCCCTCCACCTCCTCAGATGTAGACTCCTCCTCTGAATCCATCTCCTTGCCAACAAACGCACGAGCCTTGCTGGATGATCTCTTCTTGTGTGATGAAGACTTCGACGAAGACTTGGAAGAAGACTTTGAGGATTTCTTCTTCTTCTTGTCATTAGAATCATATTCCTTGCTCTTCTTCTTGTTGTTGTTCTCATTGTCCCATTGAGGACATTTGGAGATGTAGTGACCAGGTTTCTTGCACTTGTGGCACGTTCTCCTCTTGTAGTCATGGGAGGAAGCTTCATCAGTTCTTGAGCTGGATCTCGAAGACTGTCTAAAGCCTTTCTTCTCGGTGAATCTCTGGAACTTCTTCACTAACATGGCAAGTTCCTTTCAAATGTCTTCAGGATCCTCAAAACTGCACTTAGATTCTTCTTCAGATGAGGAAACAGCCTTTGCCTTCAAAGCACGAGTTCGGCCATAGTTGGGACCATAGATATCTCTTTTCTCAGAGAACTGGAACTCATGTGTGTTGAGCCTCTCAAGTATGTCAGACGGATCAAGAGTCTTGAAGTCAGGGCGTTCTTGAATCATCAGGGCCAGGGTGTCAAATGAGCCGTTGAGTGATCTCAAGAGTGTCTTGATGATTTCATGCTTGGTGATCTCAGTGGCCCCGAGTGCATGAAGCTCATTTGTGATGTCAGTGAGGAGATCAAACGTCAGCTGAACATTCTCATTGTCATTTCTCTTGAAGCGGTTGAAGAGGTTGCGAAGAACACTGATCCTTGAGTCTCTCTGGGTTGAGACGCCTTCGTTGACCTTGGAGAGCCAGTCCTAGACTAGCTTCGTAGTTTCCAGAGCACTCACACGACCATACTGTCCTTTGGTTAGATGACCACAGATGATGGTCTTGGCAGTAGAATCCAGTTGAATGAACTTCTTGACATCAATAGGGGTGGCACCTTCACGGGCCTTGGGAATGTCGTTCTTGATGACATACCAGAGGTCGACATCAATGGCTTCAAGATGCATGCGCATCTTATTCTTCCAGTAGGGGTAATCAGTGCCATCGAAGACAGGGCACACAACAGAGACTTTGATTATCCCTGCAGTCGACATAGCTAAAACTCCAGGTGATTAAACCGAATCACACAGAACAAGGGAGCACCTTGCTCTGATACCAATTGAAAGTGCTAGTTATCGACTAGAGGGGGGTGAATAGGCGATTTTTATGAAAGTCTTCAAAACACTGGGGCTTTGAAGATAGACAGTATAAATGAACCTATTGATATGCAACGGAAGGTAGACTACACTAGACAAGCCATAGTCAAGTAAGCAATGAAGTGAAAGCATGAAGACTATCAACAGCTAGGTAGTATGGATCAGGATGGAAGATAGTATGAAGCCAAACAACAATAGTCTTCACACAGTGAAGTCAATCAGATCATGCAAGCATGCAATGACTTCACGAAGACAAACTGTAAGTAAAGAGAGGTAGAGGATAGAACCAGTTGCTTAGTGAGGACAAGGATTTGTTGGACCAGTTCTAGTTGCTGTGACAACTGTACGTCTGGTTAGGGAGGCTGAGATTCAACTCAGAAGACCACGTCTTCACCTTATTCCCCTTGAGCTAAGGACACACAGTCCCCACCCAATCACTCTGGTAAGTCTTCAAGGGAGACTTCCAAACCTTCACATACTTCGTTCACTGGCAATCCACAATGACTCTTGGATGCTCAGAATGCGAGGCCTAACCGGCTGGAGGATTCACAGTCCTCAAGTGTAACAAGTCTTCAGGTCACGCAGACAGAAAGAATTCAGTGATGCCTAACACTCTTTGGCTCTGGGTGGTTAGGGCTTTGTCCTCACAAGGATTTCTCTCTCAAATGCTTCGGAGGTGGGTTGCTCTCAAACGACAGAAGCTGTGCACTAACTGTAAGCAGCCACCAATTTATGGTGTAGGGGGTGGGCTATTTATAGCCAAGAGGCAACCCGACCTGATTTGTCCGAAGTGACCCTGGGTCACTAAGGAACTTACACGTGTCTAACGGTCAGATTTCAAACACATGTGGCAGCTTGACTTGGGCTACAAGTAAAGCTGACTCATCCAGCTCTGGATAAGATTTACTCTCATTGTCTTCTGTGACACCCCAAAAAAATTTTGGCCTTGTTTTCTTAAATTAAAATTTTCGCCAGGAATTAAAACTTTGATTTTTTGGACTCCCTTTTGATTTTTGAAACATTTTCTTCCTTGTTGTGATGGAGTTTTTCTCCAAAGTGAAAACTTTTCGAATTTGTTGTTGGACTTACTTAACATCTCAAGAAAAAACTCTTCTTTTATTTAGTAGAACAATTAAACAATTAATTTGCTTGACTGTTAATTTTCCTGAAAAATGGCTTTTCAAAGTTATATGGCCACATTTGAACTACAACCATTTGATAAATTCACTTAAAATTCCCACCAAAATTTGGAGATGTCATGTGATGTCTTTAAATCACTTTTATACAAAATATCTTTTATTATTGAATTATTTTGAGCTCTACAACCAATTTTGTTCTCTGGTCCAGAGTGCAATTTTGCACTACAACTCATTTAAATATTTCCTTCTAGCCTCCACCAAAATTATGGGATGTTAGTAGTAGCATATGATTCAACTTTATGCAAAAACCCAGTGTTGTTATTTGAAAATTTTGAGTGAATCAACCTCTTTTCCATTCTGATCCTGCCTTGTGATTTCTACTGCAACCCTATTCATTTTTGCTCCAATGACCTTGTGCTTTCTCCTGCTTGTAGTACTCCCTGCAAGACCACTAAGTCCAGGAGCATGCACCTATTGGATCATTTTTGGTTCATGTAATGATGCCATTTATCTCCTGTCTAGAATTATAGTTTTGCAAAACTTGCACTAACAAGTTTGTGCTTTTCACAAACTAACCTCACCACTCTCTTTTGCATCTAAGGAGACCCTGATCTGGAGAATTTGGCCACTCCAAGAAATGCCTAAGTGCCCTTGGCATTTTGTCATACACCTTATGGGCATGATCTGTTTTGACATGAGTTTTTGTTTGCACTGTGAACCTGATCCCCTAACCAAACCAGCATGTCCAATGGTTTTGCCCTAGCCTATAACCACACCCTGCTAACCCTCTTGTAGTTTGGAGACCTCTATCATGCAATGGCATTCCGTCGAGCACGTTCCGTGCGTGCTCTGGGCGCGAGCAGAGCACGCGTTTTGCACGTGCCGCGCCCGAGCCGCCGCGTCGCGCCCTGGGTTTGGCCCGCTCTGCAGAGCCGCGCCACGCTCTCCCCTTCTCACCGCAACGCGCCAAGAGCCCCTCGCCACGTCCCCGACAGGCCAGGAGCTAGCCGCCACGGCCGCCGACAGCCCCTGCTCCATTCAGCGCCGCCCAAGCCTCTCCCGCTCGCCACCTGGCTCCTGGAACAGCGCAAGCTCATCCACAAGCGTGTCCACTAGCGCTCGTCGCCGCCACGACGCCCTAGCTACAGAATGGCGGTCGCCGGTGACCTTATCCGCGGCCATCGCCGGAACCGACCCCGATCGCCTATTTAAGGAGCCCCGAGCTCGTCTCCGCACGCAGGTAGTCTCAAGCGGTCTCCAGGAAGCCCCCATTGGCAGCCAATCGACCAGGGGAGGTCTCCTTCCCCATCTCCGGCAACCGCAGCCGCCGCCACTGCTCCGGCCATTCCGGTGCCACCAGGGCCTCCCCCTCCCATTTCTCTTCACCAGGAACCTTCTCATCCTCCCGTGAACTCGTTCCCCTACTCGATTTTGATCGGGAACCACCGTAGCCCCAAACTCACTTCGCCCCCGAAGCCATCTCCGCCGCGATGCTCGTCGCCGGCGACTCCGTCCATGTCGGCGACCATGGCGGGTACCCCCGAGTTCGTCTCGACCTCCTGAGCACGCCCATGCACTCAGATCACCGAGAGACGCCGCCATTCGCCGGCGAGCCTCGCCGGAGCTCCGCCTCTGTTCGGTCAGGGGGAGACGACGCGCGCGTGGACCAGTCAAACCTGACCAGTGGGCCAGGCAGGCCCACTGTCGGTGACCCACGCGCAGTCCATGCTGGATAAGTGGAAGCATATTTCCAGAGTACGCTTTCGACGTGTACGTATATATTCGAATCGTTTTTCTTTTCTGATTTATTTGTTTAAACAGATTTTGACCACAACTTTGACTGGCTATATCTTTTTAAATAAAACTCCAAATGAATTAATTCTTTTTCCTACCTCTCTCAAATATTGTCTAGTTTATTTTAAGATTTATTTCAAAAATTTTCAAACAACTTTTTGTGCTGCCTTGGATTTGTGTGTTAATTCAAATTTATTGAAAATAGGATTTTGGAGAGAGGAAGGAAAGCTTTCAAAAGTTTTGGAGTGCACCCTGCCTTTCCACACCATAAAGGCAAGCATTCTGAACCCCGCATAATATTTTTGGTGTGTTAGTTGACTCGTTTATAACACCATCTCATTTCGGAGAACTCGTTATTTTATGTGGCGATGTGATCATTTGCATGAAGGCATATTAGTGATTTCCTTGCTGTTGTAAATGAATATACTTGTGATGGCAATCATCCTCATATGCCTTGCATGCATACCAGAAAGGAATCCAGGAAAGCCTCTGCCTTGGGTAGGAGTGAGCTTGTCACCGGTCCCCGTCGGGACGGTTATGTCCGGTATGGCATAGTAAGGTATAATGGGTGATGATTTCGTCGGTTGAAATATATTTGATATACATGTCATGCAGGGAACTTATAAGCCTCCAGAGTCGGCCGTAGATCGAGTCTTGTTCCAGTAACCCCCATACTTGCCTCGTACTACCACTCGTCCCTGCCGCAGGTAGGGTACGGTTCAGTAAGTCGTCAACCCCTTTCCAGCACACACTGTACAGAGAGGCCATGGTGGAAGATATCGGTTGTAGCCGGTAGGCATGCCACCTGGTCAGGGGCATGGGTGTTTCCGGTTGGGACCGAGAGGGGAGGCCACCCCTTAGAGCGCGCGATATAAATTTGATCCCATGCTACGCGAGGTTGTAGCCTCCCCACTTAGAGTTTTGCTTAACAAATGACGTGGGTGATTCCAGACACCGATGAGTTAAGCTGGTGTGTGCAGGTTAGGCGTGTTTTCAACTAAAAGGCCGTAGACGGAATTAGTCCCGATGGACTAAAGGAATCTGTTACTCGTGGGTAAAGAGTACACCCTCTGCAGAGATTAAACCTATTTGAATAGCCGTGTCCATGGTTAAGGATTACAGTCTGGGATGGGTCAAGTGTTGGTCTTAGTGTCGGTCTTCGGAGGTGAAATTGTTAAACCAAACTTGGATACCGACCGGTGACTTGTGAGGACCATGATTATTATTTTGTGATGGACTAACCCGTTGCATTATTTGTATTATCGAGTATCCCTGGGATGGTTCTACCTCCTGGATATTCATTGTGATTATTTATTTTTAAGCCCTTTATGTGGTGTCGCTGAGACGCCCGACTGTGGCATTGCTTGTTATTTATTTACTTTATAAGCCCTTTATGTGGTGTCGCTAAGACGCCCGACTGTGGCATTGCTTGTTATTTATTTACTTTATAAGCCCTTTATGTGGTGTCGCTGAGACGCCCGACTGTGGCGTTGCTTGTTATTTATTTACTTTATAAGCCCTTTATGTGGTGTCGCTGAGACGCCCGACTGTGGCATTGCTTGTTATTTATTTACTTTATAAGCCCTTTATGTGGTGTCGCTGAGACGCCCGACTGTGGCATTGCCTGTTATTTATTTATTTCATAAGCCCTTTATGTGGCGTCGCACAGACGCCCGACTGCGGCATTTTATTCCCACTCCATTATTGCTTATTCATGTTGCATATAAATAACCTGCTTGTATGCATAAAAGATATTTTTTTTGTGACTGACGATGTGATCATAGAATATTTCAGTGCATAATTATCAATTGTATTATCCCAGTGTTCATAATGTTTGCGAGTACATTCAAAGTACTCACTGGCTTGTCCCTGGCTATTGTCTTGGCCAGATATTTGCATGGAAAGGAGCGTTGCGGTGACAGCCCCGGAAACTAAGCAATGGTGATAGCAGCCTCGCGAAGATAGGAGTTGACCTGGTCAGCTGTTCCTGTGGGAAATGGAGTCCCATAGACCGTGGTGACCCACAAACCGCTTCCGCCCTCAACCACTAGAAACCATTTGATGTACTCATAGGCCACAATGGTCTTGTACTACATATTTTGCACTTTTGCTTGGAATTCCTGTAACAAGTTGGTGCCTCATCAGCTAACAGTAATCCTGGGGCTGGTGAGCACAACGGCCCTTTTTTGGAAATTAAAGCCCGGAAAACCCGGTCGTGACATCTTCACTCGAAGACATAGGATTAGGTTGAGCATCACTTCAGTCACTCTGACTTTGTTCACTTGGACCGCACTTAATAGTACGGTGGTTCCTATGACTCAACAAAGATGAAAAGGAAACTACGAAACAGCTATGTCTTCGCACTCCATAGTCTTCATACGATGTCTTCTCGTGTCATAGTCTTCAATGTGAATCTCTTCACAGACCACCATTGTCTTCAATGTCTTCACACGTTTTTAGGGGTCATCTCTGGTAGGTAAACCGAATCAATGAGGGAGTACTACCTGTGTTATCCGGCAATTCTCACAAACACATTAGTCCCTCAACCAAGTTTGTCGTCAATACTCCAAAACCAACCAGGGGTGGCACTAGATGCACTTACACATATAACCAAAGACCCAAACATCAAATGGTTCAACAACAAGTGAATAATTCATTGGCATTTCCTGACGCTTACCGATATTACCTGTTCTTTGACATTCATCACAAGACAAGACAAACTTACGGGCATCCTTGAAAAGAGTAGGCCAATAAAAACCAGATTGCAATACCTTGTGAGCTGTTCTATCTCTTGCATGATGTCCTCCATTAGCTTCGGAGTGCCATTTTTGTAGGATTTGTTCATGTTCATGCTCAAGTACACACCGTCTAATAATACCATATACTCCTTCTTTATAAAGATGTGGGTCATCCCAAAAGTAATGTCTTAAATCATAGAAGATTTTTTTCTTTTGTTGATATGTGAAACTAGGTGGTATGAATTTAGCAACAATGTAATTAGCATAGTCAGCATACCAAGGACTGTTATGAGAAGCATTTATTATAGCTAGTTGTTCATCGGGAAAGCTATCATCAATAGGTAGTGGGTCATCAAGAATATTCTCTAACCTAGACAAGTTATCAGCTACGGGGTTCTCAACTTCTTTCCTATCAGTAATATGTAAATCAGATTCTTGTAGCAGGAGAACCCACCTAATGAGTCTAGGTTTAGCATCTTTATTTTCCATAAGATATTTTATAGCAGCACGATCATTGCGAACAATTACTTTAGAATCAACAATGTAAGACCCGAATTTATCACAAGCAAACACAGCTGCTAAAAATTCTTTCTCAGTAGTAGCATAATTTGTTTCGGCACTGTTTAGAGTTTTGCTAGCATAATGGATAACATTTAATTTCTTATCAACTCTTTGTCCTAGAACAACACCAACAACATAATCACTAGCATCACACATAATTTCAAAAGGCAAGTTCCAATCAGGTGGTTGAACAATAGGTGCAGTAGTTAAGGCTTTCTTAAGTGTTTCAAAGGCTTCTACACAATCATCATAAAAAACAAATGGAACATCCTTTTGTAAAAGATTAGTAAGAGGCCTAGAAATTTAGAGAAGTCTTTAATGAACCTCCTATAGAAACCAACATGACCTAGGAAACTACGAATACCTTTGATATCTTTAGGACATGGCATTTTCTCAATTGCATCAACTTTAGCTTTATCCACCTCAATACCTCATTCAGAAATGACAATGCCTTCATTAACCATAAAGTGGCACTTCTCCCAATTCAAGACAAGATTAGTTTGTTCACATCTCTGCAAAACTCAATCAAGGTTGCTTAAGCAATCATCAAAAGAAGTTCCGTAAACGGAAAAAAATCATCCATGCAAACATTAACAAACTTTTCACAAAAATCAAAGAATATAGCAGTCGTACATCTTTGAAAGGTAGCAAGTGCATTGCATAAACCAAAATGCATACGTCTATAAGAATAGGTTCCAAAAGGGCAAGTAAAAGTGGTTTTCTCAGGTTGTGAAATAGGTATTTGGGAGAAACCAGAATATCCATCAAGAAATAAAAAGTGTGTGTGCTTAGATAATCTTTCTAGCATTTGATCAATGAAAGGCAGAGGGTAATGATCTTTCCTAGTAGCTTTATTTAATTTTCTAAAATCAATTACCATTCTATAGCCAGTCACTATTCTTTGTGGGATGAGTTCATTTTTATCATTAGGAGCAACCGTAACACCTCCTTTCTTAGGGACACAATGAACATGACTTATCTACTATCAGCTATGGGATAGATTATACCTGCTTCCAGAAGTTTTAGTATTCTAGTTCTCACCACTTCTTTCATCTTAGGATTCAATCGTCGTTGGCGATCAACAACGGGTTTAGCACAGGTTCCATATTAATTTTGTGTTGACGTAGAGTGGGACTAATGCCCTTAAGATCATCAAGAGTATATCCAATAGTAGCATGGTGCTTCATAATTTTTTAATAATCTTTCTTCTTCGTGTTCTGAAAGGTTAGCACTAATAATAACATGATATATATTTTTCTCATCAAGATAAGCATATTTCAGAGTGTCTGGCAATTGCTTTAATTCGAACACATGATGACCTTTAGGTGGAGGAGATCCTCCTAGAGTTTCAATAGGAAATTTGTGTTTAAGGAGAGGTTGTTGTTCAAAGAATATTTTATCTATCTCATTTCTTTCAAGCAAGTGCATATCATTTTCACGGTCTAGCAAATATTGTTCTAGTGGATCAGTAGGTGGCACGGCAATAGAAGTAAGACCAATTATTTCATCCTTATTAGGTAATTCTTATTATGAGGTTGTCTACAAAACTTAGAAAAATTAAACTCATGAGACTCATCACCAAAGCTAACACTAACAGTTTCTTTATGGAAATCTACCATAGCATTGACAGTGTTCAAGAAAGGTCTACCAAAAATTATGGGACAAAAGTCATCTTGTGGGGAACCAAGAACTAGAAAATCAGTAGGATATTTTATTTTCCCACACAATACTTCAACATCGCTAACAATCCCAAGTGGTGTTATGGTGTCTCTGTTTGCAAGTTTAATAGTAACATCTATGTCTTCTATTTCAACGGGTGCTATATCATTCATAATTTCTTGGTATAAGGTAAAAGGAATAGCACTTACACTAGCACCTAGATCACATAATCCATGATAGCAATGATCTCCTATTTTAACCGAGACATAGGGCATGCGAATAACAGGTCTATGTTTATCTTTTTCACCGGGTTTGGAAATTCTAGCAACTTCATCATAGAAATAAATAACATGCCCATCAATATTTTCTACCAACAGATCTTTTATCATAGCAACACTAGGTTCTACTTTAATTTGTTCAGAGGGTTTAGGTGCTTTAATATTACTTCTGCGAACCACAGTTGATACCTTGGTATGTTGCTTTATCCTAACAGGGAAATGTGGTTTTTCAATATAAGCAGTAGGCACAACTAGATCAACATTGTAAATAATAGTTTCACCTTTAGCTTTTACTATTTCTTTAATTTCTTATTTGATAGGGGATGATATTTAAACCACTTCTCCTTAGGGAGATCAACACAAGTAGTAAATAATTCACAAAAAGAGGCTACTATCTCAGAGTCAAGTCCATATTTAGTGCTAAACTTGTGAAAAGCATCGGTATTCATAAAAGATTTAACACAATCAAACTCAAGCTTAATACCTGACTCTTTACCTTCTCGAGTTCCCAATTTTCAGATTTGCATTTAATTCTTTCTAAAAGACCCCACTTGAATTCAATAGTCTTCTTCATAAAAGAACCAGTACAAGAAGTATCAAGCATGGATTGATCATCACGAGAAAGTCGAGCATGAAAATTCTGAATAATGATTTCTCTTAAGATCTCATGATTGGGGCATGAATATAACATTGAATTAAGAGTCCCCCAAGCTAGAGTGATACTTTCTCCTTCACGAGGCCAAAAATTATATATATAATTTCGATCACGATGAACTAGATGCATAGGATAATTGTTTTGGTGAAATTATAATTTCAATCGATTCCAGTTCCAAGATCCAATATCATCACATTGCCTATACCATGTCAATGCTTTTCCCTTCAAAGATAAAGGTAAAACCTTCTTCTTAACCTCATCTTTGGGTAAACCTGCAAGCTTAAATAATCCACAAATTTCATCCACATGTATAAGATGCATATCAGGATGTTCATTTTTGTCTCCTGCATAAGGATTAGTTAGCAGTTGTTCTATCACACACGAAGGAATTTCATAACCAATATTTTCCAGTAGGTGCAGTAGGTTGAGGGCAACTCTTTGTGTTTCCGGTCGAGGTGAAGATACCTCGAACAAACCCCTCAAAGGATTGTTTTCCATAGTAACAAGTGATAATAAATTTCAGCATGTAGTATAAATTTTTCCTTACCGATTTCCACTTACCAAGCGCGCTTCACTCCACGACAATGGACACAGAAAAGAGTCTTGATGACCCACAAGTATAGGGGATCAATCTTAGTCCTTTTTATAACTAAGAGTGTCGAACCAACGAGGAGCAGAAGGAAATGACGAGTGGTTTTCAGCAAGGTAATTTCTGCAAGCACTGAAATTGTCGGTAACAAGTAGTTTGATAGCAAGATAATTTGTAACAGACAAGTAATGGTAATGGTAAATAAAGTGCAGCAAAGTAGCCCAATCCTTTTTGTAGCAAAGGACATGCCAAAACAGTTTCAGATAATAAGCAAAGCGTTCTTGAGGGCACATGGAGACACCAAGCGGGCGAATCGGTATGCTAGGCCACTTGCCTACCGCATCATACCCCACCCCTCCGGTTAGTGCTATGCACGGCCTCCAGCATACTGCAAACACCAAAAACTACTTGCAACTCCTGGACAGAGTACAGGGGTTTAATAAGTCGAGCGGGGTCATATTTCAGGGCCTAGCGTGTGGTAGTAGCTGTTCTTGGATCACAAACACGAAACTCAGTTCCTGAGGACGGTTTCAATAAGACAACCCACCATGTATTCCTACATGGCCTCTCACCGCTACCATTACCAAATCATGTTCACACACTTAGCACTCAACAGTAGGACATGATGACCACATTCCAATTCATCCCCGATGAATCAGACCTCACACAACTCTAAGCAATAGCAGGCATATCAAGCAAGCATAAATGAGTTGGCACATATGGCTCAAAAAACTCCTCCTCCTGCTAGTGGGTTTCAACTATTTACTATGGCAAGGACTGGCCATGCAGAGGAAAGGGGTTTTAGTTGAATTGTTGTTGTCCTCATGCAGTAAAAGAGTGCATGAGCGAGAGAGTGGGATTGTATTAGAGTGATCAAGGAGTTTTTGCTTGCTTGGCACTTCTGAATATAGTATAGCTCTTCATCGGTGTCATCGAACTCATCGCCGAAACAATGTCTACTAAGGGGGAACAATTAGCGGCAATAGAGAGGAAACACAATCAATCCAATGCAACAATATGATGCATGAATGTGACATGGCAATATGCTGTGATTTGAGCTAATGCAGCTAGCAACGATTTAAATGGAGTTGGTTTGAACACTAGATTCAAATTCCAACTCCACATATGGCATTTCAAATGCCACAATTCAAATTGTCTTGTACAACAACTTTAAGTTGTTCAAACATGCATGAAAATGCCATAAACAGATTCTTTGGATTTTTCTAATAATTTTTCATATATAAATTATTTCATTTGGAGTTAAGTTTAATTTCTATGATTTTTTGAAGTTTAGGATATTTTCTGAAATAAATAAATCATTTCTGATTTATCTAAAATCCAGAAAACAGTTATGATGTCAGCACTGTGTCACGATGACCTCAGCAGGTCAACTAACCGCTCCAGGTCAAACCTGACTAGTGGGGCCCACTGTTCAGTGACACCCCCAGTTAACATGGTGTTTTAGGGTTAAAACTAATCCTATAATCTGGAATTAACCAGGGCGGTCCCACATGTCACTGTGTGGTATAATTAACATTGTTAATTAACGCTAATTAAACCCTAACCAAGGTTAGTCAGGGGTTGGCCCCATATGTCAGTGGCCCAGGGGAGGTCAAACCCCTGGTCCACATGGCCTAACACGCCGTCGGCTCGTCGCTGGCGACAACACGCGAGGCGGAGGGCTCGGGTTTTGCCCTCCGGCAACCAAATGGACGGCGGAGGGGCTCTACGTGTAGTTGTGGCTCGGCCACATCCAATGGTGCGGTTAGCTCGAGCCGGGGTGGATTAGAACGGCGTCTGCATCGACAGGTGCGGCGGCCGGAGTTCGGGTGCAGACGGTGTCGATGCTATGGTGCACTAGAGGAGAAGCCGAAGAGTGCTACGTGCTCCTGGGAGCGTGCTGATGGGCTCAAACGCGAGCGGCGGCAGCTGTGGCTGAAGCAGCGCCATGGGCGGCTGCGGCGAGCTCGGCAACGGTTAAAAGACGGAGCTACAACACGCGCGCGAGTGAGAGGACAGGGGCAGGAGAAAGAGGGGATCACGGCGGTTGCAACAAGCATCAAAGCGGTCTCGGGGAAGGCCGAAGCTGAGCGGGGCGGCGAGGCAGATCTCCGGCAGCCGAGGAGGGAAAAGGCGTTGGGGGCGGCGCTTCGGGGCCCTTCAGGTCACGTGGCTCGGTGAGGAGGTCGGGAACGAGGCGGTGGAGCTTGGGGACATCTCGGGGCGGCACGGGGAGCATAGCGGACATGGTGACAGCGAGCGACGGTGACGGTAACATTCGGCTATGGCGTTGGGAGGGCGAGGAAGAGACGAGGGGGAGGGATGGAGCGGTTGGCGCGATCCAGATGTCTTCGGGGCAGTTTCTCACGACGTCTCGCTGGCAGGAGGAGGCAGGCAGGCGCCCTGGTGGCGTGGCTTGCCGTGCGTGCACGCGCGTCGGGCACGTGCCTGGTAGACTAGCACCAGGAGGACGACGACGCCTGGTGGGCTGGGCCTCTGCTACATGAGCAGGCCAGGTGAGTTCCTCTCCATCTTTCTCTCTGTCTCTCTCTTTTCTGTTTAAGTTTTCTATTTTTCTGTCTTTGTGTTTTGATTTAGTAGAAACACTAAACCATTTGGTAAAATGCTGAAAATAATTGTGGGCACTTGTGAAATTATTCTCAACAGCCATCGAGTACTTTCAAAACTATTTGGACATGTAAAAATATTTATAGTATTTAAATGTCCAAATGCAAATACCTTTATGGATTAATTCAATAATCGAGAGTGTCCTAAAAAAAGCTGCACCATTTTTTCCAGAGGTTTTAGCCCAATCCAGAAATGATGAACATTTTGTGAAGGGCATTTTGGGTTCATTGAAACAAATTTGGGCTGAACCTAGTAATTCAAAGGGGTGCTAGGGTTTATTAAATCCCCATTTCAAGTTTTAAATAAAATTTAAACATGATGCAACTTGCAGATCTAACCCAAGTGCATTACTGAACTAGGGTTGTGACAATTCACCCCCACTAAACAAGAATCTTGTCCTGAGATTCAAGACGTGAGGTAAGAAGACAGAGGGGACACAAAGCTAACATGATCTTCATGATCCAATTGCCCTTCTCGAAGATGTTGGTTCATTGCTCCAAATTGATCTTGGCGTCTTTGCTTTCGAGATCTTCATCCAACATGATGGTGATAGAAAGAAACTCTACATGAATCGATCTCCTCGAAGTTCGAGCACTCAAGATCAACTCATGGAGTGAGACGAAAGAACGTCTCTTGAGCTGAGACATTAAACACACATCAAGAGGGATGGAAAGAAATCAATGACGAAGGTTCAATTTGGTAGGCAACAATTCCAACTTAAAAGGATGGTGGATGCGTTTCAAAGTAGCGAGGAGTTAAATTTCCCTTAATAACATAGCGGGGCACCTTAGTGAAGGTGACTCATAGAATTATTCCCTTAAGTGGCAAAAAGAATTACTTTTGATACAGAGATCATGAAACTCTCTATACCAGCCTAAGTCAAATCACAATCAATCGTTTGAAGGAGTTCGAAAGAATGGAATACTCGGACTAGAATGGGTGATGTGGACTACCTTGTTGAAGACAACGCAATGGATGATTTACGCTTATCATCGAGAAAGGATAGGGCCTAGGGTAAGCCCACTTTTGAAGATGTTCCTGAATAGCAATTACTGAGAAGGGCAGCCCATGGTAAAATGGCACAAAGGCGGGTGCAAGCTGGGAACAAAATGCAAATGTCGGGAATGATTCTAGTAACTGGGAAAAATCTCAACAGTCAAGAGTGATTCCAGTGGTTATAGTATAATTGAAGAAACTAGGAGCTCAAGAATTCCTAAGGAACAACTTCTAGAGTAAGTCGCACAAAATCCTCATGGAGAAGATGGACAAATTGCTCAATCAAGATACTACAATGATAGATCTTGGAATAGTTTCAACCATCATACCTGCCTGAGATTCATATCTGGTTGGTAACAGGATATTTCAGACATGTTTGGAAAAGAAAGTTTGCAACACAAACTGACGAGATAACGTTACGAGATTCTCAGAAATGAACTACGGTAGTAAGCTCCAAAACATGAGCTGGTTCTGCTACACACATGTGAACGCACTATCCCAGACAAGCATGACCACATAGTAGTCTTATAATAAAACACTATAGAGTTATGGTTAGGATCCATCATCAAGGATTTCGAAGTCTTTACGCAAGTCCATGGATTAGATCCCAAGCATAGACTTCTCTTCCTTGAACAAGCCAATCAGTGTCTTGGTGTGCTAGGGATACATATAGAATGAAGGTTGCAAGTCTCCAGACCACAGAATACTTCACACATATGGATAATTGACTTGGGATGACTCCAGAGGAAGCAACATTGACTTTCTTGAATTCATGGCGGCAACTTGCATCAAATGCACAAGATTTAGAGGAAGTCACTTCTTTCATCCGTACATATATATGCTTCATGAACGGGACATGAAGATATGCTTATAAAAGTTTCCAACACTAACTTAGATGTTCAACATGAATCATGGACAAGATGAAAATGTTGTCAATGGGCTTAGCAACAATCCATCCAGGCTTCCATATAGATGGAATTCCACAATTAAGTGAACACGGTGATAGCATTGGTCAGACCCAAAAGATATAACAGTGTATGCTCGAGGAATCAACCACGAGTAAGACAACATTACGAACATCATTGGTTCTGATTTGATTTGACGATAGCCCATACTCAAATCGAGGATTAGATAAGACAATAGCACCGACAACTGATAATGAGGATCAATCGATGAAGATATCATCTTTCTTCATCAAACACACAACGCAAGGATATCTCTTTGAAAATGAACTAAGTCAGATAAATCTTTTATCTTCCAACTCTCCAAGTTATTGTTTGGCTTATCCAACTAGTTTAGGAGTATCCAACATAGATTCTTGGGGAAAGGGTGATTTTCAAGAAACCAATTTGATGATGGGCTCAACATAATAGTCAGGGGACAACCTGGTGATACTTCCGAGAAGATATCTGGAAAATCATGAACCATCGATATGTTATTAAGCTCGGGAACAATGTTGCTTTTTAGGGCAAGAAGATATTATTAGAAGAGCATGGGATTGACACAATCCTAAATCATTGATCGAAAAGTGCACCAGAAATAAGGAATAGGTGGCATGATCAACCTTAGAATAGTGATTCAATAACCAACAGGCTAAGAATGATTTATTGTCCATTAACTACCAAGCAACAAGGTTGCTAGGAGTATTGATTTCACACATCACAGTTCACTTGTCGGCATTCCGGTTACAACAACACGGGGACCGAGGAATGAATAATGATGGCAAGAAGTATCACTGCATCAAGAATTCATATAATAGTGTGCAATTCCTATGATATTCTTGACATAAAGGTCCAATTCCAGTTCTGCCCCTAACTCGAACCCATTGCTCTGTTTTGCCCCTAATTTTCAGGTATGCTCAGTTTTGCCCCTCCGCCGTTAGTGTCACTTATAGAAATGCCCTTTTGCGCCGTTACCGTCCGGTCAAAGGTCTTTGACCATCCAAAAAAATAGCAAAAAAAAAATCAAAATAAGCTGAAATTTTGTGGGATCGAAGATAGTCATGTCCGCAAGCCACGTGGAAATTTTTGTGTTGGTTTGACACTCCTGGAGCTCGTGGCAAAGGAAAAAATAATAATTTATGCCAATGAATAGTAAAATCGAAAAAATATCAACAAAATGAAAAAAATATTTTTTTTGGCTTCAAAGAGGCTTGAATGCACAAGGTGCTTGCAAGTTTTGGTGATCAAATGATGTACGAGGCGCTCTAGAGAAAAAAACAAACTAGTGCATTTTTTCAAAGTATTTTTGAGCTAAATTTTGTTTTTTTCTCCACGAGCCCCTACGATGTCCAAACATAACAAAAATGTGCACACATCTTGCGCACGTGAGTATCTTCAGTCCCACAAAATTTCATATTTTTTGATTTTTTTCTATTTTTTCGAATTTACTGTTCACATGCGTAAAAAAATTATGTTTTCCTTTGCCATGAGCTCCCAGGGTGTCCGAACAGCATGCAAATTTGTACACACCTTGTAGACATGAGTATCTTTGATCCCACAAAGTTTCATTTTTTTGATTTTTTTTGCTTTTCTTCAGGACGGTCAAAGCCCTTTGACCAAACGATAACGACACAGAAGGGCATTTCTATAAGTGAAACTAACAGCGGAGGGGCAAAACTGAGCATACCTAAAAATTAGGGGCAAAACTGAGTAGTGGGTTCGAGTTAAGGGCATAGATGTAAATGTCCCTGACATAAATGGGGTAATACTCCAGGGTGGAATAGACTAGAAGCTGGATTGGCATTCTTAATCTGTGGAATACAACTACTTTAACCCAATCCTAGACATGGATGTGGTACCAGAGTTTGCGTCTCCTAGTCATTCTGAAATAGAACGTCTTGACGGACCACAAGAACAATATGCATCGATGAACACGATTACACACATACTCTTGACTATCAATTGACAGACGAAGGTCAGAAAACAACTAGAGGGGGACAACTCAAAGGAACATGTGATTTTCTGTGTTGTGGATGCATAGATTAGCATGTCGAACAATGTTCAACATATTTCTTTCGAATAACCCATGCAGAAGAGGAAGGACTGGCAGAGTCACAATTATCGAATGGAGAACTCATCAAGAGCACCCTTATTGTGATCTGGTTCAAGAGAATTTCTACCATATTGGTACATGGTATTGGAGGAACGATATACCATGGACCTCGAGGACTGTAGCGACCAGACCCGAATGGATCAAGTCTACTGTGCTCCGGTGTCATCCCTGGATCAGTAATGCTGACACCACACAGTACTTCGAAGGATTTATGGCAGAGTGGCAATCACACACTTATTACATCGATGTCTCAAAGAGAACTTATTACAATATATATGGCTTAAGGCCATCTAATGATGATGACAGCGGAAGACTTGGAAGATAAATCTGTCCATCAACTCCAACGACATCACTGAGTATAGAACCACGACCTAACACACCTTACTCGTCGTCTGAAAAGTCTGCAACATGAAAGTTGCAGCCCGAAAACGGGTCAGCACATGGAATATGCTGGCAAGGTAACACATAGAGAGTAAAAAAACAGTAATGAGCTATACTATATGCATGTATGGCTGGTGGAAAGCTCTATGGTTACAGTTTTGCGTAAAGCCAATTTTTCCCTACTGCAAAGGAATAAATTTTATTTAACTATCATGGTAGTTGAACATCGAGAATGGTTGACAGCATTCCGATCCCAATTAAGTAAACAATTAAAACCCAACAACATTAATTAGAAGTAACATGATGAGATTCACATGATATTCAAGTACTAGATACTCAAGTTGTCCATAACCGGGGACACGGCTAATCATGATTAGTTTGTTACACTCTGCAGAGGTTTGCGCACTTTTCCCCACAAGACTCGATCGCCTCCGTTTGGTTTCTCGCACTACATGGTGTTTGAGAAGACGGATGACCGAGACATAGTCTTTCAGAAGCGCTAGCACCTTACGATCGGGTAGACCGTACCACCTAATCCCCTACATCTTCTAGTCTACCACTGTAAGAGTTCGCACGACTTAGTCAACTATGCCAGAGCCCATAATGGCTTGTGGCTGCACACGGAAGTTACTAGCATGAATGATCTTATGATCCCTTTGAGCCTGGGTGGCGGTCTGAAATAAAACAGGCAAGTCCTGATAGACATCAGGTGCCTCAATCCACCCAGATGTGTGTTTAAGTTGCCACCTTAGGTAAACCATTAAAATTTAACAAACTCACATCTGTCATGGATATCACTCACCCAATCCACGTCTACTAGCATAGCATGGCATAATAAGCAAACGTAGACGTAACTCCCAAAGGTTTCATAATAATACAGGTAATAGGTACTACCTCATCTACTTCCCATCCCACAATTTAATTAGATCCTAATCATGCAATGTGTGAGGATTGATCTAATGCAATAAAACTGGGTTGTAGAAAAGGTATGATCAAAGTGTTACTTGCCTTGCTGATGATCCGCGAGTCCTAGGGTTTTGAAGTAACAGGCGGCGCAATCCGGGTAATCTATCGCAGACAAACAACAAGCACACAATAAGTACTCATCTAATGCACAGGTAAAACTCGAAAAAGAGAACGAACCAGGAAGTTCAACTTAAGAACTCCGGTTGCAAAGAGAGAAAGAACCGAACAAAGCGACGGAAAACAAACGGCGGAAGAAAACGACTCGGTTCTAGCAAGTTGAAACTAGGTCAAATTTTACCGTAGCAAAAACTTGTTTAAGTTGATTAGACGGAACGGCGGTTTCGAAACGAAACTCCGGGTGCTTGAGTCACCTGATTCCGATAAACGAGCGAGGGGAAAAACTAGTAAGAAGATCGGATCTGAGATCACGATCGGAGAGAACGCGGAATAAATCCGTCGAGAAAGAAAAACGAAGAACAGTTAAACGAACGGGCGTCGTTAACCGGGAATAATCGGTAATCACGTTCATTGAGACGAACGGTCCGAAAGAAGAACGAAAACCGATCTAGGGTTTCGGAAAAAAAAACCGAAACGAAAAACCGAAGAGAAAAACCGGAAGAAAAAGAGAAAAGAACCGGAAAGAAAACGGAACGGTTTTATAAAAAAAAACCGAACCGGGGAAAGAAAAAGAGGCGCGGCGCGGGGCTACCTCCGGCGAGGGGCTCCGGCGTGGCGGGGCAAGGGCGGCGGCGGCGGCTAAGGGCGGCGGCGGCGGCTTAGGGCGGCGGCGGCTAAGGGGCGCGGGGTGGAGGCGGCTTGGGGCTTGGGAGGAGAGGGGGGGGGGTCTTGGGTATAAATAGTAGGAGGGGGGGTGATGCTTGGGCAAGGGGCAAAGGGGGCGCCGGCCTAGAGTCCTAGAAGGGCTCGGCCTGGGAGGCGCGGCGGCTTGGGCCTTGGCCCGGCTGGGCCTGCGTCACTTCTTTTTTTTCTAAATAGTTCCGCGCGCAGAAAAACAAAGAAAAAGAAACTAAACGAACTCCAAAATTTCTAAAGTAAATTTTCCCCGACTCCTAAAAATGAGTCGAACAAAATGAACTTTTCTCCGGGCCTAAAATGCAATTTTTGAAAACACGCATTTTTCCCTATCCAAATAAAATGCAAACAAACACCGGAAAACAAAATATTTGATTTATTCATTAAATCTTCATTTTTCCTAAATTGGGAAAAGTCATGTTATTTCCCTCTCTCATATTTTGGCATCGGAAAAATAATTGAAGATGAAATAAATAAATCAAATGATCCTCTTTTCAAAATTTGAGAAAGCTCAAATATGAAAATGACGAAATCTCCAACTCTCTCCGAGGGTCCTTGAGTTGCGTGAAATTTCTAGGATCAACCAAAAAGCAAGAAAATATGATATGCATGATGATCTATTGTATAACATTCCAAATTGAAAATTTGGGATGTTACAAGGACTATCACAAGGGTTACTAATATCCTAAAGGGACGAGAAAACTCGATCAACACGAGGTAAGTAGGGTGAATCTTGAATTCAAGAACCCAGGAATAGAATACCTACTAACTAATAATATCATGGGATGCTTTCGAGAATGATGGCCAGAATCATTACACTGGGAACACAAAACATGGCTAGTGGTTCTCTAAGATACCCTAGTGTCTTAATCACAGCTTCAACACGTATGTCGAGGCAATGGAGTACCTCAACTCAGCAATTGGTGTGGTTAATCTAGCCTAGAAGGACATCAAAAATAGAGGGAAAGGATTTTGCAAATGCATCAGATTGTTTAGAGACATTGGAGAACTTGGACAGCATAACAACTGTAAATGCTCAAAAAGATTTGAGACATCCTGCAAAATGGTGGCATAACCACTCAACATCACAATATCAAGGTTCCGAGACAAACTGTTATCACACGGAAGTAGTAGAAACTGAACTGAGACTTGAATCCATCAATCTTATAAGTCTACAGATTAGTAACACGTGATCCTGATAGAAAGAAGAGAAGCCTAGTTCTTAATCCCCATAGAAGAGAAGAGGATGACTCAGATCAGAAGGACATAAGGTAAAGGAGTAAAAAGAGCCTTATGTTCCCTTCCACAATCAATTCTCTTATATAACTAAAGCATTTCTAGACACGACTTCGACTAGTTTGGCTTGGTAATCCTACAGGCAGTCAGGCTCTGATACCAAAGCTGTCAGGACCTCGATCCTAAGTCACACTGATCTATCATGTAACACATCATATCACTTTGCGGCCTCACGCATGGTATTCCCATGGGTGCCACCTTACCTGGTCCGGGACCATTTGCGCCTTTTGGCTCACGCATATGATAGTGTTGCCAACATCCATATCAAGGAGAACCCGGGCCGACATGACTAGTCGTAAACCCAAGGTGGCACTAACTTACAGGGACAAGCATACATGACCCAACAATGCACGTGCCAGTCAGCAGCGAGTGAATCTGGGCTGTAGCAAGCTAACAGGACTCCGTAGACACCGCGTGACATTTCCCCAAAGGGACAGACACAGGAGCAAAGAAGGACACATGCCGATCATCCCTTGTGTTCCGGAGCAGTAGCAAGCTACCATGGCTCAGTGGAAGCACTAGGAGACATTTCCCCATAAGAGAGGCTACCAAGAATAAACAACTAGGTGTCGGATCCCACATGTAGCAACACACGTTACATGTACGCATAACATGCAAGTATGTGTTATACAACATTGCATCACAACATAACTCAACAACTCATATAGATGAAGGCCCAAAAGAGCCATATAGCATTTATTATAAACAGGGGTCACATGACCCAACATACAAAGCATACAAGCAACAAAAGCATAACATGTCTGAGTGTAGACAACTACAATTGAAAAAAGCTGAGAAGCCTGACTATCTACAAGACCCTCCCAAGGCTACAAGATCGTAGTTGAGGTAATGGAACTACTAGTGAGACTGAAGTCTCTCTGCAAAAACATAAATTAAGCAAACGTGAGTACAAATGTACCCAGCAAGACTTACATCAGAACTATCTACATATGCATCAGTATCAAAAAAGGGGTGGTGGAGTTTAACTGCAGCAAGCCAGCTTTGCCTCAGTGGCTATCCTGTACTACGACTGCTGGTAACTCTTTTGAGGTGGCGCACACGAGTCCACATATTGACCATATCAATACAGCACTATGGATCCATTCCGTCTCCCTAGGAGAAGGGCATCCGTAGCACTCATGCTTGTCTTGCACATTTTAGAGTATCCACTTCCACTTGTCTATGAACAATGTAAGCGTTCCAAGTAGTCCATATCCACTGACGCGGCTATTCGAATAGATCATATATAACCCTGCAGGGGTGTATTTCTTCACACATGTTTCCACCACTTAGCGTCTACACATGACATGCGCTCGGTATTCTACAAGCGAAAGCCGATGTGGGTGTAGACCATGACCTGACTAACCACAAAAGTCTCTAGTCCAGGTTTATCGCCTATTCGGGCTCCATCCGTAAGGAAATCCGGCTGGGGTTTCCACTACAGCCCCAAACGATGTGTGCAGGGTTCCTAAGACACCAAACAGGCGACTTGGTACACCGGGCCACTTGCCTACCGCATCATAGCCCACCCCTCCGGCCAGTGCTATGCACAACCTCCAGCATACTACAAACACCAGAAACTACTTGCAACTCCTGGACAGAGTACATGGGGGTTAATAAGCCGAGCAGGGTCATATTTCAGGGCCCAACGTGTGGTAGTAGCTGTTCTTGGATGACAAACACGGAACTCAGTTCCTGAGGACGATTTCAATGAGACAACCCACCATGTACTCCTACATGGCCTCTCACTGCTACCTTTACCAAATAGTGTTCACACACTTAGGTCTCAACAGTAGGACATGATGACCACATTCCAATTCATCCGCGATGAATCAGACCTGACACAACTCTAGCAATAGCAGGCATATCAAGAAAGCATAAATGAGTAGGCACATCATGGCTCAAACTTCTCCTACTCATGCTAGTGGGTTTCAACTATCTATTGTGGCAAGGACAGTTCATGCAGAGGAAAGGGGTTCAACTACCGCAGCATGTAACAGTTGAATCGTCGTTGTCCTAATGTAGTAAAAGAGAGCAGGAGTGAGAGAGTGGGATTGTATCAGAGTGATCAAGGGGGTTTTGCTTGCCTGACACTTCTGAAGATAGTATAGCTGTTCATCGGTGTCATCGAACTCATCGCCGAAACAACGTCTACCGAGGGGGGACAATTAGCGGCAGCAGAGAGGAAACACAATCAATGCAATGCAACAATATGATGCATGAATGTGACTTGGCAATATGCTGTGATTTGAGCTAATGCAGCTAGCAACGATTTAAATGGAGTTGGTTTGAACACTAGATTCCAATTCAAACTCCACATAAGGCACTTCAAATGCCATTAATTCAAACTCCACATAAGGCACTTCAAATGCCATTAATTCAAACTGTCTTATACATCAACTTTAAGTTGTTCAAACATGCATAGATTCTTTGGATTTTTCTGATAATTTATCTTATATAAATTATTTCATTTGGAGATACGGTTTAATTTCTATGATTTTTAGAAGTTCAGGATATTTTCTGAAATAAATAAATCGTTTCTGATTTATCTAAAATCCAGAAAACAATTATGATGTCAGCATTGTGTCATGATGACCTCAACAGGTCAACTGACCGCTCTAGGTCAAACCTGATTAGTGGGGCCCACTCGTCAGTGGCACACCCAGTTAACAGGGTGTTTTAGTGTTAAAACTAATCCTAATCTGGAATTAATTGGGGCGGTCCCACATGTCAGTGTCTGGTCTAATTAACATTGTTAATTAACGCTAATTAAACCCTAACCTAGGTTAGTCAGGGGCTAGCCCCATACGCCAGTGGCCGAGGGGAGGTCAAACCCCTCGTCAATAGGGCCTAACACGCCGGCAGCTCGTGGCCGGCGACAGCAGGCGTGGTGGAGGGCTCGGGTTTTGCCCTTCGGCGACCAAATGGATGGCGGAGGGGCTCTACATGCAGCCGCGGCTTGGCCACATCCAACGGTGCGGTTAGCTCGAGCCGGGGTGGATTAGAACGACGACGGCTTTGACAGGTGCGGTGACCGGAGTTTGGGTGCTGACGGTGTTGATGCTACGGTGCACTAGAGGAGAAGCCGAAGAGTGCTACGTGCTCCTGGGAGTGTGTTGAGCATGCTGATGGGCTTGGACGCGAGCACCAGCAGCTGTGGACGTGACGACGCCATGGACGGTGGCGGCGAACTCGACCATGGTTGAGAGACGGAGTTACAGCATGTGTGCGAGTGAGAGGACAGGGGGGAGGAGAAAGAGGGGCTCACGGCGGTTGCAACAAGCGTCGAAGCGGGCTCGGGGAAGGCTGGAGCTAAGCGGGGCAGCAAGGCGGATCTCCGGTGGACGAGGAGGGAAAAGGGGTCGGGGTCGGTGCTTCGGGGCCCTTCCAGTCACGTGGCTCGATGAGGAGGTCGGGAACAGCTCGGGGCGGCACGAGGAGCATGGTGGACATGGTGGCAGCGAGCGGCGGCGATGGCATCGTTCGGCTATGGCATCGGGAGGGCGAAGAAGAGGCGAGGGGGAGGAATGGAGCGGTCAGCGCGATCCAGATGTCTTCGGGGCGGTTTCTCGCGATGTCTCGCTGGCAGGAGGAGGCAGGGAGGCGCCCTGGTGGCGTGGCGTGCCGTGCGTGACGCGCGTCGGCCACGCGCCTGGCCGGCTAGCGCCAGGAGGACGACGACGCCTAGTGGGCTGGGCCTCTGCTACAGGAGCATGCCAGGTGAGTTCCTCTCTCTCTCTCTCTCTCTCTCTCTCTCTCTCTCTCTTCTGTTTAAGTTTTCTATTGTTCTTTTTCTGTCTTTGTGTTTTGATTTAGTAGAAACACTAAACCATTTGGTAAAATGCTAAAAATAATTGTGGGCTTGTGAAATTATTTCCAACAGCCCTCAAGTACTTTTAGAATTATTTGGACATGTAAAAATATTTATAGTATTTAAATGATAAAATGCAAATACCTTTATGGATTAATTTAATAATCTAGAGTGTCCTAGAAAAATGTGCACCATTTTTGCTAGAGGTTTTAGCCCAATCTAGAAATGATGAACATTTTGTGAAGGGCATTTTGGGTTCATTGAAACCAATTTTGGTTGAACCTGGTAATTCAAAGGGGTGATAGGGTTTGTTAAATCCCCATTTCAAGTTTTAAATAAAATTTAAACATGATGCAACATGCAGATCTAACCCAAGTGCATTATTGAACTCGGGTTGTGACAGAAAGCAAAACAAGCGATCTAGTACTAAAGCAAACAAAAGGCAAATGAAAATACGAACGAAAGAAGGGCGAATAAAAAGGCAAATATTTTTGTGTTTTTGTGAAAACATTTTAGAGGAGGGGGAGAGAAAAACGAGAGGCAAATGGCAAATAATGTAATGCAAGAGATGAGAGTTATGATGGGTACTTGGTAGGCTTGATGTAGAACCTCCCCGGCAACGACGCCAGAAATTCTTTCTGCTACTTCTTGAGCTTGCGTTGATTTTTCCCTTGAAGAGGAAAGGGTGATGCAGCAAAGTAGAGATAAGTATTTCCCTCAGTTAAGAACCAAGGTATCTATGCAGTAGGAGGCACAAGCAAGTCTCCAATCTATGCACCTGCACAAACTAACAAATAATTGCACACAACGCGAAAAAGGGGTTGTCAATCCCTTCACTGTCATGAACAAGGGTGAGATCTAATAAATATAGGTATAAAAGATAAATTAAAAAGGAAAATAAAGTAAATCTAAATAAATTGCAGCAAGGTATTTTTTGATTTTTTTGGTTTATAGATCTGAAAATATATGATGGAAAATAAACCCGTGGGCCATAGGCTTCACTAGAGGCTTCTCTCTTGAAAGAAAACATATGGTGGGTAAACAAATTACTGTCGATCATGATAGAAAAGCGCAAAGTTATGATGATATCTGTGACGCCCCGAGACCGTTGGGCCAGGTGTCTTCCAGTTGTTCGTGTTGTTGCCTTGTCATTCGCTTGCATGTTGCATCTTGCCATGTCATCATCCGCATTGCATTTGCATGTTTTCAAAACTTGCATTCGTCCGGGTTCCCCCAGTTCTGTCCATTGCCCGTTCTGAGCCCAACCACACTCGCACGCGCCCGCGACATTTCCGAAATAGTATTTTATAAGTGGCCGAAGAATGTTCTCGGAATGGGATGAAAGTTGGCGTGCGGTCTTATTATAGTGTAGGTAGGCCGCCTGCCAAGTTTCATCGCATTTGAAGTCCGTTTGACGCTCCAACGGATAACTATAGCGGCAGTATAGCCGGTCTTTTCGTCAAACGTTTTCGGTCTCCGGAAACCGTGCCGGACTACATCTCTCCCCTCTTCTCTCAGACCAACCCGCTCTCCACAGTCAACCTAGGCCTAGCCTACCCCTCTTTGCGCCGTGCATAGACCTCTCGTGCGCGTCTGAAACTTCCCCGGACCCGACCCGGGCTGTCATCACCGTTGGATTCGGATCATCCCCAAACATCTACATTACATCACCGTTTTCTTATTTGGACACCCTACCTATTTTTCTCTCTCAATCGTCCAATTTAGATCAGACGGACCGGATTAGCCCCTACCCAAAAATCCTATTGCTATATATAGTCCAACCCTAGACCAATTCCTAAAACCTAGGCTTCTTGTCCCATCGCACCACCACCCGCTCAATCCCCATCGGGATCACCAGCAGCCAACCACCATCCACCCCATCGATCCATCTCCAATCAACGACTGCCGATGCTCAAATCCCGCAGGAGCCCGAGCTCCACCTCCTCGTCCACCATCCCCGCCTCCTGGATCCTCACGTCCCCGGCGCCCTAGTTGGACCTCGCCGGAGCCGCCGGCTAACGAGGATGACCCCGCGCCCCTGTCTTCCTTCTTCCCATGCCCCTGTTCCTCCTTCCCGCAAACGCCTCTTTCTCTGACTTGCCACATCAGCGAACAGTCGCCGGCGCCCTGCGTACTGTCCCGCTCGCGCATGACCGCGCCAAGGCCAGCGCCCATCCTCGGCTTCGTCTCGACCTGGAGCATCATGCTGCCTGATGCTCAAGCCACCACCGGGAAACGGCTTCATCGCCAAGGTTCCGGCGTTCAGGTCCTCCCCTGTAGCCAACCTGCCCGTTCCAGGCCTCTTCGCTGTGCTCTGCCGTCCTCTGCCCAGCGACCAGCACAGCAGCAACCGCCATGGCGTCCCCTGCCCGCGCCATGGACCTGTGCCCAGCCGTCCTACCCTGCGCCGTTCCTCGCGCCAGGCCTCCCCAACCTTACCGGAGCCCCGCGTCCAAGCCCCAGCGACCCCTCCTGGACCTGCTGTTGCCGCCAAGTTCGACTGTTGCGGCCTCTGCTTCCTCCACCCCGTGCGCTGCCCGAGTCTCCCCTCCTTCGCCAAGCCATCGTCTCCGGCCAAATCCTCTCCCTCGCGTCGAATCTCGCCGCCCCGCCATGTTCCTGGAGCCGCGGCGCCCGCTCGTCCTCAAGTTCACCGACATGAGCATCCCACGTCACCGTTGCCATCCCGGGGGCCGAGACACTATTCTTCTGCACTCTGCAGCGAGCGCGCCCGTGCGCGTTGACCCTCTCCCGGTCGAGCTGGGCTGCCAGATCCATCGGTCCAGCACCCCCCTTGCCTTTGCCAGGCCCAATATGAGGATGCCCATCTTCCGGTTGCCCCTGCACATTTTTGGGCTAGTCAGATTTGGCCCGTGTTGTTTTTGTCCCGACCTGCGATTTTGCTAATTATTCCTGAAACAGCAGATTTGCAGAATAGCCCCTAAACATCATGCATATCATAAATCTCAAACCGTGCATCGGTTTAAAATGTTTTATATATGAAACATGACTAGAATTTCATCTACTTTCACAATTTCCAACTTTAATGCATGTTTGAGTTGTTTAAATTGCTGTTTGCATTAATTTGCTTAAATGCCATGTTAAAATGATTTATTTCATAACTAATAAACCGTAGCTCGGTTTTAAATATATTATATATGTAAATGGGGTAGAAAAATGCATAGTTTATCATGGTGGATTTACTTTGCATGTTTAATAACTCAAAAATTGTGTATAGGGCAGAACAGTACCAAATCCATATTTTGCACATGAGGATTTTTCCGGACTTGTTGCTTGTTGTTCCGGCCTCATTTAAACTTGCCTAGATAGGTAGTTTTCATATGCTTCACCTCTTGCCATGCTAACCAACATTTAATTTTTTTGAGTACATAAACAAGAGAGAACTAAATAAGTCATGTGGTGTTCCGTCAATATGCAACTCGTTGCATATTGAGCTCCACTTGATTTGTAGTATTGTTTGTGCACTTTGCCATGCCATGCCTCTTTAAACCGGACATGCATCATACTTGGTTGTGCATCATGCCATGTTTTTTGTGATGGTTGTTTACTGTGTTGTTTTCTTCTTTATGGTATTGCTTCTTCGGGTTAGTTTCAATAACATCGCGTTTGTGAGGATTCGTACGACTTCGTCCGTTTGTCTTCTTCATGGACTCGTTCTTGTTCCTTGCGGGATCTCATGCAAGATGACCATACCCTCGAAATCACTTATATCTTTGCTTGCTAGTTGTTTGTTGTATTGCTATGCCGCGCTACCTACCACTTGCTATATCTTGCCTCCCATATTGCCATGTCAAGCCTCTAACCCACCTTCCCTAGCAAACCGTTGTTTGGCTATGTTACCACTTTTGCTCAGCCCCTCTTATAGCATTGCTAGTTGCAGGTGAATATGAAGTTTGTTCCATGTTGGAACATGGATATTGTTGGGATATCATTATTATCTCTTATTTACTTTAATGCATCTATATACTTGGTAAAGGGTGTAAGGCTCGACCTTATGCCTGGTGTTTTGTTCCACTCTTGCCGCCCTAATTTCTGCCATACCGGTGTTATGTTCCTTGATTTTGCGTCCCTTACGTGGTTGGGTGTTATGGGAACCCCTTGACAGTTTGCTTTGAATAAAACTCCTCGAGCAAGGACTAACCTTGGTTTTACCATTTGCCTCACCACCACCTATACTTTTCCCTTGGGAGTCGCGCTCCCGAGGGTCATCTTATTTTAACCCCCCCGGGCCAGTGCTTCTCTAAGTGTTGGTCCGAACCAGAGCATCGTGCGGGACCATCCCTTGGCAACTTGGGTTATGTTGGTACCTGTACGCTTAGCTTATCCGGTGTTGCCCTGAGAACGATATATGTGCAGCTCCTATCGGGATGTCGGTGCATCGGGCGGTCTTGCTGGTCTTGTTTTACCATTGTCGAAATGTCTTGTAACCGGTATTCCGAGTCTGATCGGGTCTTCCTGGGAGAAGGAATATCCTTCATTGGCTGTGAGAGCTTGTGATGGGCTAAGTTGGGACACCCCTGCAGGGTTTGAACTTTCGAAAGCCGTGCCCGTGGTTATGGGCAGATGGGAATTTGTTAATGTCCGGTTGTAGATAACTTGACACTTGACTTAATTAAAATGCATCAACCGTGTGTGTAGCCCTGATGGTCTCTTTCCGGCGGAGTCCGGGAAGTGAACACGGTTCTGGTGTTATGCTTGTGCGTAAGTAGATTCATGATCACTTCTAGTTCATGGCCATTGCGTTGCTTCTCTTCTCGCTCTTATTTGCGTATGTTAGCCACCATATATGCTTAGTGTTTGCTGCAGCTCCATCTCACTACCCTTTCCTACCCATAAGCTTAAATAGTCTTGATCTCGCGGGTGTGAGATTGCTGAGTCCTCGTGACTCACAGATGCTTCCAAAATAGTTGAAGGTGCCGATGATACCAGTGCAGTTGACGCAACCCAGCTCAAGTGGGAGCTTGATGAAGATCTTATTCGTTGTGTTGTTTTCGTTTCCGGTTGATCAGTAGTGGAGTCCAGTTGGGACGATCGGGGACCTAGCATTTGGGGTTGTCTTCTTTTATTTTGGGTTCCGTAGTCGGACCTTGATTGTACTTTGGATGATGTATGTTTAACTTGTATTTGTGTGAAGTGGCGATTGTAAGCCAACTCTTTATCCCTTTCTTATTCAGTACATGGGATTGTGTGAAGATTACCCCTCTTGCGACAAACCTACCATGCGGCTATGCCTCTAAGTCATGCCCCGACACGTGGGAGATATAGCCGCATTGTGGGTGTTACAAGTTGGTATCAGAGCCTTCCCCGACTTAGGAGCCCCTGCTTGATCGAATCGCTAATGTTGTTGAGTCTAGAACAAAATGTTTTGAGTCTTAGGATTATATATATCGGAGAGTAGAATTCTTTTTACTCCTCAGTCCCTTCGTCGCTCTGGTGAGGCCTCATGACGTAGAAGTTTTGACTCTTCTCTCCTCAAATTTTCACGAATTTTTTTAGGATCACGCGGGTATCTTGGAATCGTTCTGATGGTTTTGTGACGAGAACATTGTTCTTGGTGCCTCCAGACATTTAGGGGTGGTGGTAGTGTCCCGGGGAGTTGAGCTTCGAGGTGTTGTCGTCACAATTTTATCGTTGCAGTTCTGGAATACCTGAGTTTCGCCGACATCGAAAATCTCTTTTATGCAGTTGTTGGTGAGATAACCTCGACGCCACCCAGTACTGGGCGGGAGTTCGAGAGTACTGCCATAACTCATATAACGAATGCTTTTCGAAGGTTGAGGTAAATGATTTCCGAAGGTTTCTTGGTTATGTGTTGAAGGATGGATACAGCTGGATGTAGGAATTGCTAGTTTGGGTGAGATATTATGTTTCCCCTGTATCCCCAACACCTGATTGCATAACCAGAAAGTTTCGGGAGTTTATAAGTGGGAATTCAAGTAGCTCCTAGAATATCTTTTCAACAAACACATGATACGATATGGGATCTATCATATGTTTGTTTCCGGCCTATTTTGCAAGCCAATCCTTTGTTTTTGTTTTTGTTTGTGGTATTTGAGTTGCTTCAATGTCAAGTGTTGATTCCATACCTTTCCTAAGCGGTGTTCTCATATTCCTATGTGAACATTAATCCTTCTTATTTATCAAGATTGTCATCTTAATTCTATTTCCAACCGGTGTGTTTCTCTTCAAGATGATCCTATCATTTTTCCCATTCGCAAGATCCAATCTAAGTTTTCATCAATGGTGTTTGTTTCATCCATGTCCAAGTTGTCTTTGTTTTCCCACCCTCCCACCCTTTTTCTTCAAGGACTCGGTTTTCTTAATCAAGTATCCATCTTATTGATGGGAAGCCTCTCCATTCTTTTCTTTCAATGTTCTTATCCGGTGATTCTCATGAAGATACTAACGGAGCCTCAAGTTCGTCACTCTTAACTCATTTTCTTCTCTGGTGGATTTAATTCAAGCTTTGTCGGTCAAATCCTTTGCTCGGTTCTAATGCTTTCTCATGCCGGTGCACCTCGTAATCATCCACTTCTCGCTATTCAATTGTTCTGGAGTGCTCAAGGTATCTCGAAGATTCATGTTTCCACTCTGCTTTCGTTCATGCTCTGTCGAGGATGTTATCTCATTCAAGCCATTTAATTCAACCGGTGCAATCTCTCATTTCAAGCAATCTTTTCAATGGTGTTTCTTTTGAGTGGGCCCTAACCCACAGGTCTTTTCCCATGATCTCACCTGACTCTTCTAATCTTCTCGGATTTACTCTCAAATTATTTTCCAAGTTTGACGTAAGAATGAATTACCATCAGTCATATGTCTTTCTCCAAGATCTTTCAAATTCTTTTCATCATTGGTTCAACCTTTCTAATTTTCATCCCGGAGTATCTCTACAATTCATGATGGTGTTTCTCGTCGTCATTCTCGGGTTTGTGAAGACCGAAGAAGAGTTTCTCTTAAATCTTGCTCCATTCTCTTCAAGATTCATGGTTCTAGCTTGATGCCATCCTCTCATAATTGTTTTTGATTGTGAGAATTCTTTTCACCCATCCGGAACAATTCAGAAGTCTTCTCAGTTTGATCCTCCGAAAGCCATCAACTCAGAATTATTCATTCTCAGCTTTCAGCTCTCATTCTCCAAATCTTACCGGTGCATCGCTCAAGTATTCTATATTCAGCCCGTGATCTATTTGTTCTCACGTATCTAAATTCCCTCAAGTATCTTCGTTCATCTTCTAATTCTTCCCGGTGTTTCTTCATCTTTTCTTCATTCATTTTCAATCCTTACGGTGGTTTGTTCAAGGTTCCTCTTCATACGTTATCATTTGTTCTTCCCAATCTTACTGGCGGATCGTTGAAGTCTTTTCTCAAGTTTGCGCCATATCTATCTTAATCCTTTAAACAAGAATAAGTAGTACGCCAAATCCATTGCTTGTCATCAATTTAATTGGTGAAGGATGAGCATAATGTAATTATTATTCTTGTTTCATCGAGTAAATTCAATTCCTTATTCCGGAGGTTCATAAAAAATTCTTGCTTTCAATTGTTTCATCTTTTCTTTTCCCGGAGTTCCAAGCTCTCTCAATTATATCATCGCGAAGATCCATCTAAATCACTACAAGGCTTCACCTTGTGTTTTCAACTTCTCTTTCTTTTTTATCATCATTTTGTTACTGGAGTTCTTCATGGAGGTTCTACATGGTTGTTCGTCAAGGATTCATTCCATACTTCAATTGTTCATCAACATATCTCTCGAAGTTATGATCTGCCAAGCTATACTCAAAATTAAACAGGGTGCTCAACACATGTTTTGTTTTGAGGAGTTCAAGTATTCTTCATCTTGCATTCCGAAGTGCAATTCTTCACATCTCATCTTTTGATGTGGTGTTATGTCGTTGTTGATAATTTCCATTCGTGTTTCATGATTCACAAGTTTTTTCAAGAGTGACATATCTAAATCCATCATTTTCTTTCACCCAAGACATCTTTTCAACCCATCAATCTCTTCATTGGATTTATCTTGGATTATATTTCACCTAAAGCTTTTGAAGGAAATATGCCCTAGAGGCAATAATAAAGTTATTATTTATTTCCTTATATCATGATAAAACTTTATTATTCATGCTAGAATTGTATTAACCGGAAACATAATACATGTGTGAATACATAGACAAACAGAATGTCACTAGTATGCCTCTACTTGACTACCACATTAATCAAAGATGGTTATGTTTCCTAACCATGGACAAAGAGTTGTCATTTGATTAACGGGATCACATCATTAGTTGAATGATCTGATTGACATGACCCATTCCATTAGCTTAGCACCCGATCGTTTAGTATGTTGCTATTGCTTTCTTCATGACTTATACATGTTCCTATGACTATGAGATTATGTAACTCCCGTGTGCCGGAGGAACACTTTGTGTGCTACCAAACGTCACAACGTAACTGGGTGATTATAAAGGTGCTCTATAGGTGTCTCCAAAGGTACATGTTGGGTTGACGTATTTCGAGATTAGGATTTGTCACTCCGATCGTCGGAGAGGTATCTCTGGCCCCTCTCGGTAATGCACATCACTTAAGCCTTGCAAGCATTGCAACTAATGAGTTAGTTGCGGGATGATGTATTACGGAACGAGTAAAGAGACTTGCCGGTAACGAGATTGAACTAGGTATTGGATACCGACGATCGAATCTCGGGTAAGTAACATACCGATGACAAAGGGAACAACGTATGTTGTTATGCGGTCTGACCGATAAAAGATCTTCGTAGAATATGTAGGAACCAATATGGGCATCTAGGTCCCGCTATTGGTTATTGACCGGAGACATGTCTCGGTCATGTCTACATTGTTCTCGAACCCGTAGGGTCCGCACGCTTAAGGTTACGATGACAGTTATATTATGAGTTTATGCATTTTGATGTACCGAAGGTTGTTCGGAGTCCCGGATGTGACCACGGACATGACGAGGAGTCTCGAAATGGTCGAGACATAAAGATTGATATATTGGAAGCGTATATTTGGATATCGGAAGTGTTCCGGGTGAAATCGGGATTTTACCGGAGTACCGGGAGGTTACCGGAACCCCCCGGGAGGTACATGGGCCTTAATGGGCCTTAGTGGAAGAAGAGGAGAGGTGGCCAGGTCTGGGCCGCGCGCCCCTTCCCCCTAGTCCGAATAGGACAAGGAGAGAGGGGGCCGGCGCCCCCCTCCTTCTCTCTCTCTCCGTTCTCACCTCGCGAATCCTATTCCAACTAGGATTGGGGGAGAAATCCTACTCCCGGAGGGAGTAGGACTCCTCCTGGCGTGCCCTATGGTGGCCGGCCGGCCGGCCTCCCCCTCTTGAACCTTTATATACGGAGGCAGGGGCACCCCAAGAGACACAAGTTGATCCACGTGATCATATTCTTAGCCGTGTGCGGCGCCCCATTCCACCACAGTCCTCGATAATATTGTAGCGGTGCTTAGGCGAAGCCCTGCGACAGTAGTACATCAAGATCGTCACCACGCCGTCGTGCTGACGGAACTCTTTGCCGACACTTTGCTGGATCGGAGTCCGAGGATCGTCATCGAGCTGAAGTGTGCTAGAACTCGGAGGTGCCGTAGTTTTGGTGCTTGATCGGTCGAGCCGTGGAGACGTACGACTACATCAACCAAATGCTTCCGTTGTCGATCTACAAGGGTACGTAGATCACACTCTCCCCTCTCGTTGCTATGCATCACCATGATCTTGCGTGTGCGTAGGAATATTTTTTGAAATTACTACGTTCCCCAACAGTGGCATCCGAGCCTAGGTTTTATGTGTTGATGTTATATGCACGAGTAGAACACAAGTGAGTTGTGGGCGATATAAGTCATACTACTTACCAGCATGTCATACTTTGGTTTGGCGGTATTGTTGGACGAAGCGGCCCGGACCGACATTACGCGTACGCTTACGCGAGACCGGTTCTCCCGACGTGCTTTGCACATAGGTGGCTTGCGGGGGACAGTTTCTCCAACTTTAGTTGAACCGAGTGTGGCTACGCCCGGTCCTTGCGAAGGTTAAAACAGCACCAACTTGACAAACTATCGTTGTGGTTTTGATGCGTAGGTAAGATTGGTTCTTGCTTAAGCCCATAGCAGCCACGTAAAACTTGCAACAACAAAGTAGAGGACGTCTAACTTGTTTTTGCAGGGCATGTTGTGATGTGATATGGTCAAGACATGATGCTAAATTTTATTGTATGAGATGATCATGTTTTGTAACCGAGTTATCGGCAACTGGCAGGATCCATATGGTTGTCGCTTTATTGTATGCAATGCAATCGCGCTGTAATGCTTTACTTTATCACTAAGCGGTAGCGATAGTCATGGAAGCATAAGATTGGCGAGACGACAACGATGCTACGATGGAGATCAAGGTGTCACGCCGGTGACGATGGTGATCATGACCGTGCTTCGGAGATAGAGATCACAGGCACAAGATGATGATGGCCATATCATATCACTTATATTGATTGCATGTGATGTTTATCTTTTATGCATCTTATCTTGCTTTGATTAACGGTAGCATTATAAGATGATCTCTCACAAAATTATCAAGATAAAAGTGTTCTCCCCGAGTATGCACCGTTGCCAAAGTTCGTCGTGCCCAGACACCACGTGATGATCGGGTGTGATAAGCTCTACGTCCATCTACAATGGGTGCAAGCCAGTTTTGCACACGCAGAATACTCAGGTTAAACTTGACGAGCCTAGCATATGCAGATATGGCCTCGGAACACCGAGATCGAAAGATCGAGCGTGAATCATATAGTAGATATGATCAACATAGCGATGTTCACCATTGAAAACTACTCCATTTCATGTGATGATCGGTTATGGTTTAGTTGATTTGGATCACGTAATCACTTAGAGGATTAGAGGGATATCTATCTAAGTGGGAGTTCTTTAAGTAATTTGATTAATTGAACTTAAATTTATCATGAACTTAGTACCTGATAGTATCTTGCTTATGTATGTTTGATTGTAGATAGATGGCCCGTGCTGTTGTTCCGTTGAATTTTAATGCGTTCCTTGAGAAAGCAAAGTTGAAAGATGATGGTAGCAATTACATGGACTGGGTCCGTAACTTGAGGATTATCCTCATTGCTGCACAGAAGAATTACGTCCTGGAAGCACCGCTGGGTGCCAGGCCTGCTGCTGGAGCGACACCAGATGTTATGAACGTCTGGCAGAGCAAAGCTGATGACTACTCGATAGTTTAGTGTGCCATGCTTTACGGCTTAGAATCAGGACTTCAACGACGTTTTGAACATCATGGAGCATATGAGATGTTCCAGGAGTTGAAGTTAATATTTCAAGCAAATGCCCGGATTGAGAGATATGAAGTCTCCAATAAGTTCTATAGCTGCAAGATGGAGGAGAACAGTTCTGTCAGTGAGCATATACTCAAAATGTCTGGGTATAATAATCACTTGATTCAGATGGGAGTTAATCTTCCAGATGATTGCGTCATTGACAGAATTCTCCAATCACTGCCACCAAGCTACAAGAGCTTCGTGATGAACTATAATATGCAAGGGATGAATAAGACTATTCCCGAGCTCTTCGCAATGCTGAAAGCTGCGGAGGTAGAAATCAAAAAGGAGCATCAAGTGTTGATGGTCAACAAGACCACTAGTTTCAAGAAAAAGGGCAAAGGGAAGAAGAAGGGGAACTTCAAGAAGAAGAACAAGCAAGTTGCTGCTCAAGAGAAGAAACCCAAGTCTGGACCTAAGCCTGAAACTGAGTGCTTCTACTGCAAGCAGACTGGTCACTGGAAGCGGAACTGCCCCAAGTATTTGGCGGATAAGAAGGATGGCAAGGTGAACAAAGGTATATGTGATATACATGTTATTGATGTGTACCTTACTAGAGCTCGCAGTAGCACCTGGGTATTTGATACTGGTTCTATTGCTAATATTTGCAACTCAAAACAGGGGCTACGGATTAAGCGAACACTGGCAAAGGACGAGGTGACGATGCGCGTAGGAAATGGTTCCAAAGTCGATGTGATCGCGGTCGGCACGCTACCTCTACATCTACCTTCGGGATTAGTATTAGACCTAAATAATTGTTATTTGGTGCCAGAGTTGAGCATGAACATTATATCTGGATCTTGTTTAATGCGAGATGGTTATTCATTTAAATCAGAGAATAATGGTTGTTCTATTTATATGAGTAATATCTTTTATGGTCATGCACCTTTGAAGAGTGGTCTATTTTTGATGAATCTCGATAGTAGTAACACACATATTCATAATGTTGAAGCCAAAATATGCAAAGTTGATAATGATAGTGCAACTTATTTGTGGCACTGCCGTTTAGGTCATATCGGTATAAAGCGCATGAAGAAACTCCATACTGATGGACTTTTGGAACCACTTGATTATGAATCACTTGGTACTTGCGAACCGTGCCTCATGGGCAAAATGACTAAAACACTGTTCTCCCGTACTATGGAGAGAGCAACAGATTTGTTGGAAATCATACATACAGATGTATGTGGTCCGATGAATATTGTGGCTCGTGGCGGATATCGTTATTTTCTCACCTTCACAGATGACTTAAGCAGATATGGGTATATCTACTTAATGAAACATAAGTCCGAAACATTTGAAAAGTTCAAAGAATTTCGGAGTGAAGTTGAAATCATCGTAACAAGAAAATAGAGTTTCTACGATCTGATCGTGGAGGAGAATATTTGAGTTACGAGTTTGGTGTACATTTGAAACAATGCGGAATAGTTTCGCAACTCACGCCACCCGGAACACCACAGCGTAATGGTGTGTCCGAACGTCGTAATCGTACTTTACTAGATATGGTGCGATCTATGATGTCTCTTACTGATTTACCGCTATCGTTTTGGGGTTATGCTTTAGAGACGGCCGCATTCACGTTAAATAGGGCACCATCAAAATCCGTTGAGACGACGCCTTATGAACTATGGTTTGGCAAGAAACCAAAGTTGTTGTTTCTTAAAGTTTGGGGCTGCGATGCTTATGTGAAAAAGCTTCAACCTGATAAGCTCGAACCCAAATCGGAGAAATGTCTCTTCATAGGATACCCAAAGGAGACTGTTGGGTACACCTTCTATCACAGATCCGAAGGCAAGACATTCGTTGCTAAGAATGGATCCTTTCTAGAGAAGGAGTTTCTCTCAAAAGAAGTGAGTGGGAGGAAAGTAGAACTTGACGAGGTAACTGTACCTGCTCCCTTATTGGAAAGTAGTACATCACAGAAACCTGTTTCTGCGACACCTACACCAATTAGTGAGGAAGCTAATGATAATGATCATGAAACTTCAGAACAAGATACTACTGAACCTCGTAGATCAACCAGAGTAAGATCCGCGCCAGAGTGGTACGGTAATCCTGTTGTGGAAATCATGCTACTAGATCATGATGAACCTACGAACTATGAAGAAGCGATGGTGAGCCCAGATTCCGCAAAATGGCTTGAAGACATGAAATCTGAGATGGGATCCATGTATGAGAACAAAGTATGGACTTTGGTTGACTTGCCCGATGATCGGCAAGCAATTGAGAATAAATGGATCTTCAAGAAGAAGACTGACGCTGACGGTAATATTACTGTCTACAAAGCTCGACTTGTCGCAAAAGGTTTTCGACAAGTTCAAGGGGTTGACTACGATGAGACCTTCTCACCCGTAGCGATGCTTAAGTCTGTCCAAATCATGTTAGCAATTGCCGCATTTTATGATTATGAAATTTGGCAGATGGATGTCAAAACTGCATTCCTGAATGGATTTCTGGAAGAAGAGTTGTATATGATGCAACCGGAAGGTTTTGTCGATCCAAAGGGAGCTAACAAAGTGTGCAAGCTCCAGCGATCCATTTATGGACTGGTGCAAGCCTCTCGGAGTTGGAATAAACGCTTTGATAGTGTGATCAAAGCATTTGGTTTTATACAGACTTTCGGAGAAGCCTGTATTTACAAGAAAGTGAGTGGGAGCTCTGTAGCATTTTTGATATTATATGTGGATGACATATTACTGATTGGAAATGATATAGAATTTCTGGATAGCATAAAGGGATACTTGAATAAGAGTTTTTCAATGAAAGACCTCGGTGAAGCTGCTTACATATTAGGCATAAAGATCTATAGAGATAGATCAAGACGCTTAATTGGACTTTCACAAAGCACATACCTTGACAAGATTTTGAAGAAGTTCAAAATGGATCAAGCAAAGAAAGGGTTCTTGCCTGTGTTACAAGGTGTGAAGTTGAGTCAGACTCAATGCCCGACCACTGCAGAAGATAGAGAGAAAATGAAAGATGTTCCCTATGCTTCAGCCATAGGCTCTATCATGTATGCAATGCTGTGTACCAGACCTGATGTGTGCCTTGCTATAAGTCTAGCAGGGAGGTACCAAAGTAATCCAGGAGTGGATCACTGGACAACGGTCAAGAACATCCTGAAGTACCTGAAAAGGACTAAGGATATGTTTCTCGTATATGGAGGTGACAAAGAGCTCATCGTAAACGGTTATGTTGATGCAAGCTTTGACACTGATCCGGACGATTCTAAATCGCAAACCGGATACGTGTTTACATTAAACGGTGGAGCTGTCAGTTGGTGCAGTTCTAAACAAAGCGTCGTGCCGGGATCTACATGTGAAGCGGAGTACATAGCTGCTTCGGAAGCAGCAAACGAAGGAGTCTGGATGAAGGAGTTCATATCCGATCTAGGTGTCATACCTAGTGCATCGGGTCCAATGAAAATCTTTTGTGACAATACTGGTGCAATTGCCTTGGGAAAGGAATCCAGATTTCACAAGAGAACCAAACACATTAAGAGACGCTTCAATTCCATCCGAGATTTAGTCCAGGTGGGAGACATAGAGATTTGCAAGATACATACGGAGCTGAATGTAGCAGACCCGTTGACTAAGCCTCTTCCACGAGCAAAACATGATCAGCACCAAAGCTCCATGGGTGTTAGAATAATTACTGTGTAATCTAGATTATTGACTTTAGTGCAAGTGGGAGACTGAAGGAAATATGCCCTAGAGGCAATAACAAAGTTATTATTTATTTCCTTATATCATGATAAAAGTTTATTATTCATGCTAGAATTGTATTAACTGGAAACATAATACATGTGTGAATACATAGACAAACAGAATGTCACTAGTATGCCTCTACTTGACTAGCTCATTAATCAAAGATGGTTATGTTTCCTAACCATGGACAAAGAGTTGTCATTTGATTAACGGGATCACATCATTAGTTGAATGATCTGATTGACATGACCCATTCCATTAGCTTAGCACCCGATCGTTTAGTATGTTGCTATTGCTTTCTTCATGACTTATACATTTTCCTATGACTATGAGATTATGTAACTCCCGTGTGCCGGAGGAACACTTTGTGTGCTACCAAACGTCACAACGTAACTGGGTGATTATAAAGGTGCTCTACAGGTGTCTCCAAAGGTACATGTTGGGTTGACGTATTTCGAGATTAGGATTTGTCACTCCGATCGTCGGAGAGGTATCTCTGGGCCCTCTCGGTAATGCACATCACTTAAGCCTTGCAAGCATTGCAACTAATGAGTTAGTTGTGGGATGATGTATTACGGAACGAGTAAAGAGACTTTCCGGTAACGAGATTGAACTAGGTATTGGATACCGACGATCGAATCTCGGGCAAGTAACATACCGATGACAAAGGGAACAACGTATGTTGTTATGCGGTCTGACCGATAAAAGATCTTCGTAGAATATGTAGGAACCAATATGGGCATCCAGGTCCCGCTAATGGTTATTGACCGGAGACGTGTCTCGGTCATGTCTACATTGTTCTCGAACCCGTAGGGTCCGCACGCTTAAGGTTACGATGACAGTTATATTATGAGTTTATGCATTTTGATGTACCGAAGGTTGTTCGGAGTCCCGGATGTGATCACAGACATGACGAGGAGTCTCGAAATGGTCGAGACATAAAGATTGATATATTGGAAGCCTATATTTGGATATCGTAAGTGTTTCGGGTGAAATCGGGATTTTACCGGAGTACCGGGAGGTTACCGGAACCCCCCGGGAGGTACATGGGCCTTAATGGGCCTTAGTGGAAGAAGAGGAGAGGTGGCCAGGGCTGGGCCACGCGCCCCTCCCCCCTAGTCCGAATAGGACAAGGAGAGAGGGGGCCGGCGCCCCCTCCTTCTCTCTCTCTCCGTTCCCACCTCGCGAATCCTATTCCAACTAGGATTGGGGGAGAAGTCCTACTCCCGGAGGGAGTAGGACTCCTCCTGGCGCGCCCTATGGTGGCCGGCCGGCCTCCCCCTCTTGAACCTTTATATACGGAGGCAGAGGCACCCCAAGAGACACAAGTTGATCCATGTGGTCATATTCTTAGCCGTGTGCGGCGCCCCCTTCCACCATAGTCCTCGATAATATTGTAGCGGTGCTTAGGCGAAGCCCTGCGTCAGTAGTACATCAAGATCGTCACCACGCCGTCGTGCTGACGGAACTCTTCCCCGACACTTTGCTGGATCGGAGTCCGAGGATCGTCATCGAGCTGAACGTGTGCTAGAACTCGGAGGTGCCGTAGTTTCGGTGCTTGATCGGTCGAGCCGTGGAGACGTACGACTACATCAACCAAATGCTTCCGTTGTAGATCTACAAGGGTACGTAGATCACACTCTCCCCTCTCGTTGCTATGCATCACCATGATCTTGCGTGTGCGTAGGAATTTTTTTGAAATTACTACGTTCCCCAACAGCTTTCCCTAAGGATTGTTGCTATTTATGGTGCTTATAAATGACCCAAGTTCTTCATTTATCCTCCTGGTGAAATAAGCTTCTTGTCTTCTTGTTGATATCAATCCAATCTTTTGTTTTCCGTAGTGGCAGAATTTTGCCTCAATTTTGAGAAGTTTTCCATAAGCCCACTACAAGCTTATTCTTTTCGTTCTTGATTTTCGAACAACCCCGTGCAATCCTTATTTGCAAAGATGCTTTTTCAAGCTCATTTGAGGCAGAAGATGTGGTTTTCTCCTCCGTTCTTTTGATTCCATTCTTACATTCATTCCGGAGGCATTGTATTGTTGCTATATTCACCCATCATCTCGTTTTTTCAATGATCATGTTCTTTCCTTTGCTTATCCATTCAACCGGAGTGTCGTGTCCAACATTCAATTTCTCTCATCTTATCATGTTTTGCCCCCCTTCTCAACCGGAGTGTTGTATGAAATCTTTCTTATCCCTTGTGCAATTCTTGCAATAGTCCTGGTTGCAGTGTGTTGTTGATTTCATCAAGTACCCTATAATCTTTTCAAGTTCATGTTCAATTCCGTCCATTTACAGTCGGAGTGCTTCCCAAATTATAGCAATCTTATTCCTTCTCTATCTTGTTTTAACCAGAGTGTTGTGTCATCTCTTCGAGTTCTTGTCATCTTGTCAAGTCTTGTGTCTCTTTTCAACTGGAGTGCTGTTCAAATTTGTTCTTCCTACTTCCTTGTTTATCTCATTCCAACCAGAGTGGTTTCAATTCCTTCTTGTCCATTGTGCTCGTCATTCATAGCTTTGCAACCTCCAAGGTTAACATGATGTTCCTTGTTCCTCTTTTCTAACGAAGTGTTTTCAACTTCTTGCATCCTTGTTGGATTCCTCCTTCCAATTTGTTTAACCTCTCAAGGTTGGTTGGTTTCACTAGTTTGCCAAAGAAGCAACTTAGTTTTACCTCTTCTCTTCCTCTTCCATTTTCCCTCCGGTGCCATCCTAGATCTCGGGACGAGATCCTCTTGTAGTGGTGGAGTGTTGTGACGCCCCGAGACCGTTGCGCCAGGTGTCTTCCAGTTATTCGTGTTGTTGCCTTGTCATTCGCTTGCATGTTGCATCTTGCCATGTCATCATCCGCATTGCATTTGCATGTTTTCAAAACTTGCATTCGTCCGAGTTCCCCCAGTTCCGTCCGTTTTCCGTTCTGAGCCCAACCACACTCGCACGCGCCCGCGGCATGTCCGAAATACTATTTTATAAGTGGCCGGAAAATGTCCTCGGAATGGGATGAAAGTTGGCGTGCGGTCTTATTATAGTGTAGGTAGGTCGCCTCCCATGTTTCATCGCATTCGGAGTCTGTTTGACGCCCAACGGATAACTATAGCGGCAATATATCCGGTCTTTTCATCGGATGTTTTTGGTCTCCGGAAACCGTGCCGGGTTGCATCTCTTCCCTCTTCTCTCAGACCAACCCGCTCTCCACAGTCAACCTAGGCCCAGCCTACCCCTCTTTGCGCCGTGCATAGACCTCTCATGCGCGTCCGAAACTTCCCCGGACCCGACCCGGGCAGTCAGCACTATTGGATTCAGATCATCCCCAAACATCTACATTACATCACCGTTTTCTTATTTGGACACCCTACCTATTTTTCTCTCTCGACCGTCCGATTTAGATCAGACGGACCGGATTAGCCCCTACCCAAAAATCCTATTGCTATATATAGTCCAACCCTAGACCAATCCCCAAAACCTAGGCTTCTTGTCCCATCGCGCCGCCACCCGCTCAATCCCCATCGGGATCACCAGCAGCCAACCACCATCCACCCCATCGATCCATCTCCAGTCAATGACCGCCGACGCTCAAATCCCGCAGGAGCCCGAGCTCCACCTCCTCGCCCACCATCCCCGCCTCCTGGATCCTCACATCCCCGGCGCCCTAGCTGGACCTCGCCGGAGCCGCCGGCTAATGAGGACGACCCCGCGCCCCTGTCTTCCTTCTTCCCATGCTCCTATTCCTCCTTCCCGCAAACGCCTCTCTCTCTAACTTGCCATAGCAGTGAACAGTCACCGGCGCCCTGCGCCCTGTCCCGCTCGCGCATGATCGTGCCAAGGCCAGCGCCCATCCCCGGCTTCGTCTCGACCCAGAGCATCATGCCGCCTGATGCTCAAGCCACCACCGGGAAACGGCTTCATCACCACGGTTCCGGCGTTCAGGTCCTCCCCCGCAGCCAACCTGCCCGTTCCCGGCCTCTTCGTTGTGCTCTGTCGTCCTCTGCCTGGCGACCAGCACAGCAGCAACCGCCATGGCGTCCCGTGCCCGCGCCATGGACCCGTGCCCAGCCGTCCTTCCCTGCGCCGTTCCTCGCGCGTCGGGCCTCCCCAACCTTACCGGAGCCCTGCGTCCAAGCCCCGACGACCCCTGCTGGACCTGCTGCTGCCGCCAAGTTCGCCTATTGCGGCCTCTGCTTCCTCTACCCCGTGCGCTGCCCGAGTCTCCCCTGCTTTGACAATCCATCGTCTCCGGCCAAATCCTCTTCCTCGCGTCGAATCTCGCCGCCCCACCATGTTCCTGGAGCCGCGGCGCCCGCTCGTCCTCAAGTTCACCGGCGTGAGCGTCCCACATCGCCGTTGCCGTCCCAGGGGCCGAGACCCTGTTCTTCTGCACTCTGCAGCGAGCGCGCCCGTGCGCGTTGACCCTCTCCTGGTTGAGCTGGGCTACCAGATCCATCGGTCCAGCACCCCCTTTCCTTTGCCAGGCCCAATGTGAGGAAGCCCATCTTCTGGTTGCCCCTGCACATTGTTGGGTTAGTCAGATTTGGCCCGTGTTGTTTTTTCCTGACTTGCGATTTTGCTAATTATTCCTGAGATAGCAGATTTGCAGAATAGCCCCTAAACATATTGCATATCATAACTCTCAAACCGTGCATCAGTTTAAAATGTTTTATATATGAAACATGACTAGAATTTCATCTAGTTTCACAATTTCCAACTTTCATGCATGTTTGAGTTGTTTAAATTGCTGTTTGCATTAATTTGCTTAAATTCCATGTTAAAAATGATTTATTTCATAACTAATAAACCGTAGCTCAGTTTTAAATATATTATATATGTAAATGGGGTAGAAAAATGCATAGTTTATCATGGTGGCTTCACTTTGCATGTTTAATACCAAATCCATATTTTGCACATGAGGATTTTTCCGGACTAGTTGCTTATTGTTCCGGCCTCATTTAAACTTGCCTAGATAGGTAGTTTTCATATGCTTCACCTCTTGCCATGCTAACCAACATTTAATATTGTTGAGTACATAAACGAGAGAGAACTAAATAAGTCATGTGGTGTTCCTTCAATATGCAACGACTCGTTGCATATTGAGCTCCACTTAATTTGTAGTATTGTTTGTGCACTTTGCCATGCCATGCCTCTTTAAACCGGACATGCATCATACTTGGTTGTGCATCATGCCATGTTTTTTTGATGGTTGTTTACTATGTTGTTTGCTTCTTTCCGGTGTTGCTTCTTCGGGTTAGTTCCAATAACGTCGCATTTGTGAGGATTCGTTCGACTTTGTCCGTTTGTCTTCTTCATGGACTCGTTCTTGTTCCTTGCGGGATCTCAGGCAAGATGACCATACCCTCGAAATCACTTCTATCTTTTCTTGCTAGTTGTTTGTTCTATTGCTATGCCGCGCTACCTACCACTTGCTATATCATGCTACCCACCTTTCCTAGCAAACCGTTTTTTTAGCTATGTTACCACTTTTGCTCAGCCCCTCTTATAGCGTTGCTAGTTGCAGGTGAAGATGAAGTTTGTTCCATGTTGGAACATGGATATTGTTGGGATATCATTATTATCTCTTATTTACTTTAATGCATCTATATACTTGGTAAAGGGTGGAAGGCTCGGCCTTATGTCTAGTGTTTTGTTGCACTCTTGCCGCCCTAGTTTTCGTCATACCGGTGTTATGTTCCTTGATTGTGCGTCCCTTACGCGGTTGGGTGTTATGGGAACCCCTTGACAGTTCGCTTTGAATAAAACTCCTCCAGCAAGGCCCAACCTTGGTTTTACCATTTGCCTCACTACCACCTATACTTTTCCCTTGGGAGTCGCGCTCCCGAGGGTCATCTTATTTTAACCCCCCCGGGCCAGTGCTTCTCTAAGTGTTGGTCCGAACCACAGCACCATGCGGGACTGTCCCTTGGCAATTTGGGTTATGTTGGTACCTGTACGCTTAGCTTATCCGGTGTTGCCCTAAGAACGAGATATGTGCAGCTCCTATCGGGATGTCGGTGCATCGGGCGGTCTTGCTGGTCTTGTTTTACCATTGTCAAAATGTCTTGTAACCCGGATTCCGAGTCTGATCTAGTTTTCTTGGGAGAAGGAATATCCTTTATTGACCGTGAGAGCTTGTGATGGGCTAAGTTGGGACACCCCTGCAGGGTTTGAACTTTCGAAAGCCGTGCCCGCGGTTATGGGCAGATGGGAATTTGTTAATGTCCGGTTGCAGATAACTTGACACTTGACTTAATTAAATTGCATCAACCACGTGTGTAGCCGTGATGGTCTCTTTCCGGCGGAGTCCAGGAAGTGAACACGGTTCTGGTTTATGCTTGTGCGTAAGTAGATTCAGGATCACTTCTTGATCACTTCTAGTTCACGACCGTTGAGTTGCTTCTCTTCTCGCTCTTATTTGTGTATGTTAGCCACCATATATGCTTAGTGTTTGCTGCAGATCCACCTCACTACCCTTTCCTACCCATAAGCTTAAATAGTCTTGATCTCGCGGGTGTGAGATTGCTGAGTCCTTGTGACTCACAGATGCTTCCAAAGAGTTGCAGGTGCCGATGATACCAGTGCAGGTGACGCAACCCAGCTCAAGTGGGAGCTCGATGAAGATCTTGTTCGTCGTGTTGTTTTCGTTTCCGGTTGATCAGTAGTGGAGCCCAGTTGGGACGATCGGGGACCTAGTATTTGGGGTTGTCTTCTTTTATTTTGGGTTCCGTAGTCGAACCTTGATTGTACTTTGGATGATGTATGTTTAACTTGTATTTGTGTGAAGTGGCGATTGTAAGCCAGCTATTTATCCCTTTCTTATTTAGTACATGGGATTGTGTGAAGATTACCCCTCTTGCGACAAACCTACCATGCGGCTATGCCTCTTAGTCATGCCCCGACACGTGGGATATATAGCCGCATTGTGGGTGTTACAATATCCAAGGCAATGATCATGAATATAGGCATCACATCCATGTCAAGTAGACCGAAACGATTCTGCATCTACTACTACATTGACCAGCATGCATCTAGAGTATTAAGTTCATAAGAACGGAGTAATGCCTTAAATAAGATGACATGATGTAGAGGAATAAACTCAAGCAATATGATGAAAACCCCATCTTTTTACCCTTGATGGCAACAATACAATACATGCCTCGCTACCCCTACTATGTCACTGGGTGAGGACACCGCAAGACTGAACCCAAAACTAAGCACCTCTCCCATTGCAAGAAAAACCAATCTAGTTGGCCAAACCAAACCGATAATTCGAAGAGAAATACAAAGATATTTGATCATGCATAAAATAGTTCAGAAAAGACTCAAATAATATTCATAGATAATCTGACCATAAATCCACAATTCATCGGATCTCGACAAATTGTCGGCGTTCTGGGAACGGGGGTACCCAGGCTCGCCTGCCTACGGCCCATGACATGGCTCCATCGACGGCCTGGTACGGCCCACCTACGGCATCAATAACTCAAGACCATTGCGAGGGGCCAAGCCTCGCGAGGCGGACGACACCAAGACCTGCAAAAGGAGCGACATCCTTAGGCCGACTCGTGAGCACCGGAGATTTCTAGACAAGCCTCACCTTGCGAGGTTCAGATGACGTGAGCCATGATGACCAAGGCCAGGTGGGCGCTGTCCGCGTTTTGGGAACAGGGGTATCTAGACTTGCCTGCCCGTGGCCCATGGCGTGGCTCCATCAACAACCTAGTATGGCCCAGCTTCAACATTGACAACTCAAGACCCTCACGAGGCGAACGACACCAAGACCTCCACATGGGACGGCCTCCCCAGGCTGAGTCCCAAGGAGCGGAGATATTATGCAAGGTGCACCTCACGAGGTTCAGATGACATGAGCCATGACGACCAAGGCCAGGCGGGCACCAGCGGGCGCAGTGTACCGGTTTTCTCTTTGGTGCTAAGGAGGCAAGCGCAGGCGCGGCGTCCCGAGGAATCAGGAAAAGGTTTCCATTTCGGTGCAACAAGACCAAGACTGCTAGGACGGCACAACAGAGGTCATCGCCGAGCCCACCACAGCGTCACGACTAGAGGCTTTATGCAGGTGAAGACTACTTTTGTCATGATAGAATGTACTAGTTGTCTCCCTTCAAATTTTGCCGTTGTGGGATCCCTTCCTGCCTTCATTTGGGAAGAGGACCAAGGCCACTATAAATAGGACCTAGCCACCACCACAGAGGGGGACGGATCATATGGATCATCCACACACCCACCGGCTCATCGAGCTCAAGGACACCTCTCCTCATGAGGCTGTTCTCCACTGTACTAGTTCATCCTCAGCCCCCCGAGGCCAATCCACCACAAAGCAGGAGTAGGGTTTTACACCGCAAGGTGGCCCGAACCTGGGTAAACTGTTGTGTCTCTTGTTCATTCGGTTCGTCGAGCTAAGCTGTGAGATTAGTGAGCTGGCAGACTGGGGAGGATGAGTTCTTCACATGCACCCCAGAGTTCGAACCTCTCAAGGGTCTGCGGAACCCGAAATTTGACATTTGGCGCGCCAGGTAGGGGTGCGTCGGAGCCTCTCTTCCGCCGGTCGAACCGCCACCGCTCCACCGCTTCCATGGTTGACGCCCGTTGAGCTTGCGCTGAGCGTCGGGCCGCCCTCGCAGCTCGCGTCGCCCAGATGGTGCCTGCGGGCGGGCCTCCTCCTCGTTCTCCGTCGCCCGCTGCCAATGGCCCAGCAGGGCACGAGCAGCAAGCTTCATCGTTGCACCCCTCCATGCGGCCCAATGGACGCACCGCCACCACATCGCTGTGTCTGGCCAGTTCATCGTCCCATGCTCGTCGCAGCCCGGCGGATGCGCAGGCTGCGCTGCTCATGGTGAGCGAGCTCCTGCGCTATGATACGTCTCCAACGTATCTACTTTTTCTCACGCTTTTCCTCTTGTTTTGTACTCTAATTTGCATCATTTGAATGAAACTAACCCCAGTCTGACACTGTTTTCAGCAGAACTACCATGGTGTTATTTTTGTGCGAAATAAAAGTTCTCAGAGTGGAACAAAACTTTGCAAGGATTTTTTATACCAATAATAAGAATTTCTGGAGCCAAGACCCACCAGAGAGGGGCCCCTGGGTGGGCACAACCCACCAAGGCGCGCCCCCTCTCCTGGCGCGCCCAAGTGGGTTGTACCCACCTGGTGGCCCCGCTGATGACCTCCCTGATACTATAAAATCACATTATTCCAGAAAAAAATCAGGGAGAAAGAATTATCACGATCCACGAGACAGAGCCGTCGCCAAGCCCTGTTCTTCCTCGGGAGGACAGATCTGGAGTCCATTTGTGGCTCCGGAGAGGGGGATCTTCGTTCTTCGTCATCACCAACCCTTCTCCATCGCCAATTCCATGATGCTCCCCACCAGGAGTGAGTAATTCCTTCGTAGGCTCGCTGGTCGGTGAGGAGTTGGATGAGATTCATCATGTAATTGAGTTAGTTTTGTTAGGGCCTGATCCCAAGTATCCACTATGTTCTTAGATTGATGTTGCTATGACTTTGCTATGCTTAATGCTTGTCACTTTGGGCCCAGGTGCCATGATTCCAGATCTGAACCATTTATGAATTCATCATTATATCCATGTTTTAGATCCGATCTTGCAAGTTATAGTCACCTACTACGGTTATGATCCGGCAACCTCGGAGTGACAACAACCGGGCCCACTCCCGGTGATGACCGTAGTTTGAGTTCATGTATTCACTATGTGTTAATGCTTTGTTCCCATTCTCTATTATAATGAGGCCTTAATATCCCTTAGTTTCCAATATGGACCCCGTTGCCACGGGAGGGTAGGAAAAAAGATGTCATGCAAGTTCTTTTAATAAAGCACGTATGACTATTTACGGAATACATGCCCACATTATATCGATGAACTAGAGCTAGTGCCGTATCGCCCTAGGTTATAACTGTCTCATGATGAATATCATCCAACAAGTGACCAATCCAATGCCTACGAATTTATCCTTATTGATCTTGCTGCATTACTATTACTATCATCACTGTTACACTTGCTACAAATTACTGCTATCATTGTTACTGCTACCGTTACTGCTGTCACTACTATCAAAACTATCAGACTACTTTGCTACTGATCACTTTGCTGTAGATAATTAATCTCTAGGTGTGGTTGAATTGACAACTCAGCTTCTAATACCTTCAAATATTCTTTGGCTCCCCTTGTGTCGAATCTATAAATTTGGGTTGAATACTCTACCCTCGAAAACTGTTGCGATCCCCTATACTTGTGGGTTATGAAGACCTTTTTCTAGCGCCGTTGCCGGGGAACATAGCTATATTTGTTGAGTCACTTGGGATTATTATCATATTATCACTATGAATAATCTGAAGGATCATAGGACTAAGATATTTTCCTCAAAGACGAGGGGAGGTAAGGAACTGCCATCCAGTTCTGCTTTTGATTCACCTTCTGTTATGAGTAAACATGCAACACAACCACATGCTATTAATTCTGATATGTCGCAAGTTATTGATGATGCTACTTCTACTATGAATGATGCTTATGATGATGCTAGTACCTTGCTTGATAGTAATGATGTGCCACTTGGTGAATTTCTTGATGAACAAATTGCTAGAGTTATACAACATGATGTTGTTGAATCTGATGATGAGTTTGAAACTAAATCTCCTGAAACAGCTGCTAGAACTAGCCCTCCTAGATATGAATTGCCTAAGGTACCGGAAGGTTATGTTATGAGTGAAGAAGCAACTAGAGATATTCTTGCTTGTAATGATAGAGATGATCTAGAGAAATTACTATGCAAGTATAAAGAAAAATCTCTGAATGCTAGAATGAAATGTGATCCTAAGTTTTCTACTTCACCTATCTGTATTGATGATAAGGATTATGAATTCTCTTTCGACCTAGAGTTAATTACTTTGGTTGAATATGATCTTTTCCATGGTTATGAAACTGAAACTGTTGTGGCACATCTTACTAAGTTGAATGATATAGCCACCCTTTTTACTCATGATGAGAAAACTTGTTATTACTTTATTCTCAAATTATTTCCTTTATCATTAAAGGGTGATGCTAAAGCATGGTACATTACTCTTACTCCTGGTTGTGTGCGTAGTCCCCATGATATGATTTATTACTTCTCTGAAAAATATTTTCCTGCTCATATGAAACCAGCTGCCTTACAGGAAATATTTAACTTTGTGTAAACTAAAGAAGAGAGTCTCCCACAAGCTTGGGGGAGGCTTTGCTAGTTACTTAATGCTTTGCCTGATCATCCTCTTAAGAAAAATGAAATACTTGATATCTTCTATAATTGACTAACCGATGCTTCTAGGGATTTCCTAGATAGTTGTGCTGGTTGTGTTTTTAGGGAACACACTATTGCTGAAGCTGAAGAATTATTGAATAACATATTGAAAAATTATGATGATTGGACTATTCCTGATCCACCTCCTAAACCCACTCCAAAGAAGAGGGGTATATTATATCTCAGTCCCGAAGATATGCAAGAGGCAAAGAAATCTATGAAGGAAAAAGGTATTAAAGCTGAGGATGTTAAAAATTTACCTCCCATTGAAGAAATACATGGGCTTAATACACCACCAATGCCTAAGGTGGTAGAGGTAAATTCTCTTATGAAGTTTAATGAAAATGATAATCCTCACAATAGGCATCCCAGTCAGTGCCTTTATGAGTTTGAAAACTACATTAGAAAACACGATCACTTCAATGCAAATGTTATGAAACAATTGAAATATAATTCTACTATGATTGCTCACTTGAGTGACTTGTTATTTAGAATATCAAATGATGTTAGAGGTGTTGGAAAACATGTTTCTATGGTTCAAACTCAGTTAGAACAAGTTGCTAAATCACAAAGAGAATTGCTTGATGAAATGAATAATAATATACATGACTTTGTTGTTAGAGTTGCAACTAGAGGAGGTAAAATGACTCAGGAACCACTTTATCCTGAGGGACACCCAAAAAGAATAGAACAAGAATCACAAAGAAACAACACTAGTGCACCTAGTCCTTCTAGAAAGAAAAGGAAAAAGAAAAATGATAGGACTTTGCACACTTCTAATGAACCTGAAATGAGAAACCTCATGATAATGAAAGTGAAACTACTATCATTGATGTTGAAACTCAATATGGTAATGAACACTCACCTAGTGATAATGAAAAAGATAATGATAAGGTTCATGAAGACACTCAACCAAATGATAAAGAACCAGATAATGATGTTGAGATAGAACCACCTGTTGATCTTGATAACCCACAACCTAAAAATAAAGGGTATGATAAAAGAGACTTCATTGCTAGAAAACACGGTAAAGAAAGAGAACCATGGGTTCAAAAACCTATGCCTTTTCCACCTAAGCCAACTAAGAAGAATGATGATGAAGAATTTGAACACTTTGCTGAAATGCTGAGGCCAGTCTTTTTGCGTACTCGCTTGACTGATATCTTGAAAATGCCTCCTTATGCAAAGTATATGAAAGACATCATCACTAATAAGAGAAAAATACCAGAATCTGAAATCTCCACTATGCTTGCTAATTATACTTCCAAAGATGGAGTACCTAAAAAACTTGGAGGTCCGAGAATACCAACTATGCCTTGCTCCATCAAAAATAATTATGTGAAAACTGCTTTGTGTGATTTAGGAGCTGGTGTTAGTGTTATGCCTTTCTCTTTATATAAAAGACTTCACTTGAATAAACTCACACCTACTAAAATATCTTTGAAAATGCCTTACAAATCAACTGCCATACCTATCGGTATCTGTGAGGATGTGTCCGTTGTTGTTGCTAATATTACTATTTTGTCTGACTTTGTTATACTTGAGATGCCCGATGACGACAACATGTCGATTATCCTTGGTAGACCCTTATTGAATAGTGCAGGGGCTGTTATTGATTGCAATAAAAGCAAGGTCACTTTTCATATCAATGGTAATGAGCATACAGTTCACTTTCCGAAGAAACAATTCCAAGTGAATGGTATTAATGTTATTAAAAAATCTCCGACAATCACTATTGGAAATTTTCAAATATCTCTACCTACTATCAGAGAAATATGAAATGCTTATTGTTGGGGAAATGCATATACCGATTGAGGTAACTTAGTGACTTACGAAAGTTCTTCGGTTTCATGCTAATCGAAAGTGGTTGTTAATAAGACTTGATCAACCTTATTAATGAATCATTTTTGAGCGGTATGAAGTTGATGAATTTAGTAAGCACTATTTTCTATCCCTACTTTTTATTCTCTGTTTTTATTAGTTAAATAAAATAAATGCCATGTTTTATCTGTTTTCTGAATTTCCCGTGCAATAAAAAATGACCCAAAAATAAAAGTTCTCAGAATGCCCTGAAAATTTTATAAGATTTTTTCCTGAATATGAAGAATTTTTGGTGCAAAAATAACCAGAGGGGGGTGCACCAGGTGGGCACAACCCACCTGGGCGCGCCAGCACCCCCTGGCGCGCCCTGGGGGGTTGTGGTCCCCACGTGGCCCCCCTCACTTATCTCTTTAGCCCACATTGTCACCTACCTCCAGAAAAAATCACTTTTGCTCTCTCTCCCATGTTCTTGAGCTCAAACCCGCGGATTTCGATCTCTTTGCTCAAAGCTCCATTTCCGAAACTATTTCGGGGGATTGTTGCTTGGTATGTGACTCCACCATTTGTCCAATTAGTTTTTGTTTTAGTGGTTTGTACTTTGAATAAATAGTTACTCTTGGTGTTGCTGTAGATGTGCTTGCATGTTCAATTCTTAGTGTTCTAAGTAGTTTGAATGCTTGCTATGGCCTCTATGTATCCCTATGAGTAGTTGTTATCAATTTTGTGAAGTTTTGTTGGAAACATTTTGTGAACTAAAAAAATTCAGATTTTTGTTCATAGGAAAAATTGTACGCGGACATGAATATCTTTAGGAAATATGGCTCTAAGAAGAACTCCAAGGGTGTTATTCGGGAGTCTTCTAACAGTGATCTCCACCCTCGGAGGTTGGCGGGGGTACGACCGTGCGAATGGCCGCACACCCCGTTCCTACAAGAGGCTGGAATTCATGAGGAGTTCATGCAATATATTGCCAATGCGGGTCTCACCGACTTCTCCGCAGATGAGTGTGACCAACACCAAATCCTCACAAACATGTTTGTTCAAAGTTTTACTTTCCTGCCTAGAAATAATACTCCTGAAGTGAGCTTTGGCTTACATGCTGCTTACATGCTGAAAACCATCAGATACCACTCACTGAGTTTTGTAACATATGCATGATCCCTTCTGATGGGAGCTTGGCTGAGCCTAGGCCGGCTGAGTTTGAGGACTTCTGTCGCACTTTGACTATGGGTGATGAGAGGAGAGTGTCAGCCATCACTGTTGATGGCTTACATTTTCCTGCTGTTCGTTACTTTGCATATTTCATTACCAAATGCTTTCTTGTTAGGGAGAAGGTGGGTGCACTTAGTTCAGCAGACCTTGCTGTTTTATGTCATGCAATTGAGGGCGACAACACGTATAGCTTGGGAGCTATTATGGCTCGTCGCCTGCACCTTAATAAATCCCAGGGTAAAATACATGGTGGGATTTTTGCTACTCGTTTGGCGGCTCACTTCGAGGTTGAGATACGCCCTCATGATTACCCTCTGACCAAGGTTTACCTAGACCAGGCAGCCATGTATCACCATCACTTTTTTGTGCATGATCGTCCTGATGTTGCCATTCCTTATAACCTGGTCTATAACATTGACACTCGTGATGTTATTCCCTTGCCTGCACCTACTTTGTTTGATTCTATTGCCAGGGGCGGATACCGGATTAGGCATGCAGACATCCTTGCCTACTGGAACACTCACGCTGCTGCAGAGGCTGCAGAGGCACCTCCACAGTGGGATCAGTGGATGCCCGCTCCTCAGTACCCCAACTACTACCTCCAAGCTACTGATCAATTACCAAATTAGGCCAAAAGCTTAAGCTTGGGGGAGTACGTGTTTCTCACCGACATTATATTCATGCTCACATATCATTCTATCTGTCGGTGTTCACACTTTTTCATTGTATTATCCTTGCTTAGATTTATTTTTCTTGCTTTCTTCTTGTGTGTTTAAAAAACTTTAGAAAAACCAAAAAAATTAGTTGTAGTAATTTACTTTCTATGCATGCTTAGTAGTAGTATTAAAAAGAAAATCCAAAGAGATTTACTTGTTCTTCTTTTGCTTGTTGGGAGCTTTCCCATGTAAATAGTTTTTCTCGTTTTTTGCTTGTTGAAGAAAACCCAAAACTCCAAAAATATTTCAGTGTGTTTCTCTGAATTTCTTTTCTTTTTATTAGAGTTGTATCGAGGAGAATATCACGATGAAAATGCTGAGTGGCTCTCATATGAATAACTGTTGAACTAATAAGAGCCCATTTTACCTTGTCTTCTCCTGTTGAATAAAATGTTTTGCAGATTCCGGCTTAGTCCATGGCACTCTTGCACTATTATTATTTTCATATCATTCGGTCGTGCAAGTGAAAGGCAATAATGATGATATTCGGTGAGCTGGCTGTGGCAAGGAGAAACTGGTATGAACTCGACTTGTTCTGTCTGTGTAAATATGTTTAACCTAGTATCCAGGCTTCAGCCCATTACTATTAAACATGTTTGCAATGGCAATTAGAGATTATAGTTTCTCATGCCATGCATGAGTAGCTGGGAGTTGATAATGATTTATCTTGGATATCAACATAGCATTAAAATGATTGTGATGTAGTATGATGATATGGTATCCTCCTCTGAATGTTCGAGTGGCTTGACTTGGTACATGTTCATGCATGTAGTTGAACCAAAACCAACATAGCCTCTATAATATTTATGTTCATGGTGTTCATATCCTACTCATGCTAGTGTCCAATGTTACTTATGCATAATGCATGGTTATGATCATTGTTGCTCTCTAGCTGGCCACTTCTCAATCTTAATTGCTAGCCTTCGCCTGTACTAAGTGGGAACTCTGCTTGTACATCAAAAACCTTGAACTCAAAGTTATTCCAGATGAGTCCAACATACCTACCTATATACGGTATTACCCTGCCATCCTAAGTAAATTTGCATGTGCCACCTCTAAACACTTCTAAAAAATTATCCGTTTTGTGTGCCTGGATCATTCATGGTACGACAGGAGGTGGTTGATACCTTCCGTGCTAAGCGGGTTATTCTCAGGTTGAGTGTTTATTCACTTGCCATCGCACGAGAAAATGGGCGGTAACAGGGATGCCCAGTCCCAAACTGCAAACATGAAAAAGAGTTCATCTCTGAAATAATTAAACAAAAACTCCCAATGGAGTCAAAACCTTTACTTTTACCGCTTGGGAACTGTCGGTGTCAAAACCGTCAGATCTCGGGTAGGGGGTCCCGAACTGTGCGTCTAAGGTCGATGGTAATAGGAGACAGGGGACACGATGTTTACCTAGGTTCGGGCCCTCTCTATGGAGGCAATACCCTACTTCCTGCTTGATTTATCTTGATGAATATGAGTATTAAAAGAGTTGATCTACCACGAGATCGAGATGGCTAAACCCTAAAAGCCTAGCCTGTATGACTATGGTAATGAATCTCCTTCCTCCGGACTAAGTCCTCCGGTTTATATAGACATCAGGAGGATCTAGGGTTACACAAGGTAAGTTACAAAGAAAGGAATCTACATATTTGATCGCCAAGCTTGCCTTCCATGCCAAGGAGAGTCCCATCCGGACAAGGGTGTAGTCTTTGGTCTTCGTATCTTCACAGCCCATCTGTCCGGCCCATGGCTAACAGGTTGGACGCCCGAGGACCCCTTAGTCCAGGACTCCCTCAGTAGCCCCCAAACCAGTCTTCAATGACGAGGTGTTCGGCGCATAGATTGTCTTCGGCATTGCAAGGCAGGTTCCTCCATCGATGACTTCCAAGTAGCGTGCTCGGCCTTCAATTTAATGTTGTACCCCTTGGCTTCGGTGTATCAACAACTTCAGTTTCTACGTGTCGAGCGAATGCGAGAGGCCAGGGAATTTTTGCACTTAACACCCCAACCACACGAGGGACAACGTCTATTTAACGAGATCGGATCCCAGATCCATTCAACATCTCACGGAGAAAATCCTCAAAGGTTGTTGTCGGTGTCAAAACCGGCGGATCTCGGGTAGGGGGTCCCGAACTATGCGTCTAGGCCGGATGGCAACATGAGGCAAGGGACACGAAGTTTTACCCAGGTTCGGGCCCTCTTGATGGAGGTAAAACCCTACATCCTGCTTGATTAATATTGATGATATGGGTAGTACAAGAGTAGATCTACCACGAGACCGGAGAGGCTAAACCCTAGAAGTTAGCCTATGGTATGATTGTTGTTCTATATGTTGTCCTACGGACTAAAACCCTCCGGTTTATATAGACACCGGAGAGGGTTAGGGTTACACAAAGTCGGTTACAATGGTAGGAGATCTATATATCCGTATCGCCAAGCTTGCCTTCCACGCCAAGGAAAGTCTCTTCCGGACACGGGACAAAGTCTTCAATCTTGTACCTTCATAGTCCAGGAGTCCGGCTGAAGGTATAGTCCGGCCATCCGGACACCCCCTAATCCAGGATTCCCTTAGTAGCCCCTGAACCAGGCTTCAATGACGACGAGTCGGGCGTGCAGATTGTCTTCGGCATTGCAAGGCGGGTTCCTCCTCCAAGTACTTCATAGAAGATTTGGAACACAAAGATAGTGTCCGTCTCTGCAAAATAAGTTTCCACATATGGCCATAGAGAGAATAATATTTACACAAATCTAATCTGCTGACGTATTCCATAGTGCGACATCGCACCATGGCCAAGCCTTTATTCGAATCGTTTTATTATCCCACCTCAGCGCGTCATGCGAGGCGGTTTCCTTGGCACGTCTTGTTAAAGCAGAGATCGTGTCCCCTTATTCCGGGATTCTCATCAATACGGGCGTGGGTAACCCAACCACTTCTAGGACTCCTAGATTATAGGCAAGTCCAAACGGCCACAGAGAGGACGCTTGATATTCACCCTCTTTATAAAAGGACAAGGCTTTTATTTTTTCCCTCCCGTGCTCAATCGAATCCTTCCCCCACCTCAAGCTCAAACACCCAAAGTTCAGGTCAGGTGCTCCGAACCTTCAATCATGTCCGGATCTAGCCTTCAAGGCCGATGGGTGCCTTCCTCCGTCACGGAACAAGACATCAAAACATTGAGGGAGGCCAGATATCTGACCGCCGAGGTTGTGCATCGGCTGCCTGCCCGAGGGCAGGCCGTCCCCTCCCACAAACCCAACGAGAGCGTCGTGTTCGTATCCCACTTCCTCCGAGGTCTATGCCTTGCTCTGGATCCTTTCGTCAGGGGTTTGATGTTTTATTACGGGCTAGACTTCCATGATCTAGCTCCGGACTCCTTTCTTCATATCACGACATTTATTGTCGTGTGTGAGGCCTTCCTCCGGGTTACCCCTCACTTTGGCTTGTGGCTCAAGACCTTTGAAGTAAAGCCGAAGATGATCGAGGGGCAACATGCAGCGTGTGGAGGTGCCTCAATATGCAAGATGACGGGAGCTCCATGGCCCAAAGGTTCCATTCCAGAGGTGTCTGAATTGTGGCAACAGGAGTGGTTCTACATCACGGCTCCTAGAAGTGCCAAGTGGGCGGCCGCCCCTGTTTTCCGCTCGGGCCCTCCACCACAACTGATGTCATGGATCAGCAGAGGTCTGAGCTGGGGTCCAGCCAAGGACGTGCCTATACTGCAAAGCCGCATTCGAGATCCCTTCGATGGAGATTTTAGTTTGGTTGCGGTAATACAAGTTATGCTGGTTTGTCAAGTCCAGCCTTGCAAACGCCGGCCCCTTCGCTTGTGGGAGTTCAATCCCGAGGGACCGCGTGTCATCCAAAATTTCCTCGGCCTGACGCATGAGGAGATGTACAAGTCATTCTTTGGACCTCAGGTAGAGTGTCCGGAAATACCGAGGACATGGGCCTGAGCAGTAACCGCGCCGCCGAACAGGTAAGGAATCTTCCGACCAAACATACTATCTCTCATTTGTTACGAAGTTATTTCTGAGAGTTCGCTTTTTGACCAGGACTGGCTAACAAAGGCGAAGTTGATTCGGTGTTCGGCCCCCCTCCCTGAGGGTTTGGACAATCCGGTATTGGAAAAGATGCTCCAGGTCGCACCTTGCCCGGAGCCCTTAAAGGAAGATACTGGGAAGGATAATATGGGGGGAGGCGGGTCCCCAACGCTGCTGATTCTAACCGAGGGAGCGAGCGTCTCCATGAAGGAAGACGACCGGAGGAGGAAAAGGACTGCGCCCGGGGATTCGGATGCCGAAGCTTCCAAACGGGAGAAGAAGTCTCCCACAGAGGGTCCTACCTTGGGGGGTGCTTTTGCCGCACAAAGGCCGCGGGGGGATCAATTCTCCAGCGAGTCGTAAGTGACCCGAAATACTTTAATAGTACAGGTATGCCATCTTTTTCTTCTGAGAAAATAACCACCGCATATATCTTTGCAGTTCGGGCCTTAGCCCCTCTCAAATGAGCTCGTCTTCGGGGGATCTTCTTCCAAAGATGATGGAGAGTGAAACTCCCCCTTCAGACTCCTCCGCTCCGGAAGCGGGCGACCCCGAAGTGTCATCGCAGAGGGCCTCTCCGGGTCCGGTGAGGCCAGAAGATAATCCCATTGACCCCCGAAGCTCCCAGTGTCCGGCTCCCGAAGAGAGCGGAAAAAAGAGTCCGGCATCATCTGGTGTGCGATCGGATGTTCTGAGGGAGTTGGTGGGGCGAGCGGCCATCTCAGATGAACACCGTGTGCTGATGAATACGGTGATGGAGAGAATCTCGTCCGCCGAAAGCGGATTGCATGAAGCTTTTATGATTCTACTGACAGGCTTTGAGGTACGTAAAATAATGTATGATACTCCTGCACATGCTAGGTGTGCCCTGTGTAGATAGTAGCCCCTGAGACTCTGGTTGTCGTCGGAAACGACGACGAACAGAGGATCATATTCCCGGGTAATAGCTATACTGCCTCTATGTGGAGGTGATGGAAGCTCCGGTGGCTAGCCGGACTAGCGAGTTTGCCCATTTAAAACGGCAGTTGGATGCGGCAAACGCCGACATCGAGCTTGTTAACAAAAGGCTTGACGAGGCACAGGGTAAGTGTCATTATCTAGTAAACGCCACATAGTAAGAGCAGCATGATGCCAGTATCTTTAATATGTTGTGACTGCTGATGGAGCTGCCATTGTTGAAGCCTTGCGGGCAGAACTTGCCCGAGCCAAGGAACAAGCGAGGTTTAGTAATGCGGCTGCTTTGAAGGTGGCCGAAGAGTTGAAAACCAAGAAGGCCGCGCATGGCGAGAGCCGAGATAAGATGGCCAAGATGGCCATAGAATTAAAAGCCGCCGCCGACCGTTGCCGGGTTCTTGAAAAGGAAAACCTAGCGAAGGCATTGAACCTTGAGAAGGCTGCTGCGACGAGAAAAGACATCCTCTCTGCTATGAGGGCGAAGAAGGAGGAGCTGCGGGAAGCCGGGGATATTGTAGCTGGGAAATCCTTTACGTTGCGGAGGAAGTTCAGAGATCCACGGTTTGCCTCTCTGGATCGGCTGTGGAGTTCGGAGGATGTGTATATGGATTTGGCGGCGAGCGCTGCCGATGCGGCCAAGTACTTCCAGGGTCAGACGGACCGTGAAGTGGACCAGCTGTTTTGGACACAATTCCATTCTCCTGAGCGTCCGCTTTCATTGACTGACCAATTAGCCGAATGGGCCGAACTGAATAGGTTGTCCGGACTCGCCATGAGGTCTGTTGTGGATCAGCTATGGCCGGAAAGGCCAAAACCGAACAACTATTTCAGCTTGGTGCAGCAGCTCCTTGACATGGTGCCGCACATTAATGCGATGAAGAGGTCGGCGTGCATAGAGGGCTCATGGATGGCCTTTGCCCATGTTAAAGCATACTGGGCGGAGATGGATGCTACCACTGTTGCAGCGCGAGATTCGGCCATAGGTCGAATGGCTGCTGAGCACTACTTTGAAGAAGTTCTTGAGGGTGCTCGTTTGATAGAGACCCAGTGCTCAAAAAATATTATGTTTGAGTGATATGCAATCTCATTGTAAGCTAAATGCTTTTATAAATTTTTATAAGGCTATTTTTATACTTTTGCCTGAAAGTAATATGATGCCTCCTGGGCGGCCGTTTATGTATACATGTGTATAACCTGAAAGATTGCAGCCGTCGGCTTCAACCCCCACGCATATAATGCGGAGGTGCTCGCAAAAAACACGCGTTCACACTTAACCCAACGTCTTGGTCCTATTAAGGAGGTGATAGCGGAGCGAGCGAGGTAACCGGACTATAATGCTTTAGCACTTTCACTTAGCCATAGGAGTTTGACAGTGGGGCTACTAGATAGCCCCTGGTGGCTTCGCACTCTCCCGATCCCGGGGTGCGTACATGCCTGGCCGGAAAACGGCCCTTCGTTAAGGCGGAGGAATTCTAACATTCCAACAGGTCATCGAGTGGTTGACCAGTCTCACGCTATATCATGACAGTCAGTTTTCGGCTTTCTCTACTCAGGTGCTCGTCCGGATGAACCAGGGCACAATCGCAGTAGTTCTCCTGGTGCTACCTTAGCCGGTAAAGCAGAACGTAAGGCACCAAAACACAGGAGCCGGGCAAACCCAACATTTGACCAAAGACAATGATTCGGAGCTGATGCATATAAGGCCAAACTCGCGACGCCGAACACTCCCTAAGCTATTCGGTCTTTGTGGTATAAATCGGGCCTAAATAATGGCCTTTGTAAGAAGCCCCTTGTGTCCAAGTACGTGCATTGTTCTGGCGTGGCCACAGGCCAAGACGTCAGCATCCTTCTCAATGGTGGATATGTATCAACAAGAGACAGTAAAAAAGGTTTACGCAGGGTCTTAATCTAAAAAGAATCCTTGGAGCGGGTCCCTGATGCACGTCTACGCCTGTGTCTCCGTTGTGCCGTATCCTGGACGGGTGTAGCACGATGATCATCTGTAAAAGAGAGGAATTTAGGTGAAAAAGTTGTCGTGCAAAAAGATAGTTTTTAAAGAAACCATGTATAATTCAAGATGAGAAAAAATTGCCACTTGTCTGCGCGCGTTGAGCCCCTTGTATTGACAAATAGGGGTGTGACCACTTATTCGGTATAAATAGCGGCGCCGGACTTGATTAGTTGTGTCTGAGGTCTTGACGACCTATTGGATGCTTTCGCTAGTCCGGGCGCCTTTAGTGTGCGGCTGCCAGGCCAGCCGCACTCTCTTCGGCGCACAGAGATCGCTTGATATTTCCGTTCAGTGAAATGATGCCACGTGGACCGGGCATATTGAGTGTGAGGGAGGCGTAGTGTGGTATTGCATTAAAGCGGGCGAAAGCTTCGCGTCCGAGCAGTGCTTGATAGCCACTTTGGAACGGAGCGATGTGGAAGGTTAAATGCTCGCGACGGAAGTTATCGGGGGAGCCGAATATAACTTGCAGTAGGAGGGAGCCCGTACAACGAGCCCCTGGGCCTGGCGTTACTCCTTTAAAGGTAGTATTGCTATGGCGAATTTTTGTTGGGTCTAACCCCATCCCGCGGATTGTATCCTGATATATTAGGTTTAGATTGCTGCCACCATCCATCAAGACTCATGTGAAGTGATATCCGCCAATTGCTGGGTCTAATACCAGGGCAGCCCATCCTGCGCGTCGGATACTTGCTGAGTAATCGCGATGGTCGAAAGTGATCGGTTGAGACGACCAATGGCAGGAATTCGCGGTGATAGGCACTTGGGTATATTTTCCTGTGAGTGCCGTGTTGTTTTTTCCCTTGATCACGTGTAACATGTTTACTGTTTTGACTTCTGGTGGAAATTTCTTTTGTTCCCCAGTGTCTTGCTTGGGAGGCTCGTCCTCATCTGCACTTGGTGTATCCTCCCCCTTGTGTACGGCGTTGAGCTTGCCGGACTGCTTGAAGACCCAACATTCTCTGTGGGTATGATTAGCAGGTTTACCAGGGGGACTATGGATCTGACATACTTGGTCCAGAATTTTGTTAAGGCTGGACAGTTCATCCCTGGTGCCTTTAGAGGGTGGCTTTTGCTGACCTGGCCGAGAGCTTTTGAATCCGGCGTTTACTGCTGTGCCCTTCATGCTGTCTTCTTTATTCCGGTGTTTGTTATTGCTGTTGCGCCATGATTTCCCGTTTCCATCTCTAACTTCAGATGTACTGGGGTCGCTGGTGCTGCATCTGGCTAGCCAGCTGTCCTCACCCGCGCAAAAGCGGGTCATGAGGCTTGTTAATGTGGCCATCGTTCTCGGCTTATTTTGGCCGAGGTGTCTGGCGAGCCATTCGTCACGGACGCTATGCTTAAAAGCTACCAAGGCATCGGCGTCCGGACAGTCGACAATCTAGTTCTTTTTAGTAAGAAACCTGTTCCAAAGCTTTCGGGCTAACTCTCCGGGCTGTTGAGCTATATGACTCAAATCGTCCGGATCCGGGGGTTGGACATAAGTCCCTTGAAAATTTGCCCGAAAGGCGTCTTCGAGCTCTTCCCAACTTCCAATGGAGCTTTCGGGGAGGCCTTTAAGCCAGTGACGAGCTGGCCCTTTGAGCTTGAGGGGTAAGTACTTGATGGCGTGGAGATCATCTCCTCGAGCCATATGGATATGAAGGATGTAGTCCTCAATCCAGACCCCAGGGTCTGTTGTTCCGTCGTATGTCTCTATGTTTACGGGTTTGAATCCCTCTGGAAATTCATGGTCCAGCACCTCATCGGTGAAACATAGGGGTGTGCGGCACCCCTGTAGCTGGGTGTGCCGCGTTGTTCGGATGTTTGTTGTGTTGCATTGTATGCTCGGGCGCGCTTGCATGGTCTATAGATGGATCTTGTTGCGCCTTCCTTTGGGTGCGAGCCCTTGCATGGGTCGCATGTTGTATTGTGAGTGGCATTGTATGCCGCTCTGTGTTGGTAGAGGGGTCATCTATCCAGCCAGGTGGCCGCTTTGATATTTGGTTGTGGGGGGTCTGAGGCCTCCTCATCGAATTCAGGTAGCAGCTTCCGCTTTGGGTAGCTCTTGGAGGGGCGATTGTCGCCGTACCTCGCTGCTGTGTTGAGTATTTTACTCCATCTGATTTGGAGTGTGTCTTGCGCAGCCTTGAGCCTTTGCTTCTGCTTTTTAAGACTCCTCGCGGTGGCAACAAGCCTTTTACGGGCGTTCTGCTGCTCCGGGTGCCTGTCCGGCGTTATGTCGTCCGGACCATTATCCTTGATAGAATTTGTTTGTTCGGTTTGATTATCCGGATTGCCGTTGTCCGGCAGCGGTTCGCCCTGCTCCAGCGCTGGGTCTGTGTGATTGTTATTTCTGTCGAGGCGAGATTTGGGGAGGCGCTTGCGTCGCCGCTTTGACTGCTTCTCGAGGGAACAAGCCTTCGGTGCGTCCTTCCGCTCCTCGTCGTCATCTTTTGGTGCGTCCACCATGTATACGTCATATGACAAGGTGGCTTTCCAGGGCCCAACAGGCGCTGGTTCTTCATCGTCTCCTTCATCGGTGTCCATACCGTCGATGTCTTCGGAGTCGAAGTTGAGCATGTCGGTTAAATCGTCGACAGTGGCTACAAAGTGGGTGGTGGGTGGGCTTTGAATTTCTTCATCGTCCGTATCCCAACCTTGCTGACCGTAGTCCGGCCAGGGCTCTCCTGATAAAGAGAGAGACTTTAGTGTCTTCAGAATATCGCCGAAAGGCGAGTGCTGAAAGATGTCCGTGGCAGTAAACTCCATGATCGGCGCCCGATCGGATTTGATCGGCAGGGGCGCGGAGGGTTCGGAGTCTGGAGAGGAGTCTGACTCCTTGGAGTCACGAGTCGCGCGGAGTGCGGGGCTGGTGTTCGGCTCGATCACCATTGGAATCGCAGCCCCCGAGGCGGCGTCCAACCACCCATCCTCGATCAGCGCAGTTGGCTTCGAATTAAGGGTCGAAGCTGATGCGGGTGCGGCCTCCAGGGCACTGTTCGGCGGCAGAGCTAGATCACGCTCGTCGTGACAGTGCGGCGAGCTCGGCAGTGGCTCGAATCCGTCGAAGATCAAGTCCCCGCGGATGTCAGCCATGTAGTTTAAACTTCCAAATCTGACCTGACGGCCAGGGGCATAGCTTTCGATCTGCTCCAGATGGCCAAGTGAATTGGCCCGCAGTGCGAAGCCGCCAAAGACGAAGATCTGTCCGGGGAGGAAGGTCTCACCCTGGACTGCAACGCTATTGATGATCGTAGGAGCCATTAAGCCCGACGGCGATGACACAGAGGAACTCTCAATGAAAGCACCAATGTCGGTGTCAAAACCGGCGGATCTCGGGTAGGGGGTCCCGAACTGTGCGTCTAGGCCGGATGGTAACAGGAGGCAAGGGACACGAAGTTCTACCCAGGTTCGGGCCCTGTTGATGGAGGTAAAACCCTACGTCCTGCTTGATTAATATTGATGATATGGGTAGTACAAGAGTAGATCTACCACGAGACCAGAGAGGCTAAACCCTAGAAGCTAGCCTATGGTACGATTGTTGTTCTATATGTTGTCCTACGGACTAAAACCCTCCGGTTTATATAGACACCGGAGACGGTTAGGGTTACACAAAGTTGGTTACAATGGTAGGAGATCTATATATCCGTATCGCCAAGCTTGCCTTCCACGCCAAGGAAAGTCCCTTCCGGACACGGGACGAAGTCTTCAATCTTGTATCTTCATAGTCCAGGAGTCCGGCTGAAGGTATAGTCCGGCCATCCGGACACCCCCTAATCCAGGACCCCCTCAGTTGCTAGGAAAGAACACTCCAACATGTCTAGCGTCCCCAGCTCCTCCTCCCGTCCCTGCGGCCCAGAAAGAGGCGAATGGGAGAAGTGGTCCGTATCCCACCGTCAGCTGGTGGAGCTGCAAATGCTGGGGTTTCTCCCCCCTGCGGGTCTAGTCCCTGTTCGAGCAGGGTTGGCCTCCTTCAACGGAAAAACCCAGGCGAAGGATTTCCCCAATCCATCCGTTGGGGAACGAGTGTGTTTCGTCCCTTATCTGCTAAGGGGCGTGGGATTCCCAATTCATCCATTCCTCCGAGGGCTTCTAGAATATTATGGCCTCCAGCTACACAACTGTACTCCAGCCTCCATCCTGCACATCGTGGGTTACGTCGCTTTATGCGAACTATTCCTGGGTTGTGAGGCCCATTTTGTACTGTGGAGAAGGTTATTCTGCCTTGTCCCGCGTAACCACGAGGGATCAATATTTGAAGTGGGTGGAGCCGAAATATGGCGAATTGCCGAGACCGGATACCTATCCGGCACACCGAAGAAGGCTTCTAAAGAGTGGACTTCTGAGTGGTTCTACATCGAGGACGTCGCACTTCCAGACCCAGCCCGGAGGGGTCTTCCTGAGTTCACAAGTGCTCCTTTAAAGAAATGCCACAGCTGGCACCCTCGGAGCCTCGAGGAAGAAGATAGTGCGGAGGTTCGCCAACTCCTGAGCAAGATAAGGACACTCGCCCAGTCCGGATACACGATAGTCGAAGTAATGGCGACCTCCATAGTGCGGGGGGTCCAGCCACTCCAATACAGAGGACTTCCCATGTGGCACTATAATGGGGAAGAAGATGCCTCCCGCTACGGCAGGAAAGGTCTGGACACCCCTGCCGCCCTGGACAAAATATCGGCTGAACTGTTCAAAGGGGAGGAAGAGGAGTTCTTGCGCATCAAGCATAGGGAAGGATACTCGATGTATAATCCTCCTAGCTAGGTAAGCCCCAACTCCTCTACTCTACTCATTCTACTCCCTAAGCTATGTTCAACGAACATTAACCCATCCATTTATAACAGCACTAGCAAAAGACTTCCGAGGGGCTTTACAGCCCCGCCCCGTAGGCCGAGGGCCACAATCGGGACCTTGACCCCAGATCCGAAGAGGATCCGGATATATTCGTGGTGCTCGATAATGGGGTGTTTTACCAAACGAGCTATGATGGCACAGAAGTGGCCATCATCACTGATTATCCCGGTCTTCTCCCCGCTTCACACATAAGTAATCCGGAGATACCTTGTCCAAGAGAGTTTTCTCATTCTTCCTCACCCACCGCACTGTCCTGTGGTCAAAAGGGGAGGCGTTCGGCGCGCCATGCTGCCCCAGGGGTATCTCTAAAGAGAGTGGCCCCCACGCCGGGCAAGCCTTCAAAGAGGAAGGTAAACGAAGATACAGCCGAGCCTTCATCAAAGAGGTATGGATTTGCAAATATGCACTTTGGCAGTCACATCCAACTATGACCTTTCCGTTTATCCCGTATTAGGAAAAAGGTGTGTCGAACTATATCTGGGGGTCCGGCCGGTCATACTTCCCACAGCCAGGATCCAGATCCTATCGTAAAGATGGGGGCTGATGCGGGGGTAACGCCGGACTGTCCTCCAGCCGAGGATTCAGATGATGTATCCGTCACCAACTCGGAAGTGCAAAGCGCCATGAATCATCGGCGCCGCAGGGCCATTTTACAAGACCCCGGTTTTTCAGAAGAGGCATTTAACGCCTTCAGCTCGGCTGATGCATACATCCAAGCTGCTCGAGATGGGCTTAACAGAGCCACAAAGCAGCATTTAAAAGATGTGTGGGTAAGTTTACTTTGTCCGAATATGATAACCATATGCCAGTAGCCCCTGAGACATGAAGCAGTTGGTACAACTGATTTGAGTATCGTTGTATAACCAGGTTCTTACAGAGAAGAACGACCTGCTAGCCCAAGAACTAGAAAAGTGTCAGACGCAACTGACTGCTGCCCGTGCCGAACTGGATAAATCCAAGAAGGCATCTCCTGGTAATGTTCCCCTCCGTCGAGAAAACATAATGGTGCGCCAATAATGCTAACACGATTGCTCACCTCTTATTAGGATAACTAGATCAACTGCAAGAAGAACTGAAAGCTGCCCAAGGCGGAGAACGAGAAGCCAAGAAACTGCTAGCGATGGGCGAGCATGTGCTCACAAAAGTCGTTATGGAGAAAAACAAGCTCCAGGATTCGAATACCCGATTGGGCGAGGATCTGAAAGATGTACGGGCCCAACTGGCCGACTCCATGAAGGAGAATAAAAGGCTGCGCGGTGGCATATTGAGTATGTGGCCGAATTTACCTTATAATAGTTCGGAGGTGAAAGGAACTGACAAAGTTATATTTGCAAGTATGCTGACAGGACGTCCTGAAGGGGAGATGTCCGGATTGTCGGACGATCTACTGCAAAGGCTGTCACAAAGGCACGAGCAAGCTCGACAGGCAACGCCGAGTGTTGCTAAGGCCTTATGGCCATCCGCCTCCCCTCCAGGAAGTATGGGGGAGCTTGTAGAGCTATTCAAGGGAGCACGGCGACGTATCCGATTATGGAAAATATCGGCCTGCCGGGAGGGTGCGTGAGAGGCCTGGGCCGTGGTGAAAACACGGTATACCAAGCTTGATCCGAATCACATGGCCCGGGTCGGACCTATAGGGTCCGATGGGAAAGAAGTGCCCTTTAATTTGGTATATGACCAAGTAGCAGTAGCTGCCAAATATTCCCAACAGGATTGTAAGTTAGACAGCCTGTTGGATGGTATAGAGGAGGAAATTTATGAGTCCAAGTGACTATGTACTTTCTTGATATATGTAAATCCTAGCTGAAATGTAAAACGATTGTCATGGCAGACCTTTTTGCTTCAACCTCGGGACCCGAAGGTGCGGAGTGTTTCCGAATACTAGTGTGGCCGAATAAACCGGGGTATGCGTGGAAACCAGGCATAGGGGTCATAGTTGCTTGAACAGACAAGTTGTATTCGGCTAGTTATGATATATTACATTTTGTAAGAAACATCTTCCAGAGAGAATAGTTCCGTTAAGGGATCCTTTCCCTGGGTGTGCATGCGTTTCGTGTGCATGTCCGAACTGTGATTCAATATAAGTAACTTCTGGGGGTTCACAATGGAGTGAATGAGAAAAAAATCTTTAATCCACTGACCGAATATTCCCTTAAGAACGCTAGCTTTCGGCTTCACCCAGTCTGAGGTACACATCCGGATGACCCGGCAGTAACAATCGCAGAGGAGCCAGGCAACCCAGCTTGGCCAAAACTTAAGTCATATCGATGCATACAATGGCGATGAAAAGGTACATATGGGAAAAACGCATATGTAATGAGCTTAATGCTCGGAAATAATAATAGCAAGCTTCTGTCCAAGAAGATCCCAGGTGTAATGGACGTACATATTTGAAGATATATGCGTCAGGGGTGTACGGTCTAGCCGCACGAAACTTTAAAGCTAAAGAGAAAAAACTAAAAGAGAGAAAAAATAATGGAAACGATAGGAAGAATGAGACGAACACAGGATTCGGTGCTAGGCATAGAATCGTCGGAGTCTGGCCACATTCCAGGGGTTCGGCTCTAAGAGATTGTCTAATGCATCACGCAAGCGGTACGCTCCTCCGGTGAGAACTTCATCAATGATGAAGGGAACCTCCCACTTGGGCTTGAGCTTGTCCTTTTTCTTCTCCGGCAGGCGTAGAACGAGTTCGCCAACATTATAAGTCTTGGCCTGCACTTCTCTGCTTTGATACCTGCGAGCCTGCTGTTGATAAAATGCAGAATGTGCTTTTGCGACGTCGCGCTCCTCCTCCAGGGCATCCAAGCTGTCATGCCGATCAAGCTCGGCCTCTCTCTCTCTTCGTACATGCGCACTCGAGGTGAGTCATGAATAATGTCGCAGGGTAACACTGCCTCTGCACTGTACACCATGAAGAAATGTGTATATCCGGTAGTACGGTTGGGCATGGTCCGCAACCCCTAGAGTACGGAGTCGAGCTCCTCAACCCAGTGCTTGTCTGATTCTTTCAAAGACCGCACTAGTCTAGGCTTGATGCCGCTCATAATAAGACCATTGGCTCGTTCGACTTGACCGTTTGTTTGTGGATGATAGACAGAGGCGTAATCGAGTTTAATGCCCAGATTAGCGCACTAGGTTTTCACCTCATCGGCTGTGAAATTGGAGCCGTTATCGGTGATGATGCTATGTGGAACGCCATAACGGTGTACACCACCCGATATGAATTCTATCACCGGCCCAGACCTGGCCGTTTTAACTCGTTTGGCCTCTATCCACTTAGTGAATTTATCCACCATAACTAGCAAATATTTTTTCTTATGGATTCCTCCTTTAAGGGGTCCAACCATATCTAGTCCCCAGACCGCAAAAGGCCAAGTGATGGGGATTGTTTGTAGGGCGGTGGGGGGCATATGGATTTGGTTGGCGAAGAGTTGGAATTCAACGCAACGTTGGACAAGGTCCTGTGCATCTTCCCTGGCCGTCGGCCAATAAAACCCTGTATGGAAGGCCTTTCTAACAAGGGCCCGAGCCGCGGCGTGGTGCCCACCGAGACCGACGTGAATCTCAGCCAGGAGCTGCCACCCCTCCTCCTCGGAGATACATCTTTGAAGGACTCCGGTAGTGCTTTTCTTATAGAGCTCTTTGTCGTGAACCTTGTAGGCCTTCGAACGCTGGACAATGCGGCGGGACTCATTCTGATCCTTAGGAAGTTCCTTCCTATTAAGGTAGGCCAGGAAGGGTTTGGTCCATGGTGCAATGACTGCCATAATGAGATGGGCCGACGGTGTTATTTCGGTGGCTGAGCCTCCGATCATATCGATGGGTTCAGAATCTGGGGTTGTGTTCGAATCCGGACTAGTGTTGCCGCTCTTCCCCTGCCACACCACAGATGGCTTAAAAAGCCTTTCCAGAAAGATATTGGGTGGTACGGGGTCGCGTTTGGCGCTGATACGAGCAAGAATGTCCACCGCTTGATTACTTTCTCGGGCCACGTGATGGAACTCCAGCCCCTCGAACCGAGCCGACATTTTTAGGATGACATTACGATAAGCTGCCATCTTCGGGTCTTTGGCATCGAAATCTCCATTTATTTAAGATATTGCAAGGTTTGAGTCCCCACGCACTTGCAGGCGCTGTATGCCCATGGAGACAGCCATCCGGAGACCATGCAATGAGGCCTCGTATTCGGCTGCATTGTTGGAGTCTGTGTATAGTATTTGTAGTACGTACTGGATGACGTCTCCAGTGGGGACGTCAAAACGATGCCTGCTCCTAGCCCTGCCAGCATTTTGGAGCCATTGAAATACATAACCCAATTGGAATATGTGCCGTACTCTTTAGGGAGTTCGGCCTCTGTCTATTCGGCGACGAAGTCAGCCAATACTTGGGATTTAATAGCTCGATGTGGTTTGTATGTAATATCAAATGGAAGGAGCTCAATGGCCCATTTGGCAATCCCGCCCGTGGCATCGCGGTTGTTTATTATGTCGTTGAGTGGTACTTCAGAAGCCACCATGATCGAACACTCTTGGAAGTAGTGTCGTAGCTTTCGGGATGCCATGAAGACCGCGTATGCTATCTTTTGATAATGGGGGTACCGGGATTTGCATGGTGTAAGGACAGAGTATACGTAGTATACTGGCTTCTGAAGCGGGAATTTGTGTCCGTCATGTTCTCGTTCAACGACGAGCACGGCGCTCACCACTTGATGTGTTGCCGATATGTATAGCAACATGGGTTCGCCAATGTTTGGTGCGGCCAGGATTGGGTTGCTCGCTAGAAGGGTTTTTATTTCTTCCAGTCCGGCTGTTGCCGCATCCGTCCACTCGAAGTGATCGGTTCGCCGTAGAAGGAGATAGAGTGGCAGTGCCTTTTCTCCCAATCTGGAGATAAAGCGGCTTAGAGCTGCCACGCAACCCGCAAGTTTTTGGACTTGTTTAAGGTCTGTTGGCGTAGCCAATTGTGACAAAGCTCGGATTTTGGCTACATTTGCTTCAGTTCCTCTATTGGAAACGATGAAGCTCAGCAGCTTTCCTGCGGGGACGCCAAAAACACACTTTTCCGGATTGAGCTTAATGTCATATGCGCGGAGGTTGTCGAATGTGAGACGTAGGTCGTCTATTAGTGTTTCGACGTGCCTTGTCTTGATTACGACGTCATCCACATAGACTTCAACTGTCTTTCTGATCTGTTTCTCCAGGCATCTTTGGATCATGCTTTGGTAGGTGGCGCCGGCGTTCTTGAGCCCGAAGGGCATGGTATTGAAGCAGAATGGCCCATATGGGGTGATAAATGTTGTTGCGGCTTGGTCGGACTCCTTCATTTTGATTTGATGGTATCCAGAATATGCGTCGAGGAAACACAGTGAGTCGTGTCCTACGGTGGCATCAATGATTTGATCAATGCGGGGGAGTGGGAAGGGATCCTGATGAGGACATCAATACCATTGTTACACCCACAGCCCCTACTGTTACATATACTGGACCAATTACTAGAGCTCGCGCACGCCAATTAAATTACCAGGTACTTTCGTTTCTTGGTAATGATTCTAATGTTCATGAGATTATGATGCTGCCTAAATTGGATACATTTGTTTTGCTTACAAATGAAGGGCCTAGCTTGGAGAAGGATGAACATTGGAGCAAGAACACGCATGGAGTTGATGGCATGCGCAAGGGGATCAAGAACGGAGTTACAAGTGATGATTTCAGGACTTTGAAGCCACCATAAGGAGTGCATGAAGCCTTGGACGAAATATACAAGATGCCACTTCATAATATTCGTCCATAGGCTATTCTAGGTGCTGCGTCACCTGATTAATGGGCCAGGCCCATGTAATTTCGAAATACTTAAGTATAGGCTATTTTTAGAGTCCGTATGTGTGGGGAAACAAGAGTTAGGGTTGGTTTCGGACCCCACCCTCAAGGGCCACGAAATTCCCCCCTCTTCCTCCATATATACAGCCCTTAGGGCGTCGTTTAGACTTCGGGTTTTGTTTAGATTAAAAGTTCACCATAGCTGCAACTTCGCGTACTTCGTTTGTGTCCAACGACCAGACCAAGACGTCACAGAACCCCACCTTGATCAATAAAGCTTTCATCTTATATTCGCAATATCCCGATTGCAATCTCAGTTTCTTGCTTGTTCTTCGTTTGCTCGCAGGAAACAGACCCTCGTGGTCAGGTTGATCATGCTCCGGCGTGGTCAATAACCCTCGGGAGTTGGTTTAGCGATTGCTAAGGCGCGACGTCTCGCACGTTCATAGTCGGATCGTCAAGGTCGACTCCCACAGAAAACGATAGCCACCATCTCATCGAAACATCGGGACACCTTAGCCTCTATCAAGTGGTATCAGATTTCTAGGTTGCTCGGTGAGATTTTACAGTTTTTCATAGATAAGATCGAGTCTGTTCTTCATACCTACAGTCCACGAAAAAGCCAGAAAAAAAATTAGGGTTAGTTCATCATATCCGAACCAATCTGAGCCTTTGCATAATCTTTTTAGGGTTTTTGCTTTGTTGAATTGGCGGTTGCATCGTCGTGTCAAGTTGCTGGTCTTAGAGTCTAGTCTTTTAGAGTTTCGAGTTCTGGTCATAAGTTATCACGCCGCCGCCGCACCATCATCATTGCCCATCTACCACTTTTGCTTATCCGCCACCGCTCTGAATCCATATCCATATACCACCACCAATCCGTATCCATATACCACCACCAATCTGTATCCATATACCACCACCGCTACCATATACCACCACCGCTGCCATATACCACAACCATATATCCACCACCAATCCGAGTTCTTCTCATATTAGGTTTGTTCTTGAGATCAATCTAAATTCCGATCCGTGTTTCCTTGCCTGCGTAGGTCTCAAAAAAAAAAGTCTGGAGACCCCCGGGCAGTTTTTAGGCCAAAATTTTCACGGGCAAATTTTTTTCCCTATCCCATTTTTAGGCTTTTCTGAGTCTTTTGAGCCACGTGCCATCATAGTGATTTTTTGTCGCACTTTTTCGTCGTCGCTGCCCTGTTTTCCGAAAAAAAGTGAAAAAAAAATTTCGTGCCCATCCTATCAGTTTGACGAGGGAAGAGTTTTGAGACACTCGCCATTATAGTGATTTTTCGCAAAAAAAAGAGGAGCGCAAAAAAAAGGAGCGAAAAAAAAGAGTTCCAGAGTGTGCTTTTCCCTTATTTACGTGCAGCGCCGTGATTTTGTTAGTGTTCTAGGCTCGCGTTTCTAGCACGGTCTAGCCTAGGACCAGCACAGTACCGTCGTTGAGCGTTTATTCAACTTTGCATCTCTGAATTGATTATTGCTGACCCTTTTTGCTACCATACTATAAGCCTTCCCAGCTCCACATACATCTACGTCGTGCGTTTGACTCTACCTGGCAATCGCTCTATCCAAGATTTTGAGAGTTTTGACTACAACGGTTGCCGATCACCGCCTGCTGCTGGGTAAGAACTGGTAAGAATTTGAGATTTGCTTGACGGATTTGTGACACCCGCCACCACCACCACTTGTTAGTAGTCTGTAGGATCATATTCTTGTGTGTTTCTATTGCTGCTAACCATGCCAGGATCACAAGCCGACGAGACTAACTGGGAGAACTTGACGAACAAGGAGCTTCATGATACGTTTTAGCAAATGATGAATGGACAGGTGCAAGATGTGATAAACAGATTTGAAGAGGCCATGGAGAAGATAGATGGCATGGAGAAGACATTTGAAACAAAGCTCGATAACAAGTTTGCTGAATTGCTTTTGCGTTTTCCACCACCACCACCGGCTGCTCCTGCCGCACCTCTGCAACAACAGCAACAACACCGACTACCTCCACGTCGGGAAACAGCCCTCCACCGAGCGAGCCGTGTCCCTCTTCAGTCGCGCCAAACTGCTGGTGCTGCTGTTGATACTTCTGTGGCTCCTACTGCTGATGTGGAGGAGGATGATTATGTGGGAGATTATGAGGATGAGGTTGATCAAAATCAAAACTACGTGCCACCAACAGCACAGCAACCACCAGGTCGTCCACATGCAAATAATGGCAATGGTAGGGCTCACCCTCAGGTATGAGACCATGACCATCTCCCTAAACTAAAATTGAATATTCCACCATTTGAGGGTAGATATGTTCCTGATATATATCTTACTTGGGAGTTAGAAACCGAACAACGATTTACATGTTTACAATATCCCGAGGAGAGACGTGTTCCTGCTGCTGTTTGTGCTTTCACTAGTTTTGCATGTGTTTGGTGGTCTGAGCATTGTAGATTATATCCTATTCCGGCTACTTGGGCTGCTTTGAAAACTGCTATGCGTACTCGTTGGGTTCCACCATATTATCAACGTGAATTACTTCAAAAATTGCAGCGCTTAAGACAGGGAAAAAATTCTGTAGAAGAATATTATCAGGAATTACAAACTGGCATGATTAGATGTGGTATTGTTGAGGAGAATGAAGCTATGCTTGCACGTTTTATGGGTGGATTAAATAGAGAGATTCAAACGATTCTAGAGTATAAGGAGTATACTAATATCACTCGTTTATTCCATCTTGCTTGTAAAGCTGAACGTGAAGTGCAGGATCGACAGGCATTGGCGCGGACTAACTTTTCTGCAGGTCGACCTTCATCATGGACACCACGTGCATCATCTACTTCCACACGTTCTGCTACACCGGCGCCTCCGTCGGCTGCCACCTCCAACCGTGATACAATAAAGCAGGCACAATCACCACTATCTGCCAAGAGCACACCTTCTGGGCCTGCAAAGAGCTCTTCTTCATCCATGGCATCAACATGGCAAACACATGATATTATTTGTCGACGTTGCAAGGGTGGAGGTCATTATGCGAGAGAATGCCCATCTAAGCGTGTGATGATTGTTACTGAGGATGGTGGGTATGAGTCCGCTAGTGACTATGATGAGGAGACTTTGGCTCTTATTACACGTGAAGAACACGGTGGAGACGATTCTGATCATGAGACGCAATACATGGCTCCTGAAGATGCTGACAGGTATGAATGTTTAGTTGCTCAACGTGTTTTGAGTGTGCAGGTTACACAAGCTGAGCAAAATCAGAGGCATAATTTGTTCCATACAAAGGGAGTTGTGAAGGAACGTTCTGTTCGCGTGATCATAGATGGAGGGAGCTGCAATAACTTGGCTAGCATGGAGATGGTGGAGAAGCTATCTCTCACCACAAGACCACATCCACATCCTTACTACATCCAATGGTTCAACAACAGCGGCAAGGTTAAGGTAACACGTACTGTTCGTGTGCATTTTAGTATCTCTACATATGCTGATTATGTTGATTGTGATGTGGTACCTATGCAAGCATGTTCCTTATTACTTGGTAGACCATGGCAATTTGATAAAAATTCTGTACACCATGGTAGAAACAATCAGTATACTCTTGTTCATAACGATAAAAATATTACTTTGCTTCCTATGACTCCTGATTCCATTTTGAAAGATGATATTAATAGAGCTAATAAAGCAAAACAGGAGACAAATAAGAGTGAAAATCAGATTGTGGCAAAAGAATTTGAGCACCGAATGAAGCCTAATAATAAACCATCTACTGTTGTTTCTGAAATTAAATTGAAAAGTGCATGTTTACTTGCCACCAAATCTGATATTGATGAGCTAGATTTTAGCAAATCTGTTTGCTATGCTTTTGTGTGCAAAGAGGCATTATTTTCATTCGAGGACGTGCCTTCCTCTTTGCCCCCTGCTGTCACGAACATTTTGCAGGAGTTCGCTGACGTCTTTCCACAAGACGTGCCACCGGGATTACCACCTATTCGAGGGATTGAGCATCAAATTGACTTAATTCCCGGTGCTTCGCTACCCAACCGTGCACCATACCGTACCAATCCAGAGGAGACGAAGGAGATTATGCGCCAAGTACAAGAACTGCTCGACAAAGGTTATATACGCGAATCCCTTAGTCCTTGTGCTGTTCCTATCATTTTAGTGCCGAAAAAGGATGGTACGTCACGTATGTGCGTTGATTGTAGAGGCATTAATAATATTACTATTCGTTATCGTCATCCTATTCCTAGGCTAGATGATATGCTTGATGAATTGAGTGGCTCTACAATATTCTCCAAAGTTGATTTGCGTAGTGGATACCATCAAATTCGTATGAAATTGGGTGATGAATGGAAAACAACATTTAAAACTAAGTTTGGATTATATGAGTGGTTAGTCATGCCTTTTGGGTTAACTAATGCACCTAGTACTTTCATGAGGTTAATGAACGAAGTTTTACGTGCTTTCATCGGACGATTTGTGGTAGTTTACTTTGATGACATATTGATTTATAGCAAATCTTTGGAGGAACATTTGGAACATTTACGTGCTGTTTTTATTGCTCTACGTGATGCACGTTTGTTTGGAAACCTTGGAAAGTGCACCTTTTGCACCGACCGAGTATCTTTTCTTGGCTATGTTGTTACTCCACAGGGAATTGAAGTTGATAAAGCCAAGATTGAAGCTATTGAGAGTTGGCCGCAGCCCAAAACGGTCACACAAGTGAGGAGTTTCCTTGGCCTCGCTGGTTTCTATAGGCGTTTTGTGAGAGATTTCAGCACCATTGCTGCACCTCTCAACGAGCTTACAAAGAAGGATGTGCCTTTTGTTTGGGGTACCGCACAGGAAGAAGCCTTCACGGTATTGAAAGATAAGTTGACACATGCTCCTTTACTCCAACTTCCTAATTTCAATAAGACTTTTGAGCTTGAATGTGATGCTAGTGGAATTGGATTAGGAGGTGTGTTATTACAAGATGGAAAACCTGTTGCATACTTTTCTGAAAAATTGAGTGGGCCTAGTCTGAACTATTCTACTTATGATAAAGAATTATATGCTCTTGTTCGGACCTTAGAAACATGGCAACATTATTTATGGCCCAAGGAATTTGTTATACATTCTGATCATGAATCTTTGAAACACATTAAAAGTCAAGCAAAACTGAACCGTAGACATGCTAAATGGGTTGAATTCATTGAGACTTTCCCTTATGTCATTAAACACAAGAAGGGTAAAGAAAATGTTATTGCTGATGCCTTGTCTCGTCGTTATACTATGCTTTCACAACTTGACTTTAAAATATTTGGTTTGGAGACCATCAAACATCAATATGTTCATGATGCTGAATTTAAAGATGTATTGCAGAATTGTAAGGAAGGGAGAACTTGGAACAAGTTCGTTCTTAACGATGGATTTGTGTTTCGTGCTAACAAGCTATGCATTCCAGCTAGCTCAGTTCGTCTTTTGTTGTTGCAGGAGGCGCATGGAGGAGGATTAATGGGACACGTTGGCATCAAGAAGACGGAGGATATACTTGCTACACATTTCTTTTGGCCAAAGATGAGACGGGATGTTGAGCGTTTTGTTGCTCGCTGCACTACATGTCAAAGAGCTAAGTCACGACTCAATCCTCATGGTTTATATATGCCTTTGCCTGTACCTAGTGTCCCTTGGGAGGATATATCTATGGACTTTGTTTTAGGTTTACCTCGAACAAAGAAGGGGAGGGATAGCATATTTGTTGTCGTGGATAGGTTCTCGAAAATGGCACACTTTATACCATGTCATAAAAGTGATGATGCTGTTAATGTTGCTGATTTGTTCTTTCGTGAAATTATTCGCTTACATGGTGTGCCAAATACTATTGTTTCAGATCGTGATACTAAATTTCTTAGCCACTTTTGGAGATGTTTATGGGATAAGTTGGGGACTAAGCTGCTTTTTAGTACTACTTGTCACCCCCAAACTGATGGACAAACTGAAGTAGTCAATAGAACATTGTCTACTATGCTTAGGGCTGTTTTGAAGAATAACAAGAAAATGTGGGAAGAATGCTTGCCTCATATTGAATTTGCTTATAATCGTTCATTGCATTCTACTACTAAGATGTGCCCTTTTGAAATTGTGTATGGTTTCCTACCTCGTGCACCTATTGATTTGTTGCCTCTTCCATCTTCAGAGAAGGTTAATTTTGATGCTAAAGAACGTTCTGAATTGATTTTAAAAATGCATGAGTTAACTAAGGAAAACATTGAGCGTATGAATGCTAAATATAAACTTGCTGGAGATAAGGGTAGAAAACATGTTGTGTTTGCGCCTGGAGATCTTGTTTGGTTACATTTGCGTAAAGATAGATTTCCTAATCTGCGCAAATCAAAGCTAATGCCACATGCTGATGGTCCTTTTAAGGTGTTAGAGAAAATAAATGATAATGCATATAAACTTGAGCTACCTGTAGATTTTTGGGTTAGTCCCACTTTTAACATTGCAGATTTGAAGCCTTATTTGGGTGAGGAAGATGCGCTTCCGTCGAGGACGACTTCATTTCAAGAAGGGGAGGATGATGAGGACATCAATACCATTGTTACACCCACAGCCCCTACTGTTACATATACTGGACCAATTACTAGAGCTCGCGCACGCCAATTAAATTACCAGGTACTTTCATTTCTTGGTAATGATTCTAATGTTCATGAGATTATGATGCTGCCTAAATTGGATACATTTGTTTTGCTTACAAATGAAGGGCCTAGCTTGGAGAAGGATGAACATTGGAGCAAGAACACGCATGGAGTTGATGGCATGCGCAAGGGGATCAAGAACGGAGTTACAAGTGATGATTTTTGGACTTTGAAGCCACCATAAGGAGTGCATGAAGCCTTGGACGAAATATACAAGATGCCACTTCAGAATATTCGTCCATAGGCTATTCTAGGTGCTGCGTCACCTGATTAATGGGCCAGGCCCATGTAATTTCGAAATACTTAAGTATAGGCTATTTTTAGAGTACGTATGTGTGGGGAAACAAGAGTTAGGGTTGGTTTCGGACCCCAACCTCAAGGGCCACGAAATTCCCCCCTCTTCCTCCATATATACAGCCCTTAGGGCGTCGTTTAGACTTCGGGTTTTGTTTAGATTAAAAGTTCGCCATAGCTGCAACTTCGCGTACTTCGTTTGTGTCCAACGACCAGACCAAGACGTCACAGAACCCCACCTTGATCAATAAAGCTTTCATCTTATATTCGCAATATCCCGATTGCAATCTCAGTTTCTTGCTTGTTCTTCGTTTGCTCGCAGGAAACAGACCCTCGTGGTCAGGTTGATCGTGCTCCGGCGTGGTCAATAACCCTCGGGAGTTCGATTAGCGATTGCTAAGGCGCGACGTCTCGCACGTTCGTAGTCGGATCGTCAAGGTCGACTCCCATAGAAAACGATAGCCACCATCTCATCGAAACATCGGGACACCTTAGCCTCTATCAGATCCTTAGGGAAAGCCTTATTGAGGTCTTTAAAATCTATGCACAGGCGCCAGGATTTATCCTTCTTTGGTACCATCACCAGGTTTGCCAGCCAGTTCGGATGTTTTATTTCTCTAATGAATCTAGCCTCGATTAGCTTGGCTAGCTCCTCTCCCATGGCTTGACGTTTGGGTTCGGAAAAGTGCCGCAGTGTTTGTTTGACCGATTTGTATCCCTTTAATATGTTGAGGATGTGTTCGGCCAGCTTGCGTGGGATTCCTGGCATGTCAGAAGGGTGCCAGGCGAATATATCCCAGTTTTCACGAAGAAAATCCCGTAGCGTGGTGTCGACCGTTGGGTCTAGCTGTGCCCCAATAGATGCTGTCTTCTTGGGGTCCATTGGATGGACCTGGAATTTGAATATTTCTTCCGCTAGCTTGAAGGAGGTGGATTTGGGGCATTTGTCTAAGATCACATCGTCCCTGTCCACCGTGGAGTGCAGTGCGGTTAATTCTTCGGCTGTGAGGGCTTTAGATAATGCCTCAAGGGCCAGGGATACGGATTTATTTTCGGCGCGGAGTCACTAGCGAGAGTGATTATGCCATTGGTCCGGGGAATCTTAAGCTTCATGTACCCGTAATGAGGTACGGCTTGGAAGCGTGTAAATGCCTCTCACCCCAAGAGGGTGTGATATCCGCTGTTGAAAGGGGCCACTTGGAAGGTTATTTCTTCAGACCGATAATTCTCTGGCGTGCCAAATACCACATCGAGTGCTATTTTTCCCGCACACCGCGCCTCCCGACTGGGAATGATTCCTCGGAAGGTCGTGCTGCTTTGCTCAATGTGGCTCCTGTCTGTTTCCATTTTGTGGAGTGTATCTTCATAGATGAGGTTTAGTCCGTTGCCGCCGTCCATGAGAACCTTGGTGAGCCGAAAGCCATCCACGATTGGACTGAGGACCAAGGCGGCTGGTGCTCGGACTGTCCTGTATTTTGGTTCGTCACCAGTGTTAAAATTGATAGCCGTGTGGTTCCAAGGGTTTATTGCTGCTATTTGACAGACTTCGTGAGTCTGCGGAGTGCCCTTTTGCGCCTATTGTTTGAGGCGAATGTCTCAAAGACCGTCAGTATTTTGGGGTCGTCGTCTTCTAGGGTGTGTCGTTCTGGGGTATTCTTGATGAGGATATCCTCGCCGCTCTTGGCCACTTGCCGGAGTATCCAACATGCTCTAAGGCTATGTGTTGGTATGTTATCTGGTGTTGCGTGTATTTTGCATGGCCCATTGAGCCATCCTTCCAGAACGGTTCTGCGCCTCATACTGGCTTTATATTTCTTTACTATTGGACTGGGCGTGTTACAAGGGTGTGCCCTTTTCGCCTGAATGAGGGGCTGAGTGGGGACCGATGGTTCCCAACGGGCTGCCTGAGTTTTCCAGGCGCTTTCCATTGCGCTGTACTTCTGTATGATAGTTGCCAAGTCAGCGAACTGTAGTATGCGACGATGGTTGATGGCGTAGAGGATTCCTTCGTCCATGCAATTGTTGCGGAATGCTGAGATTGCTTCCTCGTCGCGGCAATATTTAATCTTGTTTTTGACACGAAGGAATCTGGCCCAGAAGTGGTGGACCGTTTCCAGAGACTGCTGTTGTATGCTCATGAGAGCGCTTATATTTGGGTGGGTGGGTGGTTTTAAATCTGAACCCTGACCCAATTTTGGATCCGGAGTCTGAAGGACTTCTGAACTTAACAGATCGGCCTCTGGGATATCCACTGATTTCTTAGGCCCATCGTCCGATTCTATGTTCGGAGGGCAGGATGCATCTCCTCGCAGGTGGGTGTCCGACTCTTCGAAGCCGGAGATCCGGACATAGTCCGTCCTTAGTATGGAGGAAGAGTTGTCATCTCGCTCCTCGACTACTGCTATCTGGTGGGTGATCGATGGAGATTTGATTTCTCTCTGATCAAGTTTAAGCCCAATTCGATCGTAGTCTATAGCGACCCCCAGGGCGGCAATGCGATCTAGGAGCTCGTTTAAAGATGAAAGCTCCACTGGATCCATCTACTTGGAGTGTTCGGAGTTGATACGAAGGGGATTTTCGATGACCCGTGAGGTCATCGTCGGCTTGACGACCGAACGAGTGGTCATGGTAAAGCCGCCCAGCCGGAGGGTTTGGCTTGGGGCCAGTGCTCCTCCGGTGGTGATATTGTCCTTGAGAACAAGGCGAGCCATCAATCCTGTAGTCGATGTCACAGTGGAACTCTCAATGAAAGCACCAATGTCGGTGTCCAAACCGGCGGATCTCGGGTAGGGGGTCCCGAACTGTGCGCCTAAAGTTGATGGTATCAGGAGACAGGGGACACGATGTTTACCCAGGTCCGGGCCCTCTCTATGGAGGTAATACCCTACCTCCTGCTTGATTGATCTTGATGAATATGAGTATTACAAGAGTTGATCTACCACGAGATCGAGATGGCTAAACCCTAAAAGCCTAGCCTGCATGACTATGGTAATGAATCTCCTTCCTCCAGACTAAGTCCTCTGGTTTATATAGACACCGGGAGGATCTAGGGTTACACAAGGTCGGTTACAAAGAAAGGAATCTACATATTTGATCGCCAAGCTTGCCTTCCACGCCAAGGAGAGTCCCATCCAGACAAGGGTGCAGTCTTTGGTCCTCGTATCTTCACAGCCCATCAGTCTGATCCATGGCTAACAGGTCCAACGCCCGAGGACCCCTTAGTCCAGGACTCCCTCAGGAACCACCACTAGCGTGGTTAGCATGGAAGATGTTGATAACTGATGGTCGTGAAGTGAATAAGAAGGGTGCATGTCTCAAATTTTCATTTATGTCTATTTTAAAAATTGAGCTCTGGCACCTCTGCAAATCACTGCTTCCCTCTGAGAAGGGACTATCTATTTAATTTTATGTTGTGTCATCACCTTCTATAAACAAGCGTCAGAAACTGAGTAGAGCACATCGGTCATGATTGATGCATTGTGTATTTCTAATGTTGGGTGCATCATGACTGGATCTTTTCTACCATGAATTACAATATTTAGTCGCTGCTTGAACTTCGAAGGTGCTCTGCATTTATGTTTTGCGGTCTCAGAAAGGGCTAGCGAGATACCAATATTGTCATATTATATCATGGTTGTTTTGACAACATGTTGCTCTTTGAGATATCTTATTATTGCTCGCTAGCTGATTATGTCATTGATATGAATCATTATAATCTTTAAGAGTTATTGTTGACATGGTTAGTTATAATGTTGGCTAAAAACCTGGGTGTTGTTTAAGCTTATTTATGCAAACAAGAGCAAAAGAGTTCGTACAAGTTTTTATTTCTCACTTTCAATTTATCAACTCAATTGCTTGAGGACAAGCTTTCTCACTTTCAGTTTATCAACTGAATTGCTTGAGGACAAGCCAAGGTTTAAGCTTGGGGGAGTTGACACGTCTCCAACGTATCTACTTTTTCTCACGATTTTCCTCTTGTTTTGGACTCTAATTTGCATGACTTGAATGAAACTAACCCCGGACTGACACTGTTTTCAGCAGAACTACCATGGTGTTGTTTTTGTGTAGAAATAAATGTTCTTAGAATGGGACGAAACTTTGCGAGGATTTTTTATACCAATAATAAGAATTTCTGGAGCCAAGACCCACCAGAGAGGGGGGCCCTGGGTGGGCACAACCCACCAGGGCGCGCCCCATCTCGTGGCGCGTCCAAGTGGGTTGTACCCACCTGGTGGCCCCGCTGGTGACCCCCCTAATACTATAAAATCACATTATTCCAGAAAAAATCAGGGAGAAAGAATTATTGCGATCCATGAGACGGAGCCGCCGCCAAGCCCCATTCTTCCTCGGGAGGGCAGATATGGAGTCCGTTTGGGGCTCCGGAGAGGGGGATCTTCGTTCTTCGTCATCACCAATCCTTCTCCATCGCCAATTCCATGATGCTCCCCACCAAGAGTGAGTAATTCCTTCGTAGGCTCGCTGGTCGGTGAGGAGTTGGATGAGATTCATCATGTAATCGAGTTAGTTTTGTTAGGGCCTGATCCCTAGTATCCACTATGTTCTTAGATTGATGTTTCTATGACTTTGCTATGCTTAATGCTTGTCACTATGGGCCCGGGTGCCATGATTTCAGATCTGAACCGTTTATGAATTCATCATTATATCCATGTTTTAGATCCGATCTTGCAAGTTATAGTCACCTACTACGGTTATGATCCGGCAACCCCGGAGTGACAACAACCGGGCCCACTCCCAGTGATGACCGTAGTTTGAGGAGTTCATGTATTCACTATGTATTAATGCTTTGTTCCGGTTCTCTATTAAAAGGAGGCCTTAATATCCCTTAGTTTCCAATATGGACCCCGCTGCCACGGGAGGGTAGGACAAAATATGTCATGCAAGTTCTTTTAATAAAGCACGTATGACTATTTACGGAATACATGCCTACATTATATCAATGAACTGGAGCTAGTGCCGTATCACCCTAGGTTATAACTGTCTCATGATGAATATCATCCAACAAGTCACCGATCCAATGCCTACGTATTTATCCTTATTGATGTTGCTGCGTTACTATTGATATCATCACTGTTACACTTGCTAGAAATTACTGCTATCACTGTTACAATTATCATTACTGCTGTCACTACTATCAAAACTATCAAACTACTTTGCTACTAATCACTTTGCTGCAGATAATTAATCTCCAGGTGTGGTTGAATTGACAACTCAGCTGCTAATACCTTCAAATATTCTTTGGCTCCCCTTGTGTCGAATCTATAAATTTGGGTTGAATACTCTACCCTCAAAAACTGTTGTGATCCCCTATACTTGTGGGTTATCACGCTACCGCCCCGTTGACGACCTCTACGAAGACTGGCTGGACCGCATCGCCGAGCTCGTCAGCACCGCCGATGGCTCTCCTGCACCGTCTCTCTCACTGCCTCGCCCGCCGCCTGCAGCGGGTGACGTGGCCCACGGGGCACCTCCTCCACTTCCCCGTTAAGACGCCATCGTCGAGCCAGGGCGCGAAGTCCTGCGGCGCGACTTGCCGCACATGGCGCCCACACGTGAAGAAGAAAGCTGGCAGGTGGTCCAGCGGCCTTAAGGGGAGGTGCGTGCGCTCCTAGCACCACCATGACAAGACCGCGCGCCTCCTGTGGCGGCGGTGCACGAGCGCCAAGATAAAGCTCCACCTCCACAACGGGCTCCTATGACCACAACAGGCTGTCACGCCTTCACTCCGGAGCTGGCAACATCGTCTGGCCGGAGAAGTTCAAGCCCGACCTGCCGCCACGCTACGACGGCACCCCGACACTGCTGAGTTCCTGCAGCTCTTCGAGCTGAGCATCGAGGCGGCCAACGGCGACGGAATGGTTATGGCGAACTGGTTTCCCATGGCCCTCAAGGACGGCGCTGATACGTCTCCAACGTATCTATAATTTTTGATTGTTCCATGCTATTATATTATCAATCCTAGATGTTTTATAATCATTTACAGTCATTTTATATCATTTTTTGGTACTAACGTATTAATATAGTGCCAAGTGCCAGTTGCTGTTTTTTGAATGTTTTTTACATCGCAGAAAATCAATACCAAGCGGAGTCCAAATGCCACGAAACTTTACAGAGATCTTTTATGGACTAGAAGACACCTAATGGGCCATGGTTGCGCCTTGGGGGGGGGGGGGGTAGGTGCTCCGGGGAGAGCACAACCCACCAGGGCGCGCCAGGAGGCCCAGGCACGCCCTGGTTGGTTGTGCTTACCTCGGGTGCCCCGGGCCGCCTTTTTGCTCTATAAATACCCCAATATTCCCAAAACCCTAGGGGAGTCGACGAAATATTGATCCAGCCACCGCAGAGTCAAAGAACCACCAGATCCAATCTAGACACCATCTCGAATGGGGTTCACCACCTCCATTGGTGCCTCCTCGATGATGCGTGATTAGTTCTTTGTAGACCTTCGGGTCTGTAGTTAGTAGCTAGATGGCTTCATCTCTCTCGCTGAGTTCTCAATACGATGTTCTCTTGGAGATCCATATGATGTAACTCTTTTTGTGGTGTGTTTGTTGGAATCTGATGAACTTTGAGTTTATGACCAGTTATATCTTTTTATATCCATGAAAGTATTTGAGTTTCATTGATCTCTTTTATGCATGATCTCTTATAGCCTCGTATTTCTTCTCCGATATTTGGGTTTTGTTTGGCCAACTTGATCTATTTATCTTGCAATGGGAAGAGGTGCTTTGTAGTGGGTTCGATCTTACGGTGCTTGATCCCAGTGACAGAAGGGGAACCGACACGTATGTATCGTTGCTAGTAAGTATAAAACAATGGGGTCTATCTCTACATAGATAGATCTTGTCTACATCATGTCATCGTTCTTATTGTATTACTCTGTTTCTCCATGAACTTAATACACCAGATGCATGCTGGATAGCGGTCGATGTGTGGAGTAATAGTAGTAGATGTGGCCAGGAGTCGGTCTACTAATCTTGGACGTGATGCCTATATAATGATCATTGCCTGGATATCTTCATGATTATTTTAAGTTCTATCAATTTCCCAATAGTAATTTGTTTACACAGTGTTTGCTATTTTTCTCGAGAGAATCCACTAGTGAAACCTACGGCCCCTGGGTCTCTTTCTTATTATTTGCCTTTGCGATCTACTTTTCCTTTGCTTTTATTTTTAGATATATTAAACCAAAAATACAAAAATACCTTACTGCATTTTATTCTTATTTATTTTATTTGGCGTTCGATCTATCAATCTACTACAATTTTATCTAACGTCCATTTGCCTATCTTGGGGCGCTGCTACCCAAAAGGGATTGACAACCCCTTTTCCACGTCGGGTTGCGAGTATTCGTTATTTGTGTGCAGGTGCTGTTTACGTTGTGTTGCTTGGTTCTTCTACTAGTTCGATAACCTTGGTTTCATCACCGAGGGAAATACCTACCGCCGTTGTGCTGCATCATCCCTTCCTCTTTGGGGAAATACCAACGTAGTCCTAGCCGACATCAAAAGGAATTTCTGGCGCCGTTACCTTGGAGGATCTTCAACATGTACCAGGTTCCTAATCACAAATCCCATCTCCTCGCAATTTACATTATTTTCCATTTGCCTCTCGTTGTCCTCTCCCCCACTTCACAAAATTTTCCATTTTATTCGCCCTTTGAAGTAGACCAATATACAAATTGCTCAGGTTGCCCTAATTTTTTTAGAATTTTTGGAGTTCCAGAAGTATTTGAAATAGTCAGATTGCTACAGACTGTTCTGTTTTGACAGATTCTATTTTCTTTGCATTGTGTGCTTATTTTGATGGCTCTGTGGTTTTCCTTGATGAGTTTTTACTATAGAAAAGTTGGAATACAATAGATATAATGCAAGAACAAAATATGAATTGGTTTGATACATTACTTATAGTAGTGATTTATTTTCTTACACTAACGGATCTCACGAAGGTTTTGTTGAGTTTTGTGTGATTGAAGTTTTCAAGTTTTGGGTTATCTTATGATGGATGAAGGAATAAGGAGTAAGAAGAGCCTAAGCTTTGGGATGCCCTGGCATCCCAAGCTATTGTCCAAAAATGATCAAGCAACTAAGCTTGGGGATGCCCCGAGTGGCATCCCCTCTTTCTTCTAACGACCATCGGTATTTTACTCAAAGCTATATTTTTATTCGTCACATACTATGTGTTTTGCTTGGAGCGTCTTGTATGATATGAGTCTTTGCTTGTTTTTTGTGTGTTTTAAGTCTTGGTTCCTTGCTGTACACACCTATTTGAGAGAGCCAAAATTATGTCATGACTTGTTAGAATTGCTCTCTATGCTTCACTTAAATCTTTTATGAGCTATGGACCTGCTCTAGTATTTCACTTATATCTTTTTGAGCACAGTGTGCTTTAGTATTTTGAAGAAATGCTCTCTTGCTTCACTTAGATTTATTTGAGAGTTAAATAAAATTTTCAAGAAATTCTCTCTTGCTCCACTTAAATTAATTTGAGACAAAGAAAAAATTATGCTCATGATCTTCACTTATATTTGTTTGAGCTTGTCAAAAGCAACATATGAAAATTAGTTCCAAAGTGATAGATATCCAAGAAGGATATAATAAAAACTTCCATGAAGATCATTGGACAAAATAAACTTGATTCTTAGTAATAGTTTTGAGATATGATAATGTGATATGTAAGTTATGTTAATGAGTAATTATGCTTTAGTAAGAATATTGGTGTTAAGGCTTGTCATCCACTATGCAAGAACGAAAGTCAATAATTATGCAATGAAATTATATCCTACTTGTGGTGCATTATTCGGTGTTAATTATGCTTAATGCTCGCTTATGAGATTATTCGTTTCTTGGTTGGTCCCTTCTCAATCTTTTGCTAGCCTTCATTTTGCACTAAGTATGATCTCTACTTGTGCATCCAAAAACCTTTAAACCAGTTTTGCCGCATGAGCCCACTATATCTACCTATATGCGGTATTCTTTTGCCATTCTAAGAAAATTTGTATGTGCCATCTCTAATTTTTACAATAAACTTCTCTTTTGTGTGTTCGTTCCACTCGCGGAGCAATGATGGGTGGCTAATATTTTCCATGCTAGATGTGTTATTCTCAGATGAGTGTTTATTCACTTGTCATTGCACGAGAGTAAGGCAAAGGTATTAGGGATGCCCAGTCCTGAAATAAAAATGAATTTACTTTATGTTGTCAAATAATAAATTCCTTGGGAAGTGTTGGTATGGAGGGCAACCGTGGATACGGCTAGCCATGGAAAGTGAAAGTATGGTTGAAAAAGGAATAAACTTTATCTTCTATTTGGGAACCGCCTATGATATATCTAGCATGGAAAGTGTTGGGAACTCTAAGTCCTTTTCATTGGTGGGAAGGATACACCTCCCAAAATGTTTTTATCTCTAAGTTTTTCGCTTTGAGCTCTGGCACCTCTACAAGTCCCTACTTCCCTCTGCGAAGGGCCTTTAGTTTACTTTATGCAATTTTTATTTTTGAATTTGAGTCTCCATCTTCTCTTATAAAAGCACCAACTAGGAGGCAATATGATCGTACTTGAGTATTGGGTGTAGTTAATATGCGAGTGTGTTTCATGAATGGATCAATGGTTGAGCATGATGGGCTAGGGATAACTTATTTTAGCATTGATATTTTGAGAGACATGGTTGCTTGTTGATATGCTTGAGTATTTAAATTATCATGTCAAAACTAGACTATTGCTTTGGATCACATAAAAGTCCAAATGTCCATGCTATAAAGAAAAGATTATGATATGACATGTTAGGCATCATTCCACATAAAAAATGTTTTTATCACTTACCTACCCGAGGACGAGTAGGAGTTAAGCTTGGGGATGCTGATACATCTCCAACGTATCTATAATTTTTGATTGTTCCATGCTGTTATATTATCAATCTTGGATGTTTTGTAATCATTTTATATCATTTTTGGTACTAACCTATTGACATAGTGCCAAGTGCCAGTTGCTGTTTTTGCATGTTTTTTACATTGCAGAAAATCAATACCAAACGGAGTCCAAATGCCATGAAACTTTGCGAAGATTTTTTATGGACCAGAAGACACCTAATGGGCCCTAGTTGCACCTGGGGGTGCTCCGAGGAGAGCACAACCCACCAGGGCGCGCCAGGAGGCCCAGGCGTGCCCTGGTGGGTTGTGCCCACCTCGGGTGCCCCCCAGACCGCCTCTTTGCTCTATAAATACCCCAATATTCCCAAAACCCTAGGGGAGTCGACGAAATATTGATCTAGCCGCCGCAGTGTCCAGAACCACGAGATCCAATCTACACACCATCTCGGATGGGGTTCACCACCTCCATTGGTGCCTCTCCGATGATGCATGATTAGTTCTTGTAGACCTTCGGGTCTGTAGTTAGTAGCTAGATGGCTTCCTCTCTCTCTCTCTCTCTCTCCCTCTCTCTCTCTCTCGCTGAATTCTCAATACAATGGTCTCTTGGAGATCCATATGATGTAACTCTTTTTGCGATGTGTTTGTTGGGATCTGATGAACTTTGAGTTTATGATCATTTATATCTTTTTATATCCATGAAAGTATTTGAGTTTCTTTGATCTCTTTTATGCAGGATCTCTTATAGCCTCGTATTTCTTCTCTGATATTTGGGTTTTGTTTGGCGAACTTGATCTATTTATCTTGCAATGGGAAGAGGTGCTTTGTAGTGGGTTCGATCTTACGGTGCTTGATCCCAGTGACAGAAGGGGAACCGACACGTATGTATCGTTGCTACTAAGGATAAAATGATGGGGTCTATCTCTACATAGATAGATCTTGTCTACATCATGTCATCGTTCTTATTGCATTACTCTGTTTCTCCATGAACTTAATACACTAGATGCATGCTGCATAGCGGTCGATGTGTGGAGTAATAGTAGTAGATGCAGGCAGGAGTCGGTCTACTAATCTTGGACGTGATGCCTATATAATGATCATTGCCTGGATATCGTCATGATTATTTGAAGTTCTATCAATTGCCCAACAGTAATTTGTTCACCCACCATTTGCTATTTTTCTCGAGAGAAGCCACTAGTGAAACCTACCCCCAGGTCTATTTCTTATTATTTGCCTTTGTGATCTACTTCTCCTTTGCTTTTATTTTTAGATCTATTAAACCAAAAATACAAAATTACCTTGCTGCATTTTATTCTTATTTATTTTATTTGGCGTTCGATCTATCAATCTACTACAATTTTATCTCACGTCCATTTGCCTATCTTGGGGCGCCGCTACCCGAAAGGGATTGATAACCCCTTTTACACGCCGGGTTGGGAGTGTTTGTTATTTGTGTGCGGGTGCTATTTACATTGTGTTGCTTGGTTCTCCTACTGGTCCGATAACCTTGGTTTCATCACTAAGGGAAATACCTACCGCCGCTGTGCTGGATCATCCCTTCCTCTTTGGGGAAATACCGACGTAGCCCTAGCCGACATCAGGTGCGCGCTCGTGGCTCCTGAACCTGCCCGTAGGATCGATGTCCTCCTGGGGCGAGATGCGAGAGCGTTTCGTCGCCAACTTCCAGGTCACTCGTGACTGCCCGCCGGCTGCGGGTGACCTACGGCGCATCAAGCAGCACCCGGGAGAGACCCTGCAGAAGTACATCCAGCGCTTCAACAACGTTCGCCTCAATATCCCCAAGGTGTAGGATGAGGCCATCACCTCCACATTCACTGATGGCGTCCGCGATGTCAAGATGAAGGAGGAGCTCGCCATACACAAGAACCTATGTACAACACTGGAGATGTTCAACATGGCGACCAAGTGTGCGAGAGCTGAGGAAGGACGTCTTTCCCTCCTTGAGCTCCCCGAAGCTGATCCAGAGGACAAGAAATCCAAGGCCAAGGATGTGAAGTGCAAGGGGGCAACCTGTGACGCCCCAAGACTGGAGCTTCAGATGCCTTCCATGTTTTCCGAGTTTTGTTGTGTGATTTGTTTTTGTTTGTTGCTTTCATCTTTGCATTAGGTGCATTGCATCATGTCATCATGCCGTTAAATTTTTTTCAACTCACTTAAATAAATTGCATGGATTTCTGATCCATTTAAATCGAGGGAGTTCACATGGTGAAATTCTCTTTATAACATATGAAAGTCTCCTACTATTATTAGGGAGCTATTATAAATATTCCATTTTTCGGAATCACCCATAACACAATTGCACTACTCTTCAACTCTTCTTTTACCCGACTCAACCTCCTATCCTTCCTTTTCGACCTTTTAAGTTAAATTGCAAATTGAATTGCAATTTTACTTTATCCATTAATGTTCATCTTGTGCCCATAAATCATATCTATTATTTAGGGCCATCCTATAAAAATTTAACCCCATTTGGGTTCGGTTTGGTTAGGTTATAAATTCATGCATGTTTGGATTAAATTCGAATATGTTTAAATTTATGGTCTGTAAAAATCTTCACACCACTTTTCTTTAATTGACCATATTCCAAGGACTCCAGAACTATTTTTGTCTCTCCCTAATTACACTGCTACCTCTCTGTGCATTTGTGCAGGTTCTATTTATATCTTATAAATGGATAAGTAGAGTCAACAGAGGAGGAGAATTCTACCTGAGGCCCAGTTTCTCTCCGCGTAGTACCACAACCCACTTGGGCCTCCCCACTCTATGCTGGTCCAGCCCAGTCACACCTAACCCTAGCTAGCCCAGCATTGACCGCACACATCTCCCTCTCGTTCCCACGCGCACCGCTTCTCTCTCCTCTTGTCTCCCTGCTCGCGCCGCCAGGAAGGAGTGCCCGCGCCCGATGCCTTCTACCGATCCCATGTCATATCGATCTCTCCCTCTCCTCTCGCTCAAGCCAACCACCCCGCGGCCCCGCGAGCTCGCCTACCCGCACGGCCATGGCATCGCCGCCCTCGACCCGGCTCGCCCTCGACGTCCCCTTCGCCGGAGCCCTTCCTCCGCCTCTTCTCTGGCCTCCCACGACAGCCACGTCGCACCCTCAAGCGCCTTGCCCCCCGCAGCCGGTCCAGGACCTCCTCGTCGCCTCCTCGTCTACTCGGTGCCATGGAGTCATCAGCTCCGTCACCAGGGGAGGAGCCCCTCGACCCGTCCCCTTAAACCCCGACTCCGGCGAGCGCCGCCCCGTCGACTCTCCTCCGTGTGACGCCTTCCCTCTTCTGCCTCGTTCCTCTGCCCGCGACTTGTTGGGGAACGTAGTAATTTCAAACAATTTCCTACGCACACGAAAGATCATGGTGATGCATAGCAACGAGAGGGGAGAGTGTTGTCTATGTACCCTCGTAGACCGGAAGCGGAAGCGTTAGCACAATGCGGTTGATGTAGTCGTACGTCTTCACGGCCCAACCGATCAAGCACCGAAACTACGGCACCTCCGAGTTCTAGCACACGTTCAGCTCGATGACGATCCCCGGACTCCGATCCAGCAGAATGTCGGGGAAGAGTTCCGTCAGCACGACGGCGTGGTGATGATCTTGATGTTCTACCGTCGCAGGGCTTCGCCTAAGCACTGCTACAATATTATCGAGGATTATGGTAGAGGAGGGCACCGCACACGGCTAAAAGATCTCAAGGATCAATTGTTGTGTCTAGAGGTGCCCCCTGCCCCCGTATATAAAGGAGCAAGGGGGAGGGGCAGCCGGCCAGGAGGAGGCGCGCCAGGGAGGAGTCCTACTCCTACTGGGAGTAGGACTCCCTCCTTTCCTTGTCCAACTATGAGAGGGGGAAGGAAGGGAGAGAGGAGAGAAAGGAAAGGGGGGGTGCCGCCCCTCCCTCCTTGTCCAATTCGGACTAGAGGGGGAGGGGGCGCGCAGCCTGCCCTGGCCGCCCCTCCTCTGCTCCACTTTGGGCCCATGAGGCCCATTAACCCCCGGGGGGGGGGGGGTTTCCGGTAACCCCTGGTACTCCGTTTTATATCTGATAACTCCCGGAACCATTCCTTTGTCCGAATATAGCCGTCCAATATATCAATCTTTATGTCTCGACTATTTCGAGACTCCTCGTTATGTCTGTGATCACATCCGGGACTCCGAACAACCTTCGGTACATCAAAAAATATATAAACTCATAACGAAACTGTCATCGTAACGTTAAGTGTGCGGACCCTACGGGTTCGAGAACAATGTAGACATGACCGAGACACGTCTCTGGTCAATAACCAATAGCGGAACCTGGATGCTCATATTGGCTCCTACACATTCTACGAAGATCTTTTATCGGTCAGACCGCATAACAACATACGTTGTTCCCTTTGTCATCGGTATGTTACTTGCCCGAGATTTGATCGTCGGTATCTCAATACCTAGTTCAATCTCGTTACCGGCAAGTCTCTTTACTCGTTCCGTAATACATCATCCCGCAACTAACTTATTAGTTGCAATGCTTGCAAGGCTTATGTGACGTGCATTACCGAGAGGGCCCAGAGATACCTCTCCGACAATCGAAGTGACAAATCCTAATCTCGAAATACGCCAACCCAACAAGTACCTTCGGAGACACCTGTAGAGCACCTTTATAATCACCCAGTTACGTTGTGACGTTTGGTAGCACACAAAGTGCTCCTTCGGTAAACGGGAGTTGCATAATCTCATAGTCATAGGAACATGTATAAGTCATGAAGAAAGCAATAGCAACAAACTAAACGATCAAGTGCTAAGCTAACGAAATGGGTCAAGTCAATCACATCATTCTCCTAATGATGTGATTCCGTTAATCAAATGACAACTCATGTCTATGGTTAGGAAACATAACCATCTTCGATCAACGAGCTAGTCAAGTAGAGGCATACTAGTGACACTTGTTTGTCTATGTATTCACACATGTATTATGTTTCCGGTTAATAGAATTCTAGCATGAATAATAAAAATTTATCATGATATAAGGAAATAAATAATAACTTTATTATTGCCTCTAGGGCATATTTCCTTCACGACTGTCCTTTGCTCTCCCGCCTTGCCTCACGCGAGCCACCTGGCCGCCGGCCATGGAGGCCACCGTGCTGGCATGCAGCTTCGTGCGTGCTGCATTGCCTTGCTGCTACTTCGTCCGACCGCGGACGACCTCCGTCGAGCTCGCCCGGCCACCTTCGACCTCGGCGTGGCCCTGCCTCCACTAGCAGCCTCCTGATGCCAGCCGTTTCCATGGGTTCGGGGAGCCCCAAGTCTTGTTTGTGGCCTCATTGGCTGTGGATGTAACGATGTTGGCCTTCTCCATCGTCTCACTGCGTTCATCAAGTCATGTACCAGGAGCCCAAGCCGGAAGACTCCGTGGATGTGCATCTCACTTGTGCCATTTTGGATTGTCAATAACGTTTCGGGATTCGCCAAGTACCATTACGCCCGGAGACCATGGATCCGTGAATTTCCACTACCTTCGCCATGGATCCGACAAGTTCACAAGTACGACCACTTCCCACGACGATGTTGTACCACTACCGTCAATGAAGACATGTGCACCGCAAGCATCAAGTTCGACTACCGTCCCAAAAACAAGACCGTCAAGACCCCGTGGACGTAAAGTTCCGTGTTATGACCCCGAACATCTACGAAAACGTTGTACGACTACTTCCGTGGACGAAGACCTGTGTACAACTACCATCTCCGTGTACGACTACTTCCACTATGAAAGTCCGAAGAACATCTACTTCCTCTACTTTGCACTGAACAAGAACCGTCCCGTTTGCACGCTTCGAAGGTATAACCCCGAGACAACGCCCGTGAACGAATGAATGCATCTTGTATGAGATGCACCCTTGTTTGCCTCGAGTCTGAACTATCGGTGCACGTTGCCCCTCTTTTGCCTTGCCACCGACATGTGGGAACCCGGTAACCGGGATCACCCCACCATCTTTTGCACGCTCCCGCCACACTTTCTTTTGCACCGACGTCTCAATGAGTTGTCGGAACCGGAACGTTGCGGTGGCACTGTTTCGTTATCGTCGCCGTGGCACCCCTTTTGTTTCCGCCACGATGACAAATGCTTCATAATATGCTCATGCCAACATTTTTATAAAAATTGCATAAACTTGAACATGTCATCCGCATCATGACAATATCACCAAGAATGTTTAAAATTGTTGTTTGCTTTAAATTACTAATGCATATGGGGTTTTACCAGATTTATTGTTTGATGTTTCCGGCCCCATTTAAATTGCTTAGTTTGTGTAGTTTACTTTTGCTTCATCTCTTGCCATGTTTAACAACATTTAGTATTGTTGGGTACATAAACGGGAGAGAACTAAACAATTGTTGTGGCGTTTCGTCAATATGCAACCCGTTGCATATTGAGCTCCACTTAATTTGTAGGATTGCTTGTGCACTTTGCCATGCCATGCTTCATTAATCCGGACATGCATCATACTTGTTTGCGCATCATGCCATGTTTATGTGATGGTTGTTTACTATGTTGTTTGCTTCTTTCCGGGTTGCTTCTCGCGTTAACTTCGGTTTCGTTCCGGAGTTGTGAGGATCCGTTCGACTACGTCCGTTTGTCTTCTTCATGGACTCGTTCTTCTTCCTTGCGGGATCTCAGGCAAGATGACCATACCCTCGAAATCACTTCTATCTTTGCTTGGTAGATGCTCGCTCTTTTGCTGTGCCTATGCTGCGATACCTACCACTTGCTATATCATGCCTCCCATGTTGCTAAGCCAAGCCTCTAACCCACCTTCTCCTAGCAAACCGTTGTTTGGCTATGTTACCGCTTTGGTCAGCCCCTCTTATAGCATTGCTAGTTGCAGGTGAAGATGGAGTTTGTTCCATGTTGGAACATGGATATTTGTTGGGATATTACAATATCTCTTATTTAATTAATGCATCTATATACTTGGTAAAGGGTGGAAGGCTCGGCCTTATGCCTGTGTTTTGTTCCACTCTTGCCGCCCTAGTTTCCGTCATATCGGTGTTATGTTCCTGGATTTTGTGTTCCTTACACGGTTGGGTTACAATGGGAGCCCCTTGATAGTTCGCCTTGAATAAAACTCCTCCAGCAAGGCCCAACATTGGTTTTACCATTTGCCACCTAGCCTTTTCTTTCCCTTGGGTTGGCCTGCCCAAGGGTCATCTTTATTTAACCCCCCCGGGCCAGTGCTCCTCTGAGTGTTGGTCCAAAATGGGCAGCCTGCAGGGCCACCTCAGGGAAACTCGAGGGCTGGTTTTACTCGTAGCTTGACCTATCCGGTGTGCCCTGAGAACGAGATATGTGCAGCTCCTATCGGGATTTGTCGGCACATCTGGGTGGCTTTGCTGGACTTGTTTTACCATTGTCGAGGATGTCTTGTAACCGGGATGCCGAGTCTGATCGGATTGTCTTCGGAGAAGGAATATCCTTCGTTGACCGTGAGAGCCTGTGATGGGCTAAGTTGGGACACCCCTGCAGGGTTTTGGTCTTTCGAAAGCCATGCCCGCGGTTATGGGCAGATGGGAATTTGTTAATGTCCGATTGTAGAAAACCTGAAACTTAACTTAATTTAAAATGCATCAACCGCGTGTGTAGCCGTGATGGTCTCTTTTCGGCGGAGTCCGGGAAGTGAACACGGTGTTGGAGTTATGTTTGATGTAGGTTGTTCTAGGATCACTTCTTGATCATAGATTTCTCGAACGTGCTTTGCCTTCTCTTCTCGCTCTCATTTGCGTATGTTAGCCACCATATATGCTAGTCGCTTGCTACAGCTCCACCTCATACCATTACCTTACCTATAAGCTTAAATAGTCTTGATCGCGAGGGTGTGAGATTGCTGAGTTCCCGTGACTCATAGATACTTCCAAAACCAGTTTGTAGGTGCCGATTATATCATGCAGGTGACGCAACCGAGCTCATGGAGGAGCTCGATGAAGATCGTGATTGTTATGCTGTTCCGTTTCCAGTTGATCAGTAGTGGAGCCCAGTTGGGACGATTGGGGTTTTGTGTAGCAGTTGGGGTAGTCTTCTTTTATTTTGGTTCCGTAGTCGGACCTTGATTGTATCTGGATGATGTAATGCTTTATTCATGTATTATGTGAAGTGGCGATTGTAAGCCAACTATGTATCCTTTCCCCTTTATTTATTTACATGGGATGTTGTGAAGATTACCTCACTTGCGACATTGCTTTCAATGCGGTTATGCCTCTAAGTCGTGCTTCGACACGTGGGAGATATAGCCGCATTGAGGGCGTTACAAGTTGGTAATCAGAGCCTTCCCCGACCTTAGGATCCCCCTACTTGATCGAATCGCTCACATTGTTGAGTCTAGAAATATGTTTTAAGTCATTTAGGACTATATATATATCGGAGAGTAGGATTCTTTTTACTACTCAGTCCCTTCGTCGCTCTGGTGAGGCATCCTGACGTAGAGTTTTGACTCTTCTCTTCTCAAATTTCACAAAAAAAATTTAGGATCACGCGGGTATCTTGGAATCGTTCCGATGGTTTTGTGATGAGAACATTGTTCTTGGTGTCTCCTGACATTTAGGGGTTGTGGCAGTGTCCCGGGGAGTTGAGCTCTGAGGTGTTGTCATCACAATTTTATCGTTGAGATTCTGGAATACCTGAGTTTCGCCGACATCGAAAATCTCTTTTATGCAGTTGTTGGTGAGATAACCTCGACGCCACCCAGTACTGGGGCGGGAGTTTAGGAGTATTTCCATAACTCGTATAACGAATGCTTTTTGAAGGTTGAGGTAAATGATTTCCGAAGGTTTCTTGGTTATGTGTTGAAGGATGGATACAGCTGGATGTAGGATTTGCTAGTTTTGGGTGAGATATTATGCTTCCCCTGTATCCCCAACACCTGATTGCATAACTGGAAAGTTTTGGGAGTTTATAAGTGGGAATTCAAGTAGCTCTTAGAATATCTTTCTGACAGATGTATGATAAGAAATTGGGGTTCGACGTCTAGTGGTCCGCCTATCCACGGTTGATTTTACAGTGGTCTCGTTGTGTCTTAAAGAGTCCTTGGCTATGCTGACTCGGGGACGCTTCGTATGTCATGTGCACTGCCTTGTACATGATAGTGCTGTACGATCGAGCCCGTGTAGGCCTTACCACGAAAACTTCGGACGAAATCTCTATCATATGTTTGTTCCGGCTTATTCTGCAAGCCAATCCTTTGATTTTGTTTTTAGTTGTGGTATTCGAGTTGCTTCAATGTCAAGTGTTGATCCCATACCTTCTCTAAGCGATGTTCTCATGTTCCTATGTGAATATCAATCCTTCATGACAATCGAGATTGTCATGTCAATCCTTTTCACCGGTGTGTTTCTCTTCAAGTGGATCCGATCATTTCAACATCCACAAGATCAAGTATCAGTTCTTCTCAACGGTGTTTGTTTCATCAGTCTCCAAGTTGCCTTTGTATTTCCCGCCCACCCACCCTTTTTCTTCAAGGACTAAGATTCCTTATTCTACTATCCATTTTATTGATGGGAAGTCTCTCCATTCTTTTCCGTCAATGTTCTTACCCGGTGGTTCTCATGAAGATGCTCTACTAGTTCAATATTCTCCATTCTTTTCTTCTCCGATGGAACCAATTCAAGCTTGGTTGATCATATCCTTTCCTCGTTTCAAATGCTTACTTATGCCGGTGCACCTCTTAATCATTCACTTCTTACTATTCAATTGTTCCGGAGTGTTCAAGATATCTCGAAGACTCGTGTTTCCACTCTGCTTTCGTTCAAGATTTTTCGAGGATGTTATCTCATTCAAGTCATTTAAATCAACCGGTGCAATCTGTCTTCTAAATCGTTCTACGATGTTTCTTTTGAGTGGGCCCTAACCCACATGTCTTTTCCCAGGATCTTACCTGACTCTTCTAATTCTCCCGGAGCTATCCTAAATTCTTTTGAAGTTTGACGTAAGTATGAATTTTCATCAGTCAGATGTGTTTCTCCAAGATCTTATAATTCTTTTAATCATTGGCTCAGCCTTTTAGCTCTTCTTTCTCTCGGAGTATCTCAACAATTCTTGGTGTTATTTCTCGTTGTCATTCTCAGATTTTGAAGACCGAAGAAGATTTTTCCTCCATATCTTATCCATTCTCTCAAAGACTCGTGGTTCTAGCTTGATGCCTTCCTCTCATAATTGTTTTCGATTGTGGGAATTCTTTTCACCCATTCGGAGCAATTAAAGAGTCTTTTCAGTTTGATTCTCCGGAGCCCATCTTCTGAGAATTATTCATTCTCAGTTTTCACCTCTTTTTCTCTAAATCTTACCGGTGATTCATCGTTTTACTTCTTTAGTTGTTCAATTCTTACGGTGGCTCTTCCACGATTCTCTTCCGCTGTTATCATATCAATTCATTCGTTGTTCCGATCATATTGGTGCATCATTCTAGTATGCTCTAATCAGCTCGGGATCTCTTCGTTCACTTGCATCTAAATTATCTCAAGTATCTTCTTTCGTTCTCTAATTCTTCCCGGTGTTTCTTTATCTTATCTTCATTCATTTTCAATTCTTACAGTGGTTCATTCAAGAATTCTCCTCCTTGGATATCAATTTATTCATTCGTGCTTTCCAAATTCTACCGGTGGATCATTGAAGACCTTCTCAAGTTGGCGCTATATCTCTCTTAATCCTTTCTACGAGAATAAGTAGTGTGCCAAATCCATTGTTTGTCATCAATTAAATTAACGAAGGATAAGCATAATGTAATTCTTATTCTTGTTTCATAGAGTAAATTCAATTTCTTATTCCGGAGGCTCATCAAATTCTCGGTTTCACTTGATTCATCTTTTCATTTTTCGGAGTTCCAAGTTTCAACTTATCTCGTCGCAAAGCTTCATCCAATCAGTGCAAGGCTTCACCTTGTGTTTTCAACTTCTCTTTCCTTTCGTGTGATCATCCTTTTTTGTTACCAGAGTTCTTCATGGAGGCTCTACATGATGGTTCATCAAGGATTAAATTCCTTCTCGAAGTGTTCATCAAGATCCTTTTCAGAGGAGCTCAAGTTTTTTTCTTCATCTTGAAATACGGAGAGCAATTGTTCTCCCTTATCTTTTGAGGTGGTAATATATCATTATTCATTTACAATAATGAGGTATTTAAACCCATCACTTTCTTCATTGGAGTTATCTTGGGTTAAATTTCACCTAAAGCTTCTCCTAAGGATTGTTGCTATTTATGGTGCTTATAAATGTTCCAAGTTCTTCATCTACCCTCCCGGTGAAATAAGTTTCTCGTCTCCTCGTTCATATCAATCCAATTCTTTTTCCCGTAAGTGGCTGGTTGTCACCTCATAATTTGAGATGTATTCCATAAGACCATATCAAGTTTATTCTTTTTGTTGTTGGTTTTCCAACAACTCCGTTCGACCCTTCTCCTAAGTATGCCTTTCAAAGCTCTTTCGTGACAGAAGTTGGCATTTTCTTCTCCATTCTTTTCTTTCAATTATCTATCTTCTATTTCTTTCTTCCAGAGGCCTTGTGATGTTGCTCTTTTCAATCATCATCTCGAATTGTGAAAAGATCATGTTCTTTCCGTGCTTATCCATTTAACCGTAGTGTGTGCCCGCTGCTCAAGTTCTTTCATTTTATCAAGCCTTGCATATCTTTCCAACCGGAGTGTTGTTTGAATTTGTTCTTCCTTGTTCCCTTTCCTAACAGAGTGCTTTCAACTTCGCTCATTCTCGTTGCATTCTTTCTTTCAATTTTTTCAACCTCTCAAGGCTCGTGGTTACACTCCTTTGTCAAAGAAGCAACTTAGCTTTACCACTTCTTTTCCTCTTCCGTTTTCCCCGGTGACATTCTAGATCTCGGGACGAGATCCTCTCGTAGTGGTGGAGTGTTGTGACGCCCCAAGACCAGAGCTTTAGACGCCTTCCATGTTTTCCAAGTTTTGTGGTGTGATTTGTTTTTGTTTGTTGCTTTCATCTTTGCATCAGGTGCATTGCATCATGTCATCATGCCGTTAAATTTTTTCCAACTCACTTAAATAAATTGCATGGATTTCTGATCCATTTAAATCGAGGGAGTTCACATGGTGAAATTATCTCTATAACATATGAAAGTCTCCTACTATTATTAGGGAGCTATTATAAATATTCCATTTTTCGGAATCACCCATAAAACAATTGCACTACTCTTCAACTCTTCTTTTACCTGACTCAACCTCCTATCCTTCCTTTTCGACCTTTTAAGTTAAATTGCAAATTGAATTGCAATTTTAATTTATCCATTAATGTTCATCTTGTGCCCATAAATCATATCTATTATGTAGGGCCATCCTATAAAAATTTAAGCCCATTTGGGTTCGGTTTGGTTAGGTTATAAATTCATGCATGTTTGGATTAAATTCGAACATGTTTAAATTTATGGTCTGTAAAAATCCTCACACCACTTTTCTTTAATTGACCATATTCCAAGGACTCCAGAACTATTTTTGTCTCTCCCTAATTACACTGCTATCTCTCTATGCATTTATGCAGGTTCTATTTATATCTTATAAATGGATAAGTAGAGTCAACGGAGGCGGAGAATTCTACTTGAGGCCCAGTTTCTCTCCGTGCAGTACCACAACCCACTTGGGCCTCCCCACTCTATGCTGGTCTAGCCCAGTCGCACCTAACCCTAGCTAGACCAGCGTCGACCACACACATCTCCCTCTAGTTCCCACGCGCACCGCTCCTCTCTCCTCTTGTCTCCCTGCTCGCGCCGCCAGGAAGGAGTGCCCGCGCCCGATGCCTTCTGCCGATCCCATATCATATCGATCTCTCCCTCTCCTCTCGCTCAAGCCAACCACCCCGCAGCCCCGTGAGCTCGCCTGCCTGCACGGCCATGGCATCGCCGCCCTCGACCCGGCTCGCCCTCGACACCCCCTTCGCCAGAGCCCTTCCTCCGCCTCTTCTCCGGCCTCCCACGACAGCCACGTCGCGCCCTCAAGCGCCTCGCCTCCCGCAGCCGGTCCAGGACCTCCTCGTCGCCTTCTCGTCTACCCGGCGCCACGGACTCATCAGCTCCGTTGCCAGGGGAGGAGCCCCTCGACCCGTCCCCTTCGGCCCCGACTCCGGTGAGCGCCGCGCCGTCGACTCTCCTCCACGTGACACCTTCCCTCTGCTGCCTCGTTCCTCTGCCCGCGACTGTCCCTTGCTCTCCCGCCTTGCCTCACGTGAGCCACATGGCCGCCGGCCATGGAGGCCACCGTGCTGGCCTGCAGCTTCGTGCGTGCTGCCTTGCCTTGCTGCTGCTTCGTCCGACGGCGGACGACCTCCGTCGAGCTCGCCCGGCCACCTTCGACCTCAGCGTGGCCCTGCCTCCACTAGCAGCCTCCTGGTGCCGACCGTTTCCATGGGTTCGTGGAGCCCCAAGTCTTGTCTGTGGCCTCGTTGGCTATTGATGTTACGATGTTGGCTTTCTCCATCGTCTCCCTGGGTTCGTCAAGTCGTGTACCAGGAGCCCAAGCCGGAAGACTCCGTGGATGTGCATCTCACTTGTGCAATTTTGGATCGTTAATAACGTTTCGGGATTCGCCAAGTACCATTACGCTCGGAGACCACGGATCTGTGAAGTTCCACTGCCTTCGGCATGGATCCGACAAGTTCGCGAGTACGACCACTTCCCACGATGACCTTGTACCACTACCGTCGACAAAGACATATGCACCGCAAGCATCAAGTTCGACTACCGTCGCAAAAATGAGACCGTCAGGACCCCGTGGACGTCAAGTTCCGTGTCGTGACCCCGAACATCTACGAAAATGTTGTACGACTACTTCCATGGCCGAACACCCGTGTACAACTACCGTCGCCGTGTATGACTACTTCCACTACGAAAGTCCTGAGAACGTCTACTTCCTCTACTTTGCACTGAACGAGAACCGTCCCGTTTGCACGCTTCGAAGGTATAACCTCGAGACGACGCCCGTGAACAAATGAATGCATCTTGTATGAGATGCACCCTTGTTTGCCTCGAGTCTGAACTATCGGTGCACATTGCCCCTCTTCTGCCTTACCACCGACATGTGGGAACCCGGTAACCGGGATCACCCCACCATATTTTGCACGCTCCCGCCACACTTTCTTTTGCACCGATGTCTCAATGAGTTGTCAGAACCGGAACGTTGCGGTGGCACTTGTTTCCTTATCGTTGCCGTAGCACCCCTTTTGTTTCCGCCACGATGACAAATGCTTCATAATATGCTCATGCCAACATTTTCATAAAAAATGCATAAACTTGAACATGTCATCCGCATCATGATAATATCACCAAGAATGTTTAAAATTGTTGTTTGCTTTAAATTACTAATGCATATGGGTTTTACCGGATTTGTTGTTTGATGTTTCCGACCCCATTTAAATTGCTTAGATTGTGTAGTTTACTTTTGCTTCATCTCTTGCCATGTTTAACAACATTTAATATTGTTGGGTACATAAACGGGAGAGAACTAAACAATTGTGGTGGTGTTTCGTCAATATGCAACCCGTTGCATATTGAGCTCCACTTAATTTGTAGGATTGCTTGTGCACTTTGCCATGCCATGCTTCATTAATCCGGACATGCATCATACTTGTTTGCGCATCATGCCATGTTTATGTGATGGTTGTTTACTATGTTGTTTGCTTCTTTCCGGGTTGCTTCTCGCGTTAGCTTCGGTTTCGTTCCGGAGTTGTGAGGATCCGTTCGACTACATCCGTTTGTCTTATTCATGGACTCGTTCTTCTTCCTTGTGGGATCTCAGGCAAGATGACCATACCCTCGAAATCACTTCTATCTTTGCTTGCTAGATGCTTGCTCTTTTGCTATGCCTATGCTGCGATACCTACCACTTGCTATATCATGCCTCCCATGTTGCTAAGCCAAGCCTCTAACCCACCTTGTTCTAGCAAACCGTTGTTTGGCTATGTTACCGCTTTGCTCAGCCCCTCTTATAGCGTTGCTAGTTGCAGGTGAAGATGGAGTTTGTTCCATGTTGGAACATGGATATTTGTTGGGATATCACAATATCTCTTATTTAATTAATGCATCTATATACTTGGTAAAGGGTGGAAGGCTCGGCCTTTTGCCTAGTGTTTTGTTCCACTCTTGCCGCCCTAGTTTCTGTCATATCGGTGTTATGTTCCCGGATTTTGTCCTTACACGGTTGGGTTACAATGGGAACCCCTTGACAGTTCGCCTTGAATAAAACTCCTCCAGCAAGGCCCAACATTGGTTTTACCATTTGCCACATAGCCTTTTCTTTCCCTTGGGTAGGCCTGCCCAAGGGTCATCTTTATTTAACCTCCCCGGACCAATGCTCCTCTGAGTGTTGGTCTAAAATGGGCAGCCTGCGGGGCCACCTCGGGGCAACTCGAGGGCTGGTTTTACTCGTAGCTTGACCTACCAGTGTGCCCTGAGAATGAGATATGTGCAGCTCCTATCGGGATTTGTCGGCACATCTGGGTGGCTTTGCTGGACTTGTTTTACCATTGTCGAGGATGTCTTGTAACCGGGGTGCCAAGTCTGACTGGATTGTCTTGGGAGAAGGAATATCCTTCATTGACCGTGAGAGCCTGTGATGGGCTAAGTTGGGACACCCCTGCAGGGTTTTGATCTTTCGAAAGCCGTGCCCGCGGTTATGGGCAGATGGTATTTGTTAATGTCCCATTGTAGAAAACCTGAAACTTAACTTAATTTAAAATGCATCAACCGCGTGTGTAGCCATGATGGTCTCTTTCCGGCGGAGTCCGGGAAGTGAACACGGTGTTGGAGTTATGTTTGACGTAGGTTGTTCTAGGATCACTTCTTGATCATAGATTTCTCGAACGTGATTTGCCTTTTCTTCTCGCTCTCATTTGCGTATGTTAGCCACCGTATATGCTAGTCGCTTGCTGCAGCTCCACCTCATACCATTGCCTTACCTATAAGCTTAAATAGTCTTGATCGCGAGGGTGTGATATTGCTAAGTCCCCGTGACTCATAGATACTTCCAAAACCAGTTTGCAGGTGCCGATGATATCGTGCAGGTGATGCAACCGAGCTCAAGGAGGAGCTCGATGAAGATCGTGATTGTTATGCTGTTCTGTTTCCAGTTGATCAGTAGTGGAGCCTAGTTGGGACGATCGGGGATCTGTGTAGCAGTTGCGGTAGTCTTCTTTTATTTTGGTTCCGTTGTCGGACCTTGATTGTATCTGGATGATGTAATGTTTTATTCATGTATTGTGTGAAGTGGTGATTGTAAGCCAACTATGTATCCTTTCCCCTTTATTTATTTACATGGGATGTTGTGAAGATTACCTCACTTGCGACATTGCTTTCAATGCGGTTATGCCTCTAAGTCGTCTTCGACACGTGGGAGATATAGCCGCATCGAGGGCGTTACACAACCGTACTCGCGGCTGAGCCAGAAATGAAGCACGGCTGCGATCACCCGGAGTCATCCAAGGGCAGCCGCCCGTTCTGCATCTTCCACAACGTGCATAGCCACAACACCAACGACTGTCAGGAGCTAAGGGCTATCCACGACGGGCGCCTCGGCCATCGCCCCAAGAGCAACGATCGAGGCTACGACCGCGGATGAGGCTGAAGTGGAGGACGCTGGGACGATCGCGGCCCCCACCAGGAGTGGCGCGATCAGCCATGTGAGGAACGCTGGCAGGGCCAGCCTCGCGAGGGCCCCTAGAGGGACCAATCTCGTGAGGACCATCCTCAGAGCAACCCTGGCCTCCCTGCATTGGCACCACCACCAAGGAGGAATGACCACCACCATGACAAGGGGGCTGGTGGCTTCCAGGAGCCTCTGTAGGATCGAAAGTATGTATAGAGGGGGGTGATTAGACTACTTGACCAAATAAAAACTTAACCTTTTCCCAATTTTAGTTCTTGGCAGATTTTAGCTATTTTAGGACAAGTCAAGCAATCATCACACAATTCAAGCAAGCATGCAAAGAGTATATTAGCAGCGGAAAGTAAAGCATGCAACTTGCAAGAATGTAAAGGGAAGAGTTTGGAGAATTCAAACGCAACTGGAGACACATATGTTTTTCCCGTGGTTCGGATAGGTGGTGCTATCCTACATCCACGTTGATGGAGACTTCAACCCACGAAGTGTAACGGTTGCGCGAGTCCACGGAGGGCTCCACCCACGAAGGGTCCACGAAGAAGCAACCTTGTCTATCCCACCATGGCCATCGCCCACGAAGGACTTGCCTCACTAGCGGTAGATCTTCACGAAGTAGGCGATCTCCTTGCCCTTACAAACTCCTTGGTTCAACTCCACAATCTTGTCGGAGGCTCCCAAGAGACACCTAGCCAATCTAGGAGACACCACTCTCCAAGAAGTAACAAATGGTGTGTTGATGATGAACTCCTTGCTCTTGTGCTTCAAATGATAGTCTCCCCAACACTCAACTCTCTCTCATAGGATTTGGATCTGGTAGAAAGAAGGTTTGAGTGGAAAGCAACTTGGGGAAGGCTAGAGATCAAGATTCATATGGTAGGAATGGAATATCTTGGTCTCAACACATGAGTAGGTGGTTCTCTCTCAGAACATATGAGTTGGAATTGTGTATGTGTTCTGATGGCTCTCTCCATAAGTGAAGAGGAGGTTGAGGGGTATATATAGCCTCCACACAAAATCCAACCGTTACACACAATCTACCAATCTCGATGGGACCGAACCAACAAACTCGGTCGGACCGAAAAGGTAAACCTAGTGACCGTTAGAGATTTTCGGTGGGACTTACATGCAACTCGGTAGGACCGAGTCTGTTAGGGTTTGGGCATAACGTAATCTCGGTGAGACCGATTACACAAACTCGGTGAGACTGAGTTTGGTAATAAGCTAACCAGAGAGTTGGTCAGGTGAACTCGGTGGGACCGATTTGCTCTTTCGGTGAGACCGAAAAGTTACAAAAAGGAAACAGAGAGTTTACATTGCAATCTCGGTGGGACCGATTCGCTCTTTCGGTGAGACCGAAAAGTTACGAAAGGGAAACAGAGAGTTTGCAATCCCATCTCGGTGAGACCGAGATCCCTATCGGTAGGACTGAATTGCTAGGGTTTGGCAGTGGCTTATTGTTGGGGAACGTAGCAGAAATTCAAAAATTTCCTACGTGTCACCAAGATCTATCTATGGAGAGACCAGCAACAAGGGGAAGGAGAGTGCATCTACATACCCTTGTAGATCGCTAAGCAGAAGAGTTCAAGTGAACGGGGTTGATGGAGTCGTACTCGTCGTGATCCAAATCACCGATGACCAAGTGCCGAACGGACGGCACCTCCGCGTTCAACACACGTACATCCCGGTGACGTCTCCCACGCCTTGATCCAGCAAGGAGAGAGGGAGAGGTTGAGGAATACTCCATCCAGCAGCAGCACAACGGCGTGGTGGTGGTGGAGGAGCGTGGCAATCCTGCAGGGCTTCGCCAAGCACCACGGGAGAGGAGAAGGACTTGGGAGAAGGGGAGGGCTGCACCAGAACATTGGTATGGCTGCCCTCCCACCCCCCACATATATATAGGGGCAAGGGAGAGGGGGGAGGCGCAGCCTTGGCCCTTCCTCCAAGGAAGGGTTCAGCTAGGAGGAGTCCCTCCTCCCCAAGGCACCTCGGAGGTGCCTTCCCCCTTTAGGACTCTTCCTTTCCTTATCACTTGGCGCATGGGCCTCTTGGGGCTGGTGCCCTTGGCCCATATAGGCCAATGTGGACACCCCTACAGCCCATGTGGCCCCCCGGGGCAGGTGGCCCCACCCGGTGGACCCCCGGGACCCTTCCGGTGGTCCCGGTACAATACGATGACCCCGAAACTTGTCCGGTGACCAAAACAGGACTTCCCATATATAAATCTTTACCTCCGGACCATTCCGGAACTCCTCGTGACGTCCGGGATCTCATCCGGGACTCCGAACAACATTCGGTAACCACATACAAACTTCCTTTATAACCCTAGCGTCATCGAACCTTAAGTGTGTAGACCCTACGGGTTCGGGAACCATGCAGACATGACCGAGACGTTCTCCGGTCAATAACCAACAGCGGGATCTGGATACCCATGTTGGCTCCCACATATTCCACGATGATCTCATCGGATGAACCACGATGTCAAGGACTTAATCAATCCCGTATACAATTCCCTTTGTCTATCGGTACGATACTTGCCCGAGATTCGATCGTCGGTATCCCGATACCTTGTTCAATCTCGTTACCGACAAGTCTCTTTACTCGTTCCGTAACACATCATCCCGTGATCAACTCCTTGATCACATTGTGCACATTATGATGATGTCCTACCGAGTGGGCCCAGATATACCTCTCCGTCACACGGAGTGACAAATCCCAGTCTCGATTCGTGCCAACCCAACAGACACTTTCGGAGATACCCGTAGTGTACCTTTATAGCCACCCAGTTACGTTGTGACGTTTGGCACACCCAAAGCACTCCTACGGTATCTGGGAGTTGCACAATCTCATGGTCTAAGGAAATGATACTTGACATTAGAAAAGCTTTAGCATACGAACTACACGATCTAGTGCTATGCTTAGGATTGGGTCTTGTCCATCACATCATTCTCCTAATGATGTGATCCCATTATCAATGACATCCAATGTCCATGGTTAGGAAACCGTAACCATCTATTGATCAACGAGCTAGTCAACTAGAGGCTTACTAGGGACATGGTGTTGTCTATGTATCCACACATGTATGTGAGTTTCCTATCAATACAATTCTAGCATGGATAATAAACAATTATCACGAACAAGGAAATATAATAATAATCAATTTATTATTGACTCTAGGGCATATTTCCAACATTTATGACAAATGAAAACTCGGTGGCGCCGGATAGGAAGAATCGGTATGACCGAGTTTGGCTTAGGGTTTAGGTCATTTGTGGATGTGGGAAAGAGTTGAGGATTTTGGAGCATATCACTAAGCACATGAAGCAAGAGGCTCATTAGGCAACACCTCATCCCTCCTTGATAGTATTGGCTTTTCCTAAAGACTCAATGTGATCTTGGGTCACTAAAATATAAAATGAAGAGTCTTGAGCTTTTGAGCTTGAGCCAATTCCTTTGTCCTTAGCATTTTGAGGGTTCCACTTTCACATCCATGCCATGCCAATCATTGAGCTTTCCTGAAATAATCATCTTGGAATAGCATTAGCTCAATGAGCTATATGTTGTTATGAATTACCAAAACCACCTAGGGATAGTTGCACTTTCAGCCTCGTGCCATCGCCTGCATCCTGGGCGGTGCTCAAGCCCCTGCCTCTCATCACATCTTCAAGCAGTTTGCCTGTGAGGTGAACGCGACCCTCCCCAAGCTCGAGGCCATGCGCCCGCTCAGATGGTCGAAGTGCACCGTCACCTTCAGCTCGTCTGAGCAACTCAAGTGTGCAACTGCCGGCGCCCTCCCGATGCTTTGCTCGCCCGTCATCAGCAACGTCCTCATCACCAAGACCCTCATCGATGGTTGTGCAGGGCTCAATGTTCTATCCATCAAGACTTTCGGCCGAATCCAGGTGCCCTACGACTAGCTGCAGCCCACCAAGCCCTTCCCGGGAGTCACCGACGGCTCCACCACTCCGATAGGGCAGATCCGCCTCCCTGTCACCTTCGGCACATCTGACAACTACCACACAGAGCTCATTGACTTCGATGTTGCTCACATCCGTCTTCCTTACAACACCATCCTTGGGTATCCAGACCTGGCCAAGTTCATGGCAGTGACTCATCACGGTTACAACGTCCTTAAGATGCCAGGAAGCCGTGACGTCATCTCGGTTGCCTGCGAGGAGAAGGACGCGATGTGCTCTCTTGACCTAGCCAACGTCACAAGGGAGGCGCTCGGGCACCACATGGAGGCATGCTTTAGCGCGCGTCTCCGCCAGGAGGGCACAAGGAACGGGGCGCCAGGTGCTCAGGAGTTCATCGCCAAGGCAGCCGAGGAGCTTCAAGAAGCGAGAGCCATGCGCGGCGACCGCCGCCCACCACCCGGCGCGGCTCCTTGTCCTAGCGAGGATAGCGAGTTGCGTGCCTGCATCAACATCATTAGGCTCAATAGAGCCGAGTCTCAGGAGCGCTTCCGGCCATCGCTCGCTGGCCAGTGCGAGGGTCCCCCTCACAGCTATGTTCGCATGCCTTTTGGCTTGCCGAACGTGGCTGTTACATCCCAGCGACACATGCAGAGCGCCTGGCGGCTCAAGAGGCCAGGCGCCATGCGGTCTTGACTAAGATGGCGACGGTCCTTCACGAGCCTACCGGGTCTCCAGAGCCTCCTGAGGTTCAGGTCCTAGGTGGCTCATGAGGAGCGACTTCTTCAGCATGCATCTTCAGCTGCTTCAACATCTCTTCAGCAACGGTGTCGTGTGACATATTCCGGTTTATTCAGTTGGGGGCGCCCCTCGGGCTGCTTCATCCCCAGGCCACGTGGGTCTGTCCCTGCGACATGTATATTTCTTGCATCTTCTAGTCGTTCAGTTGGGGGCGCTCCTCGGGCTGCGTCATCCCTACTCCACATGGGCCTGTCCCTGTGGCATGTATCATTTTTCGCATCTATTAGAGCTGGCTTACCTCACTCCATGAGTTACTTTATGATTATCATCTGCTTGTCCGACACTTCATTGCCACGAACGTCGTATGCCCTTGCAAACCCACCCATGACCGCCTCATGATTAAGGGCAGGCACGGCGTCTGTGCTCGTGTCCATCCTTGTATTGTTGCTAAATCCAAGAGGCTGAGCTCTGGCTCGTGGGCCAGCTCTAGTGCATGTCACCTCCCATGGTCCTTGGTGCCTTGCTCTCGCATGAGCTAATCGCGGGCGGATGAGCCAGGGCGTGCGACCCGGTGCCTCGTCACCATGGGAGCCGCGCGCTGGTTGTGTTTCTTGAGGACTTTCGCATGAGAAGACTGGGCACGACGTCTGTGCTTGGGTCCGTCCCTGCAGCGTTGATAAACCCAACGACTGAGCTCTGTCTGGCGGGCCGACCCCGTTCACGTCACCTCCTGGGGTGGTTGGTGTTTGGCCTTCTCATGTGATAACCTCAGGAGATTGACCTGGTACAGGCTGCCTAACCATCTTGCAGGACCAACACAAGTGTTCCGAATCAAATTTAGGTGCAACCCGCCTTGAGGTATGTAACGCCCTCGATGCGACTATAGCTCCCACGTGTCGAGGCACGACTTAGAGACATGATTGCATTGAAGGCATATGTCGCAAGTGAGGTAATCTTCACACAACCCATGTAATAAAATAGGGGAAAAGATACATAGTTGGCTTACAATCGCCACTTCACACAAGTACATGAATAAAGCATTACATCATCCAAATACAATCAAGGTCCGACTACGGAACCCAAAATAAAAGAAGAACCCCAAATGCGACAAAGGTCCCCGATCGACCCCAACTGGGCTCCACTACTGATCAACTAGAAACGGAACAACACTACAAACAAAGTCTTCATCAAGCTCCTCCTTGAGCTTGGTTGCGTCATCTGCACGGTTCAACGGCACCTGCAAGCTGGTTTTGGAAGTATCTGTGAGTCACGGGGACTCAGCAATCTCACACCCTCGCGATCAAGACTATTTAAGCTTATGGGTAGGGTAAAGGTATGAGGTGGAGCTGCAGCAAGCGACTAGCATATATGGTGGCTACCAAACGCAAAAGAGAGCGAGAAGAGAAGGCAAAGCACGATCGGGAAATCTATGATCAAGAAGTGATCCTATAACAACCTACGTCAAGCATAACTCCAACAACCGTGTTCACTTCCCGGACTCCGCCGGAAAGAGACCATCACGGTTACACACGCTGTTGATTCATTTTAAATAAGGTCAAATTCAGGTTTTCTACAACCGGACGTTAACAAATTCCCATCTGCCCATAACCGCGGGCACGACTTTCGAAAGTTCAAATCCCTGCAGGGGTGTCCCAACTTATCCCATCACAAGCTCTCACGGTCAACGAAGGAATAGACCTCCTCCCGAGACGTTCCGATCAGACTCGGTATCCCGGTACAACAAGACATTTCGACAGGGTAAAACTAAACCAGCAACACCGCCCGAATGTGCCGATAAATCCCGATAGGAGCTGCACATATCTCTTTCTCAGGGCACACTCAGATTGTCTTAGGTACGGGTAAGCCAGCCCAGAGTTACCCCTGGTGGCCACCGGCAGCTGACAGGTGGACCAACACTCAGAGGAGCACTGGCCCGGGGGGGGGGGTTAAAATAATGATGACCCTTGAGTCTGCAGAACCCAAGGGAAAGAAAAGGGTAGGTGGCAAATGGTAAAACCATTGTTGGGCATTGCTAGAGGAGTTTTATTCAAGGCGAACTGTCAAGGGGTTCCCATTATAACCCAACCGCGTAAGGAATGCAAAATCCGGGAACATAACACCGATATGACGGAAACTAGGGCGGCAAGAGTGGAACAAAACACCAGGCATAAGGCCGAGCCTTCCACCCTTTACCAAGTATATAGATGCATTAATTAAATAAGATATATAGTGATATACCAACAAGTAAACATGTTCCAACAAGGAACAACATCTCCATGTTCCAACAAGGAACAAACTTCAATCTTCACCTGCAACTAACAACGCTATAAGAGGGGCTGAGCAAAGCGGTAACATAGCCAATCAATGGTTTGCTAGGACAAGGTGGGTTAGAGTCTTGGTTCAACAATTTAGGAGGCATGATAAGCAAGTGTTAGGTATCGCAGCATAGGCATAGCAAAAGAGCGAGCATCTAGCAAGCAAAGATAGAAGTGATTTCGAGGGTATGATCATCTTGCCTGAAATCCCGCAAGGAAGAAGAACGAGTCCATGAAGAAGACAAACGGACGTAGACGAACGGGTCCTCACAACGCGACGTTATCAGAACCAACCCGAAGAAGCAAACACCGGAAAAGAAGCACACAATATAGTAAACAACCAACACATGAACATGGTATGATATGCGGAATGCGGTATGCGATGCATATGCATGATTTGACAAGGAACGGATGAACCTGGCCTCAACTTGGAAATCCAAGTGTGCCACTGGAAAGGTGAGATGAAATCGCTTGAAAACGATATAAAGAACGCCGGAATCGGAGTTACGGTTTGGAAATGGCAAGCAATTCAAATATGACACCGGTCTGCTATTTACAGCAAGTAGCCATCTAAATGCAATGAGATGAACATGCTACAACACTCAAACATGGCATCAAAATACATGGCAGGGATGCATTCAAGATGCTTAACAAAAGTCTAGCACTGAGACACGGCCAATTCATCCATTAACAGGTTCAAACAAGCATGGCAAAAACGCAAATGGTAAACAGATCTCAGACTTAGTGAAATTAACACTTGTCTGGAATTTCAGACCAAGTAGCACTCTTCGGAGCAACAAAACAACATGCTACAGGACCTGAACATGGCAAAGTAAAACATGGCATGGAGCTACTCAAATAGCTTAACAAAAGTCCCTTAGTGACCTTGAGCCAAAAGGGATCAGAAAAATATACTAACAAGCACACGAACATAGCAAAAACATAATCAGTTTTCAGACTTAGTGAAAACTGACACATGCTGAAACATAACTCAAGTAGGCATGTTTACGAGCTCGATGCACTCACTATGGTGCAAGTCACGGCAAGACAAGTATACATCCATTAAGAAGGCACAAAATGCAAGCTAGACATGGCAAGAACAATGGCATAGCATACACGGATCAACTACAACAACAACGGCAAAATTGCAAACAAGTTGACGATCTGCCCAGATTCACAACGAAGGAAAGGTAGAGCTCGATTGACTCAAGCTAGGGTGCTCCATAATTGCAAACAAAGACATGGATGGATAGAGCACTACAAGATTAATAAAACATCCTTACTGATCATCCTCAAAAGAGGCACGGATCACTAGGAAACAACATGAGATAAACAGCTCAAGGACTTAGTGGAAATGATAAGTCCCTGAAATCAGAATTACCAAGTGCCTCACTTGGCAAGCTTGTGCTAGTCACCACGCACATCACAAAAATACATGGGTTGCACCTCTGGAAAGATGGCAAAACCCTTAACAAAACATATGTAGAGCATCAGGGCATACCATGCACACAAAAATCATGGCAAAAATGACAAATGTCTAAGATGAAGTAGCAGATCTGACAATTAACTCAAGTAGCCCTCTTTTAATAGCATTTCGGGCATCAAGATGAACTCAAATGAAAATGATGCAATGGAATGAAATGATGAACTCTCTGAGGCAAACATTTTGATATGCTATATGCATGAATCGAAGCTACAGATGCAAAGTTACGATGCGACGAACATGAGCACATGGATCTAAGAATTTCGGGACAGTGAAATTATACCCTCCGAGAAAGTCAACCCGGGACGGAGTCGTGCGGGACGGAGGGATCCGGATCTGGACGGGGCGTTTGGATGGACGCGCGGGTGGATCTGATCCATCTTCCATGGATCCGGCGCGGGACGAGCTCTCCGGCGAGCTCGCGACTCCGGCGATGACCGCAGAGGATGGAGGAGGGCGCGAGGCGGTGCGAGGAGGTCGGGGCCGGCCGGGCGGCGCGGTTGCCGGCGAGAGGCGGCGGCGTGGGAGCTCGATGGCGGCGCGAGCGAGGCAATGGAGATGGCGGCGGCGAGCGGCGACGGGCGGCGCCGAGCGCGGCGCACGGCGCGCGGTGGCGGCGCGGGAGACAAGGGAGGCGGCGCAGCTTGGTCCTCGGTGGCGCTCGGGTGGCGATGGAGGCGGGGCGCGCTCGGGCCCGGTGCGGCTCGGGCGGGCCGGCCGTGGGCCGCAGCGGGCCGGTGGGAGGCGCGGGGCGGCGGCGTGCCCACGTGGCGGCGGCGGAGTGGAGAGGGGCGCTGGCAGGCTGAGGTGGTGGCGCGCGATTCGCCGTAGTGAGGTGGCTGGCGGTGGTGGACATGTCCGGGCGGTGTGAAAATCGTCCGGCGGCGCGGAGAGGAGCGGATCTAGGGTTTGTACCGCGATTTTTGGGGAGGGGATCACAAATATATAGATAGAGGGAGCTAGGAGAGTCCAAATGAGGTGCGGTTTTCGGCCACGCGATTGTGATCAAACGCTCTAGATGATGGAGCAGAGTTTGGTGGGTTTTGGGCCAAATAAGAGGGGTGTTGGGCTGCAACACACACGAGGCCTTTTCGGTCCCTCGGTTAACCGTTGGAGTATCAAACGAAGTCCAAATGATACGAAACTTGACAGGCGGTCTACCGGTAGTAAACCAAGGCCGCATGACAAGTCTCGGTCCAATCCGGAAATGTTTAACCCCCACAATGAAAGAAAGGTAGAAATGACCACCGGAGGAGAACGAAGCGCCGGAATGCAAAACGGACAACGGGGAAAATGCTCGGATGCATGAGATGAACACGTATGCAAATGAAATGCACATGATGACATGATATGCAATGCATGAAACGCAAGCAATGTCATGGCAACAACAACGAATAACTAGAGGACACCTGGCACATCGGTCACGGGGCGTTACAAGGTAGGGCCTCGTGAGTGCCACGCTGGCTCACGAGTGCCCAGACACACCTCCTCCAGCTCTGCCGTGCAAGCCACGTGTCAGGGCGGGGCTGTACACGCCCCGGGGGCTCCACTTAGAGGGAGCCCCCACCCACACACTAGTCGAAGCACCATGCTTCGTGCTAGCAGTCGACACGGTCGAGGATCAGCTATGCCCGTGCAAGTGCCGAAGCGCCATGCTCCTCGCTGGTGATAAACAACTGAGGGTGGCCCAATGGCTGCAATAACCTCAGGGAGCCCCAGGATCAGTGTTCAACCTCACCGCAATGCTTTTCCTCCAGGAGAGTCGCACGAGGGGGCTGGGCACGGGGGACTACACTCATGTCACGCCTAGCGTACGCCACCCTGCCAGGTCCCTCGGACTTGGACTTCGCGCGCCCCTCCTGAGCGGGACCAAGGCGAGGTAAGGTATGGAGGTCTGTTCATACGTCAAGGGGGACTCCTGAGCATCGCGACTTAGGAGCCTAACTGGTCGCGTAGCCCCTCACCCCTTGGTCTCGTCCTGGTGATTTGGTCGATGCAACGGCGGTTGAGGTATGCACGAGGCCGGGCCCTGCCAACGCAGAACGCTAAGGCTTACTCTTACATCTCCTTTCCGAGGGTTGTTCCCACGTCAAGGGGGACTCCTGAGCATCGTGACTCAGGAGCCTAACTGGTCACATAGCCCCTCACCCCTTGGTCTTGTCCTGGTGATCCGCATGACCCAACGGCGGCTGAGGTATGCGCAGGGCCGGGCCCTGCCGATGCAGAACATCAAAGCAAACGGGAAGGAAATCACAGAATCCTAGCAGATTATTACGAAGCATACTGTCTCTTAAAAGCACCAAGCATAAGTTTTTATGCCTCCACAAGGCATGGTACATATTGCAGGAGTCAAATGGGGGAGCGCCATTAGCAAGCCTCTTCTTCATCCTTGGGTGTCGCCATCGCCCGCAAAGGGAGTCCTGTCGTCGACAACATCGCCGTCGCCCGTACCGGCAATTGTGGTCGAGGGGTCGGTGGCGCCATCAGCCGTGGTCGCGGGGTCGACGGCAAGGAACTTCCGCAGCAGGGCCTCCACGGCTACGGCAGCAGCGGTGTAATGTTCCGGGTCCATGGGCTCAAGCAAGGAACCGAAGTCGAAGCTGGGGTCACGGAGATGGAGGTGGCTAAAGACGTGCGTCACGACCGAGGTGGAGAGCGCGCGGGCTTCTCCTTCCACCATGGGGCCAACCCCAACGCCCTCGAGCGCCATGAAAAGCTGGGGGAGCAGCTCAGCGGGGCCTTCCTCTGCAGTTACCAACGGCTCCTTCAACCCCCTCCCGTAGAGATCCCGTAGTGCCTTGTGGGACCTCTATTCAAGGGAGTCAAAGGTGGCACGCCCCTCGGCAAGAAGTTTTGCTTTGGTCTCCAGCTGGGCCTTCTTCGCCTCCACCTCTTTCTTCAACTTCTCCAGGCGCCCGCGCTCCGCAGCCTGCTTTTGGGCCGCTTGCTCCAGCTCGGTGTTGCGGTCGGCGACTGTAGTCTCTCGGGCCTTCAGCTCCTCCTCCCGCACCTCAAGCCGACGGGCCTCGGTGGTCTGCCTATCGCGGAGGGTCTTCAGCTCGGCCTCCCCTGCTAGGCAGTGCTCCTGGGCAGCCTTGGCGTCCTTCAACGCCGTGTCACGGGCGGCTGCGGCCAGGTTGGCTACCTGCTTGCCCTCCTCTGAGGCCGCCACGGCCTGGCCCCAAGCCGCCCTTACGGATGCGTCGGCTCGGTGCCATCCTGAGATCAGCTCCAGGCGTCCCGACGCCATGCGCCGGTCGGGGCCCTGAAGATCATCCCGAAGCTGGTCCAACACGGAGCGAGCCTCCTCCAGAGCACCGGGCGCGGCATAAGGACCATGGTTCAACAGGGAGATGGATGGGGGAGGAGACAACACCAGCGCCAGGACCAGCGAAGCAGCAGTGGCAGAGAGGGCTGGGTGCTCCGGAGCCTTCGTGACCTCAGCAGGCGAGCTGAGGATGGGCACCTCCGGAGCCGTCTTGTCTGCAGAGGTCGTCTCCTCCTGAGGATGCTCCGAGTCTCAGGAGGATGACCCAGTCGGAGAGGCGCGTGGCCAGTCCCATCCTTCTGCGTTGGAGGAGGTGCGGGCGCGGCAAGCTGCTTGGTCTCGGTGGTTCTGGCTCCCTCCTTCCTCTTCTTTGCCACCAGCGTTGGCCTGGCCGCAGAGGAGGCAAACATCAAGGCACTGCGACAAGAACACGAAGCGAAGACAAGACAACCCGCTTACTGGTCTGTGGCAACATAGTCCCTCATCCTCTTCTAGAGCGCGAGGCCCGCAGGCTTCGTTGGCATGGGGGCCGCCTTGTCCTCAAGGGTAGACGGGTGCACGACCGGCTCCACCATGGCGGCGGCTAGCGGCGAGGCAGGGGCATCCCCTTAGGAGAGCAGCGCCGACCTGCCCTTCTTCGGGACCCCAGCTTCAGCTTCTTCGCAGGGGTTCCCCTGGACCTCGTGGTGACCCTGATGGAGCGCGGGGACTCCCGGACCGGGTGCTCGCCATTGTCGTCGTCGTCGTCGGAAAGGACGCGGAGGAGGTCAGTCTGGCGCGGGGGAGAAGTCTCCCCTGCACCTTCCAAGGTCGCCTCCAAGTCCGCCCTTTCCTCCTTGTCGGACTCGCCAGAGGACACCGTCACCGGGGAGCCTGGGGGTCGGGAAGGCTCCAGAGGCACGAGCTCGCGCTCGTTAAAGACATGCATGGCGTTGGCGATCTTCTCCCGGCCGAGACGATGATACAACAAAAGATGGGTGTCCGGGGGGAAACCCTAGTCCTTCCCGAGCAAGGTACGCACGACCTTGTTCAGCTCCTCATCGGACAAGTTGTCCGGGCGCAGCCGGAGGTCGCCTTCCGCGCCCTTGAGCCTCCACAAGGTGCGCGAGCGCGCCTGGAGCAGAGCCAGGCATTGCATCAGGAACTCCTTGATGATTATGGCTCCCGTCAGCTTCTCCGCCTTCGCGTCATCCAGCTTCAGATCGGTCACCATCTTCTCCATCAACTGCCTCACCTGGGGATCGGTGAGCTTCTCGTGAGATCATCCTTCGTGGGGCATAGGCAGCCCGGTCGGCAGCTCCAGCCGAGGGTAGGAGTGCTTGGCGTCCATGAAGATCCACTTGTTCTAGAAGTCCTCCGCCTTCTTTCTGGCCCACGCAATCGTGTTGCTGCCGTTGGCCGCGATGAAGTTGGCACACCCCGAACACTGGCCATCCTTGACCCAAAGGTAGAAGAAGTGGCGGAGCAGCGCCACGGAGGGCATCACCCCCAGAAACGCCTCATAGTAAAAGGCAAAGATTGACATGAGGAGGACGGAGTTGGGGTGAAGATGGAGGGCGTGGAGCTTATAGTGGCGAAGAACAGCGTAGAAGAAGTCGGAGAAAGGGGGAACCAGCCCCGCGAAGATGATGTGCAAGAAGAAGGGGTAGAAGGTGCCGCCAAAGGTTTCCAGCTTGGCGGAGCCAGCCCGGAGCTCCGTCTCTCCCCCCTCATTGCTGCTGCCCGCCGTTAGTTGGAGCACGGCGGTAAGGTGCTTCTCCTTGGCGACAGTGGATGCGCTTAGGGCAGGCTCGAACCAAGAGGGTGAGCGCACGACCGTGGCTGAGGACTTCGCCTAGTCGGTGGTCATCGGTCGCGGGATTGGGGCAGAAGTTCGGTGAATCTGGAGTTTTTCGGGAAGGAGGAGAAGGGGATCTGGAGCAGGACGAAGGAAGGGCAATGAAGGCTGTGCAGCAGGCGCCAACCTTTTTGTCATCCAAGAGCAGTTGTCGAGGCAGCGTGGGGAAGCGGAGGCACCCACGTCCCATCAATCGCCACGCGTCGACCAAGACCGCATGCGGTTAGCGCCCGCGGCGCTCTGCACATGCCCTTTGGCTTCGCCTCAAAGCCAAGTTTGAGCGTGCCTTGGGCCCGGGAATACTGTCGGTGTTCTGGGAACGGGGGTACCCAGACTTGCCTGCCTGCGGCCCATGGCGTGGCTCCATCAACGGCCTGGTATAGCCCAGCTTCAACATCGACAGCTCAAGACCCTCGCGAGGGGCCAAGCCTAGCGAGGCGAACGACACCAAGACCACTACATGGAGCGGCCTCCCCAAGCTCAGTCCCGAGGAGCGGAGATATCTACGCAAGGTGAACCTCGCAAGGTTTAAATGACATGAGCCATGACGACCAAGGCCAAGCAAGAGCTAGCGGGGGCAGTGTACTGGTTTCCTCTTTGGTGCTAAGGAGGCAAGCGCAGGCGCGGAGTCCCGAGGAATCAAGCAAAGGTTTCCATTCCGGTGCAACAAGACCAAGACCGCAAGGATGACAGGACAGAGGTCATCGCCGAGCCCACCACGATGCCAAGGCCAAGCAGAGGCTTTTTGCAGGCAAAGACTACTTTTGTCAGGATAGCACGTACTAGTTGTCTCCCTTCAAATTTGGCCGTTGTGGGATCCCTTCCCGCCTTCATTTGGGAAGAGGACCAAGGCCACTATAAATAGGACCTAGCCACCACCATAGAGGGGGGTGGATCAGTCAGATCATCCACACACCCACTGGCTCATCGAGCTCAAGGACACCTCTCCTCATGAGGCTGTTCTCCACAATACTAGTTTATGCTCAGCCCCCAAGGCCAATCCACCACAAAGAAGGGGTAGGGTTTTACACTGCAAGGTGGCCCGAACCTGGATAAACTGCTGTGTCTCTTGTTCATTCGGTTCGTCGAGCTAAGCCATGAGATTAGCGAGCAGGCAGACTGGGGAGGACGAGTTCTTCACACGCACCCCAGAGTTCGAACCTCTCAAGGGTCTGCGGAACCCAAAATCCGACAGGCGCCAGTAGGCGCAGGATAGTAGTTTCCTCTTTTGGTGCTAAGGAGGCAAGCGCAGGCGCAGAGTCCCGAGGAATCAGCCAAAGGTTTCCATTCCCATGCTGTCGTGGGTTTGTCACGGCAGATGTCCTCGTGAGAGGACTTAGTCGTGGAGCCATCGCAATGGGTTAGCTTAAAGGGGTTAAATCGGACAAGGGGACACGGGGAGTTTATATTAGTTCGGCCCCTTCGATGAAGGTAAAAGCCTACGTCTAGTTGTGATTGGTATTGCTAGGGTTTCGATGACCAGGGAGCGAATCTGCTTTGATTAGCTCTCAAGTTCTTGTCTCTCCTCCTTAAACCGCTGCCGGCTCGTCCCTTTATATACATAGGTTGACCCTCGCCGATTTACAGAGTCCCGAAGCCGGATCATAGATGTGTCCAGTTCGGTCTCTACACTTCCTAACTTACAATGCAAGTTACATAATTAGGTCGGTTTACATCTACAGGCCTTAACTCGCCTCTGGGCCTTGGGCCTTCATAAAGCGCCATCATTCTTACATCTTCATGGGCTTCTAATCTTCATAAAGCTAATTCGGCTACTCCTGGCCGGTTTACATCCAGTAGTAATATCCCCAACATTAGGCCCTAGATTGGTTTGAACTTGTTCATGTTAATCTTAAATACTTAGAAAACACTCCTCCTTTGCATCTTCACCTTGATTTTCTAAACCGCCGTGACGTCATACTCCAGGATCATGATGAACCGCCCTGACGTCATCTATCCATTGAAGCTGAGGATTACCTTCATTAATGCATATCCAGTCATCGAGGCAACACCATTATTAACTATCCATTTTTTGAGCTCCTCGATTCCCGCACTTGTCGCTTTATCGCTTCGCCTTATAAATAGGGCCACGGGTCCTTATCATTTTTCCCCTTCGTCTCCCTCGCTTCTTCTTCCTCCTCGCGACACCTCTGCCCCTAAGCGCCGCCGCCATCACCGAGCTCTCCCCTGCTTCAACAAAGGCCGCTGCATCAACCTGACTGTTACAGGAGAGCTGCGGCATTCCTCCGTTGTATCAACAGTCACTGTAAGTCCTTTTCTTTCCCCCCTTGTAGATCTGTCTAGGGTTTCCTTGTTCTTCGCAGTTCATTGAAGTTCATCGGAGTTCCGGTGCTGCTCTTTCCTGTTCCTCCTTAGTCTATGGATAGAAAATCTCAATGTTGATATATTCCGCGTAATGGTTTATTTTCCGCTACCACCACAAACTTTTTGCACGCGAAAAACTGATCTGAACTTTTACAACCTGCTTTGGGTCCTACCCTTTTTAGGTCAAAATATTTTTGCCTTTCTGTCTTCGATAGATCCAAAATTCCTATGTGATCCTGTGAAACTTGTTTTTCCTTACTTAGCCCTTTTCGCCTTAGATCTGTATCCTCTGTACCATGTAGGCGGTTTACCTTTGTAAAAAAAATCTATCTCATACCATTAGTCCCCTAGTAAACCGGCAAACCTCCTTTACATTGATTGTAATAGTCCGGTTTAACAACACATCTATCCCCTTGATATGACCTTGTCATTCATTATTGTATTAGTCTCCGGTTTACACAATTTGACATATCTGTATATTTGTATTCCTATTGCATCTTGCGTGTCATCATGAATGATTTGTAAACCGACATTTCCTTTCCAGCTTTTCGTTGCACAATGGCTAAATAGTTTGCTGCTTGCAACTGGGCTCGTTCCCGGGTCACCGAGGAACAGTTGAACGGAATGGTCAGTATCGGCACTTTGCCTAAGAAAACTGAAATTCAATGGCGAGCTCTAGGAACAGAAAATCATCCAACTCCGAGGCAGGGTGAGGTTGTGGTCTTTGCCGACCACATAGGCCGTGGTTTCAAACCGCCAGGGTCAAAGTTTTACCGAGATGTGCTTGCCAATTTCCAACTCCATCCTCAAGATATCGGACCCAACTCTGTGTCCAATCTATGCAACTTCCAAGTCTTCTGTGAAGTATACTTACAAGAAGAACCAACCGTTGAGCTGTTTATGGACTTTTTCCGTCTGAACCATCGTACAGAGTTTGTAAATGGTCGCAACACTAAATTCGGCGGTGTCTCTATTCAAAAGAGGAAGGAAGTTGAATTCCCTCATGCCAAACTGCACAGTCACCCTAAGGAATTGAACCAGACTTGGTTCTACTGCCGAGATACCTCTCCTGAAGATGAGAATCCTCTTCCAGGCTACCGTGATCACCGACATTCCAACACTCATCCAATGCCGCAACGTTTGAGTTTCGCAGAACGGGCCAAATATGCCCCTCAACTCGCCAAACTCCGGGACTTTATGGCCAACGGTTTAACAGGCGTTGATTTTGTGCGTTGCTGGATATCTTGGAGCGTTTTTCCACTAAGCTGCCGCCCCAGTTTAATGTTTGAGTATACTGGTGAAGTTGAGGACCCCCAACGCCACATCAACATTCAGGTAACCGATGAAGAGGTCACTGAAAGCGTCAAGAAAATTTTGAATTAACCGGAATCAGTCTGTCGCCAAACCGTCTTGAACCCCTTCTACACTCAGAATAAACCGCCTGCTGTAAGCACTATACTTCCTTTTTATCTTGATATCTTTAATTTGTTCAACTTGTAAACTTTCTTCTGTTTGTGTACAAAGAGGGTGATGATCCCTTCTGGAAGCGGAAATCCGTAGATAAAGCGGCCAAGCCATCCCGTCCCAAAACCAAAGCCGTCAAGCGTACCTCAAAGCGGAAAATGGCTAACCGGATCAGCATGGAACATGATGAAGATGCAGATGATCCAGAAGTTGAGGTAGAACTTGACTCACTTGGCTCCCTTTTCATGCACCTCATTAACAATGATCTTTATCAAGAGGACGTAGAAGGGAGCCAGGCTAATGATGTAGAGGTAATTCCCCTTTCTTCCGGTTCAGACTCTATGCCAACACAAAAAGCCCGTCAAGCAGTCCGGAAAGTAAGCTTTTCTCATCCTCTTGCTTACTTGGATCCAACATTTATTTTGAAGACGCAGCAGGATGAAGCTCGCCGGACAACCTGGCACAGTGGCCAACAAGTTACTTCGGCCGGTTTACCTGATACCTCTGTTCGGAAGCGCCGGTCTGAGGTCTCTCCCACTTTTGACAATTCTTATCCCAAGGCAGGTTATTTCAGACAACCTCTTAATCTGTCTGATTCAAATTATCAGGTGACACCTCCCTCATCTTCTGGCGAGTCAACAGCAACCCAACTCCCTCCTCTTAAAACTGTAGCTGGGTAAGCATTCAAACCCTTTCTTCAAATGCATTGCAAATCTTGAATAAGATGCTAAACCACTTTTAATTTTATTTGCAGAGCCAAAGCCAGACCCAACAAGAAAGCTTGGGTCAACAATCCGTCAGAAGACCAGGTGGTTTTTGTAGAAGAGCAAATAGGTGAACCGGACCAAACTCGTGAACCAGAGGGTCCTCATCCTGAAGCTACCTTTGATGAACCGCCCCTTCAAGACCAGAATATTGGTGAACAACCAGAAGCTGATCCTGCGGTGCCTGACACTGAACCGGTGGCTCCAAACCGGGCTAGTCCGGTGAAAGGCACTGGTACTGCTGAAGGCCAAGGAGATGATGTTATCATTACTGGCATGGGCCACAGCTCTCCTGGCCATCCTGTAATCTTAGCCCAACACAGTGCCAAAGAGGAACGTGCTGCCAGGGAAAAGGGTAAATGGAGCACTGACTTATCAAGTTATGCTCATCTTAGTGCTGAAGAACTTCACTCCGGTTTCTTAAACCGTCTGCACTCAAACCGTGACTATGAAGCCGGTTTGGTGAACTTGATGAAGGAACGCTATGAGGTATTTTCATCTCCCTTTACTTCTTGATTCCAAAGTTGAAATGCTAGTCCAAGTAGCCCCCAAGGGCCGTTTTATGATGTTAATTTTAAACCGGGTCTTTATAACACTTTAATCCTCTCGTACTGACCCTCAAAATGTCAGGTCCTTAGTGAAAACCAAAACCGATACTTTACCAATGTAATTATATAGCCTTCCTTAGTGTAGCCCCCAAAGGCCAGTTTAGCTTTGTGAGGTAATCCGGGTCTTTAATCCATGCGTCCGTTTTGAGCAAATGTACATTAGCCCCCAAGTGTCAAGGATAATGCTTGCATTGTTCTGGAGACTTATAAAAGATGTAGTGAATCAGAGCAAATAGGTATTATCCCCAAAGTACAAAGTGCATAACTTGTTATACGCTTTGTACTTAGAAAATACATATCCTGTTGTTGACATATCTTCACTGTTACAGGCCGAGCTAAGCAATAGAGATGCTCGAACGGCTGATTTGCAAGAGAACGTGAAGTCCCAACAAGCAGAAGCTGCGAAAGCCAAAGAGGAGCTGACCAAAGCCCTGACAGGATGGAAAAGCTAAAAGAGTCTTTTAACAAGGAACATGCTGACTTGGAAACCGAGAAGGCCGGTTTAACCAAAAGAGCTGAGGATGCCGAAGCAGCTCTGAAGCCAGTTGTAGATGAACTAACTGGTTTAAAGCGGCAAATCAACGCCATGACATCCGCCATTTTTGGTAAGTATCTCCTTATGTAGCTTGTCCACTTCATGACATCTTATTATTTATCGGTTTGCTGATTTTAAATCGTGATAGGCACTCGTATTGCTCATTTGGGCACGGATATGCGGATGAAGCTTAAAGCGGCTTATACCTTGATTGAACAGCTGTACTCTGGATCCCAGCATGCTATTTGCACTGCGGCTTATAACAAACCGGCGCCATCACCGATAAAGGAAACTCTAGAGAAGCTGGCCATGTTACCAGCCCGGATTACCGAACTGAAGAAGGCAGCCGCAAGAGCAGGAGCGCTGACCGCACTAATCCGGGCCAAAGCATGGATTCCAGATCTTGAAGCGGATGACATCATTAAAGGATATCCAGGTGTGAAGGAGGACGGTTCAAACTTTGACAATGATGATCTCCGAAGGCTAACAAAAGAGATGCACCCAATAGCCAGCAAACTGGCAGAAGATACAGACTTATCTCATTTCCAGCCGGCTTACGACCTTGAAGGGAAAAGACAGCCTGCCTTAATCCATGAAGTCGAAGAACTTGTGCCTCCAATCCGTAAGCATACTTACGCTCCTGATATTAACCCCTCCAGCCTTATCCATGAAGAAGCCGTGTTTCAAGCTTTAACCAGAATCGATTGGCCGACGCTTGATTTCCAGCGTCTGGGGAGGGATGAAGAAGAAGTGATTGCACCAAATGACCCTCAACCGTCAAACCATCCAGACGAAGCATCTTAAATCGGTAGCCGGTTTACCAGCTATTGTGTGCCAATGCTGAAAAACAATTACTCAATTGGGGCCGTTTTGAAGCTTCTTGTAATAGGATAGCAAAAACTCCTTTATCTGTCATGCCATCGAGCATGTGTTGTGGTGCTTTGATATTGTGAAAACTTGCTCCACTTTTTGGGATCTATTTATGCATAGCCCATGATGATTTGTGTTTCTGTATACAAGAACTTGAAAGTGTCCTACTGGTTTACCACTGGACGGGTCATAATGCCCAAACATAGACAATACTTGGATGGATAATCAAAGTATAATAATATCTGCAACATACCTCGTTGGTTGTCCAGCTGATTGTATGATAAAGGTGTAAACACCAATCTGAAGCATTTGATAACTATGTCCTTAATTTGCCGGATTATAATCATAAACCGTACCAGGATGTAATAAACACCGGGTTTTCCTTATGACACTGGCGACTTGTTAGTCAAAACCAGACCGGGTGAATGAACGCCGGATTATACCTGATGATGTACTGACAACTTGTAGTTGAAAGCCAAGCCAGGTCAAGGACACCGGTTTATCAGAAGATATTAGGAACCTCAACAAAGGCGAAAAATTTAGCAAATAGAACTCAAAAAGAACATGTGAGGCTTTTACGAGCTGCCAGGATCCAAATCGAGGCTTTTCATGGGCTGCCAGGCCGCTAAGTTAAACTATTTAACAAAGCCTTTTAAGATGGGCCTCCAATTAACCAATCGTCATTTTAACTTTGACAAGTTCAGGGTCTGTATAAGATTGACTTGTCAGACATTCAGTGGGTCATACCAGGATTACCTGGACAGGAGTGGCTTACATGATGAAGGCAGGTTAACCCAGGGTTTTAGGTGAATACACGAGGCTTCCAAGCCGTGGCTGGATAGCCAATTACAAGGGTCCTTTTAAACTCTTTGTTGCTTTGCAAAAAAGAGCCCCCAAGTAACTTTTTGAGCTATGCTTAGTGGGTGCCCATGTTTGAGCGTATGCTTTTCGCAACACTCTCTTTGGCCCTGAAGTAAATTCATGTTGACTTTACGCCAATCAAGAGGTGTAGCCACAGTTCAGATATGACCAAGCCCCCTAGTGATTTTCTTTTGTATCTGTGCGGCTGCAGAGACCGGTTTAACAAAACTCCGCTTTGTTAGTAGAAACTTTTGGAAGCACACACATGATGTAAAAAGAACAGAGACCCCGCTTTATTCGAGGCTCCGATTTATTATATAATATATGCATTGTCAGAAATATGTACATATGAAGAGCCTATGGCTCAAGTATAGTAAGGCCGAAGAAGAGCTATATTCCACGGCCGCTTGGTCTCCTCCTCCGATTTACATGAGTCTTTATGCTCTCGAACATCAATGAGGTAGTACGACCCGTTGTGCAGATTCTTGCTGACCACAAAGGGTCCTTCCCAAGGTGGGGATAACTTGTGCATATCAGTTTGATCCTGGATGAGCCGGAGCACCAAATCGCCCTCCTGAAAGGTTCTGGTCTTAACCCGATGGCTGTGATAACGTCGGAGATCTTGTTGATAAATCGCCGAACATGCTGCTGCAAGATCACGCTCCTCATCTAACAAGTCCAGGGAATCCTGATGTGCTGTCTCATTATCAGCTTCAACATAAGCTACCACACGGGGCGAGTCATGATGGATGTCACTAGGGAGAACCGCCTCCGCTCCATAAACCATGAAGAAAGGTGTGTAACCCGTAGATCTGTTAGGTGTGGTGTTGATTTTCCATAACACAGAAGGTAATTCCTCCACCCAACAACCCGGTGTCTGCTTGAAAGGAACCATAAGCCGGGGTTTAATACCTCTCAAAATTTCTTAATTTGCCCTCTCCGCTTGACCATTAGATTGGGGGTGAGCCACCGATGCTATATCAAGCCGGATGTGCTCATGTTGGCAAAAATTCTTCCATCTCTCCCTTTGACAGATTAGTACCATTATTAGTTATAATACTGTGGGGAAAGCCAAACCGGAATATCACCTTTTTGATGAATTGAACCGCCGTGGCCGCATCACACTTACTGACTGGCTCTGCTTCCACCCATTTGGTGAATTTGTCAACTGCCACTAATAGGTGGGTCTTTTTGTCCTTGGAACGCTTAAAGGGTCCAACCATATCAAGCCCCCAAGTCGCAAACGACCACGTTATTGGAATCACCCTCAACTCCTGAGCCGGAATATGAGCACGGCATGCGAATTTTTGACAACCATCACATCTTTTGACTAAGTCCTCTGCATTAGCGTGAGCTGTTAACCAATAAAAACCATGGCGAAAAGCTTTAGCAACCAAAGACTTTGAACCAGCATGGCGACCACAATCGCCTTCATGGATTTCTCTCAAAATCTTACAACCGTCTTGAGGAGAGACACAACGCTAAATTTCCCTTGAAACGATGTAACGATGTAACTCTCCATTGAGTATAGTCATTGACTTGGAACGCCGGATTATCTGCCGTGCCGAGGTTTCATCCTCCGGTAATTCGCCCCGGGTCCTGTAAGCCAGGTATGGGATTGTCCAATCCGGTATGACATGCAAAGCTGCCACCAATTGAGCCTCCGGATCAGGAATAGCCAACTCCTCTTCTGTTGGTACCTTGACCGACGGATTATGCAACACGTCAAGAAAGACATTTGGTGGGACCGGTTTACGCTGAGAACCAAGGCGGCTTAAAGCATCCGCCGCTTCGTTCTTTCGCTGGTCTATATGGTCCACCTGATAACCCTTGAAGTGACCAGCCACTGTGTCCACCTCTCATCGATATGCAGCCATGAGTGGGTCTTTAGAATCCCAAGTGCCAGACACCTGTTGAGCCACCAGATCTGAATCCCCAAAGCAGTTAACCTGGTTTAAGTTCATCTCCTTAGCCATCCGAAGACCGTGGAGTAAGGCCTCATACTCAGCTGCATTGTTAGCAATGTTGGGGATATCGCTTATCGGAAACTTATCGGTCGACCCAAGATAAGGGGTAAATCGGCCAGTTTATCGGCATAGCGGCCGATTTATCGCCATATCGCTTAATTTATCAGCCGATTTATCTTATCGGTCAGACGACGGTAAGCGATAAATCGGCCGATTTATCGGAATATCAGAAGATATCTTGAACAGTGATTGTTAGTACAGGGGAACATTAAACGGAGGACATAACAAAACTTGTCACCTCGTGGGGAAGTTAGTATGACTCCAGCCCCCGAGCCCTCCAACTGTCTGGATCCATCAAAATGAGTAGTCCAATACATGTTATCTGGCTTTTCATCTGGTGCCTGCAACTCTGTCCAATCATTGATGAAGTCCACAAGTGCTTGGGATTTAATGGTTGTGCGAGGTGTGTATTTGAGCCTGTGAGGTCCAAGCTCAATAGCCCACTTAGCAATCCGGCCAGTTGCTTCTCTGTTTTGAATAATATCTCCCAGAGGGACTGAACTGACCACTGTGATAGGATGACCTTGAAATAATGTTTGAGCTTTCGGCTTGCCATAAACACTCCATACACCAGCTTCTGCCAATGTGGATACCTCTGCTTTGATTCAATAAGTACCTCACTGATTTAATAAACCGGCCGTTGAACCGGATACTCCTTTCTAGTTTCCTTACGCTCCACCACAATAGCCACGCTAATAGCTCGGGCATTAGCAGCCACATACAGCAGTAACGGCTCTCTATCGATCGGGGCTGCAAGCACAGGCGGTTCAACTAACTGCCTTTTCAGATCCTCAAACGCTTTATCAACTGCCTCGCTCCAGACAAAATCATCTGTTTTCTTTAGCATCTGATATAAAGGAATAGCCTTCTCCCCAAGGCAACTGATAAACCGGCTCAAAGCCGCAATCCGGCCAGCCAAACGTTGAACGTAATTGATACACGCCGGTTTAGCCAAAGATGTAATTGCTGAGATTTTTTCCGGATTAGCCTCAGTGCCTCTGTTTGACACCAGAAAACCCAAGAGTTTGCCTGCCGGCACACCAAAGACACACTTTTCCGGATTGAGCATCATCTTGTAAACCCGGAGGTTGTCAAAGGTTTCTCTCAAATCATCTATCAATGTTTCCTCCTTCCTGGATTTTTTCACAATATCATTCACATATGCATGAACATTGCGCCCAATCTGCTTATGTAGACAATTCTGAACACAACGCTGATAAGTAGCCTGGGCACTCTTGAGCCCAAAGGGCATGGAGACATAGAAGAAGGCTCCAAAGGGAGTTATGGAAGCTGTCTTCTCCTGGTCCTTAACTGCCATTTTGATATGATGATAACCAGAATAAGCATCCAAAAAACACAAATGGTCACAACCCGCCGTAGCATCAATGATTTGATCAATATGAGGGAGGGCAAAGGGGTCTGCAGGGCAAGCCTTGCTCAAGTCTATGTAATCCACACACATACGCCAAGTGCCATTTTTCTTAAGAACCAGCACCGGATTGGCTAACCACTCTGGGTGAAAGACCTCCACGATAAACCCTGCAGCCAACAACCGAGCTACCTCTTCACCAATAGCCTTGCACCTTTCTTCATTAAAGCGGCAGAGAAACTGCCGGACCGGTTTAAATTTAGGATCAATGTTAAGTGTGTGCTGAGCGAGTTCCCTCGGTACACATGGCATGTCAGAAGGTTTCCATGCAAAGATGTCCCGGTTCTCACGGATGAACTCGATGAACGCGCTTTCCTATTTGGGATCCAGGTTAGCGCTGATGCTGAAATTCTTGGATGAATCAACAGGAACAAAATCAACCATCTTAGTATCAGTGGCCGATTTATATTTCAATGCCGGATCGTGTTCCGTAGTTGGCTTTTTCAAAAAGTCATATCTGCCAGATCAACTTGGTCCTTATAAAACTTCAACTCCTCCATGGCAAAAACCGACTCAGCATAAGCTGCATCACCTTCCTCACATTCCAAAGCAATCTTCCTGCTCCTGTGTACTGTGATGGTCCCCTTATGACCTGGCATCTTAAGCTGCAGATACACATAACACGGCCTCGCCATGAACTTAGCGTAAGCCGGCCACCCAAACAAAGCGTGATACGGACTTTTGATTTTCACCACCTCAAAAGTCAATGTTTCTGATCTGGAATCATGATCATCTCCAAAAGCCACCTCTAAAGCTATCTTGCCCACTGGATATGCAGACTTACCAGGCACCACACCATGAAAAACGGTGTTTGATGGTTTAAGATTCTTATCTGTCAACCCCATACGACGGAAGGTATCGTAATATAGAATGTTGATACTACTTCCCCCATCCATGAGTACCTTAGTGAACTTATATCCCCCGCCTTGACGGGCCACCACCAATGCCAGATGACCCGGATTGTCAACCCGGGGCGGGTGATCCTCTCTACTCCACAAAATGGGTTTCTCAGACCAGCGCAAATACTGAAGCACCACTAGTTCAACAGAGTTTACTGTCCTTTTGTGAAGCTTCTGACCGCGCTTAGACAAGCTAGTGGTGAAGACATGATATTGCCCACTATTTAACTGTTTAGGATTGCTCTGATAACCCGACTGCTACTGCTGGTTCCCCTGATGGTTGTAACCTCCCTAGTTTCCCTGATTCCCTTGACTGATGTACCCGGTTTGATTGCCCTAGAATCCTGAACCGGAGCTGCCACCTCCGTAACCCGGCCCATGGAAACCACCTCCTGAACCGCCGGGCGGGCCATTATCATACCAAAACATATTGGAATTCTTGAAATCTCGCATGATATAACAATCCTTCCGAAGATGCAATGTCGGCTTCTCCTTTGATCCATGCGGTTGGTTTAACAGGCGCTCCAAATTGGGGCCCGAACCTCCACCTCTCTGGGGCTGCTTGCCCTTACGGCGCTGACCATTGTCCTGAGCATTGGTGTTAGCCACAAAGTCCAAGCTGTTGTCGGCCTTGTGCTTACCATTGTTCCCATGGCCTGCCAGATTATGCTGCTGACCCTTGGTGTTGCCGTTCTTTTTCCCTTTCCCCGGTTTGTCCTCCTCTGAGTCAGGGTCTTTGGTAGTATCTGAATCGGCGTATTTAACCAAAGCGACCATTAGCGTTGACATATCATTGCAGTGACGTTTGCGCCTTCCTAACTTCTGTTTGAGCGGCAGAAAACGGCAATTGCCCTCCAACGTTAGCACTGCGGTGTCTGCATTAATACAATCTGATGAATGCAAAATAGATGAGACCCGCTTTACCCAATGGGTCGTGGACTCCCCATCCTCTTGGAAACAAGTGTCCAGATCCACAATTGACATGGGCTGCTTACAAGTATATTTGAAGTTCTGGATAAACCGGTGCTTCAATTCGGCCCATGATCCGACAGAGTTAGTTGGCAAGCTCTTCAACCAAGTACGAGTTGTCCCTTCCAACATCATGGTGAAGTATTTAGCACATACTGCTTCATCCACATCCAACATCTCCATTGCCATCTCGTAGCTTTCAACCCATGCCTCTGGTTGCAGATCGGCGGTGTAATTGGGTACCTTACGAGGTCCTTTGAAATCCTTAGGCATTCTCACATTACGCAAGGCGGGGGTAAGACACGACACCCCTAAGGAACTGAATACCATACCTGGCTCTACTGAAGCGGTAGGGTGAACCGGAGTAGGTTGAAGGACTCCGTGTAGAGCGGCTAACTCGGCCTCTCGATGTGCGCGACCATGATCCACCACATCCTGCGCATTAGCACCTCCCCCGGTCGGGTTGTGCCCTCGCGTCGAGTTACGGCAATGTGCACTGCTTGACACGGCCGGTTCATCCTCAACGTGCCTGCTGTAGCTCCGGCTTGGACGGGGGGTGGAATGAATCCTCTCACGACTGTGCGAATAAGCCTGCTGCTGGTTTAGAGCTGTTTGAAGGAGATCTCTGGCCCGTCGTGCCTCAACCGCTACTGGTGACTCACCGTCGGTGGGGAGGGCCGCCAATCGTGAAGCGGCGGCCACAATGTTGTCCAACGGGTTGGAGTAATGCCTGGGAGGTGTTGGAACATACTGTGGCACAGTGTTGTTCTGACGAGGCGGGTCCATCGTGCGTGGCTGAACCGGCGCTCCTGTTCCTGGCGCCTCCGTCCTGTTTAATATTGGCTGGTTACTCGTTCCCGCTCCCGGCGTATTGAAGAGATTTCTTGGTCATAACTCGACGGGAGATGCGATCGGTATCTTCTTCTCATGACTTCTTCTGAAGCGTTCTGATCCATCCTAATCTGGTAGGCCTGAGCTTCCAACTCGGCCCGTTCCGTAGCCATCCTAGCGTTCTCTGCCGCTAGATCCGCTTTAGCCTGGTTTATCTGATCCTTTACCTTTGCGACCTCTGCGTTGTGCTGATCCCAGGCTGCTGCGTCCACCTCTGCGGCCATCAATGTTGCCAAAGCATCGAACAAGTCGGACATAACTTGAGTCGGATGTGGCGCGGAGCCCCTGCCCCCGTCGGCGTGGCTGTTGCTGAACCAGAGAGCATCGCCGCGGCAGTTGATGAGTGGGGTGCTGATTGTGTACCGGCCATGAAGATAGCGACCCGATTGGGCAGATCAGGGGAGTCTGGAATACTGTTGCCCTCGGAACCTCCACCAATCCGGCCATCCTGCAACTGGTAGAGCGATTCGGTCTCTCCGGAAGACTCGTCGTCGGAGCAGACAACGGTTTCTCCATCGGATGCCGGTCCGTCCTCATATCCTGCTCCATGGATGACGCCTACGAAAACATGCTTCGCCACGGGCCGAATCGGGGAAGGGCTTGCACGCTGAACCGTCTCGATGATGTCGATGCAGGTGTCCGGCTCAGGTCCCGGTTCGCCAATCTTGCCGATGAAGACGTGAATTCCACCAAAGGGGACCCGGTACCCGTATTCGATCGAATCGGCCTCGGGGCCCCATCCTGTGTTGTCGATGTAGAGCTGGCCGCGACAACTCTTCGTCATCCGGCCCACAGCGTATCCCTTGAGTCCATCAAGGCTGCCCTTTAAGAACTCGAAACCATCGTGCGATAGCCCCACGGTGGGCGCCAACTATCGTGGGTTTGTCATGGCAGATGTCCTCGTGAAAGGACTTAGTCGTGGAGCCATCACAACGGGTTAGCTTAAAGGGGTTAAACCGGACAAGGGGACACGGGGAGTTTATACTAGTTCGGCCCCTTCGATGAAGGTAAAAGCCTACGTCTAGTTGTGATTGGTATTGCTAGGGTTTCGATGACCAGGGAGCGAATCCGCTTTGACTGGCTCTCGAGTTCTTGTCTCTCCTCCTTAAACCGCTGCCGGGTCGTCCCTTTATATACATAGGTTGACGCCCGCCGGTTTACAGAGTCCCGAAGCCGGATCATAGATGTGTGCGGTTCGGTCTCTACACTTCCTATCTTACAATGCAAGTTACATAATTAGGTCGGTTTACATCTACAGGCCTTAACTCACCTCTGGGCCTTGGGCCTTCATAAAGCGCCATCATTCTTACATCTTCATGGGCTTCTAATCTTCATAAAGCTAATCCGGCTACTCCTGGCCGGTTTACGTCCAGTAGTAATATCCCCAACACATGCAACAAGACCAAGACCGCCAGGATGGCAGGACGGAGGTCATCGCCGAGCCCACCACGGCGTCACGACCAGAAGCTTGGCAGGCAAAGACTACTTTTGTTAGGATAAGATGTACTAGTTGTCTCCCTTTGAATTTGGCCGTTGTGGGATCCCTTCCCACCTTCATTTGGGAAGAGGACCAAGGAAACTATAAATAGGACCTAGCCACCACCGTAGGAGAGGATCAGGATCATTCAGATCATCCTCTCCCTCACCAGCTCAAGAGCACACCTCCTGAGGTTGTTCTTCCACTATACTAGTTCATCCTCAGCCCACCTCGAGGCCAATCCACCACAAAGCAGGAGTAGGGTTTTACACCACAAGGTGGCCCGAACCTGGGTAAACTGCCGTGTCCCGTTTCCTTCCTGTTCATCGAGCTAGGCCAAGAGATTGGCGAGTAGGCAGACTGGGGAGGTTGAGTTCTTCGCACGTACCCCAAAGTTCGAATCTATCAAGGGTCTGTGGAGCCTGAAATGTGACATTTGGCACGCCCGGTAGGGGTGCGTCGAAGATCCGCCTCTCCGTCCGCTGCGCTTCGCTGTTCGGCTCTCATGGCGGGAGCCGCTCCATAGATCGGACTGACGAGCGCGTCCGGAGGCACCGTGGGATCCAAGCTTTCACCCCCGCCCTGCGGCAAGTGTAGTGGCCACCCAAGTTAAGGCCGGAGTTGCCACCCCGATATGACGGTGCGGCGGATTCGACGGGGTTCCTCCAAGCGTACACGGAGGCTGTTTGGACGGCCGGCGGCGACGACAAGGTCATGGCGAACTGGCTGCTCATGGCCCTCACGGGGGTGTCGCGCGCCTGTCTTCTAGGCTTGGCGGAGTCCTCGATGGCCTCTTGGGAGGAGCTGTGAGGCCTCTTCATCACGCGCTTCACGGCACCGGCACCCCACGCCGTCGCAGCCCTCCTCGACAGTTCGCAGGCGCCAACCTCGGACCACCACGTCAAGCAGTTATTTCGCCAGGTGGGCGCCACCCATGTACATCGGGGAGCTCTTCCGGGCTGGGTGGCACCTAAGGATGACCTCACCTTCGACTCGGGGGACCACCCCACTACCACCGCAGGCACCGGCGCGCTCCCGATGGTCTGCACCCCCACCATCTGCAACGTGGCGGTCACCAAGACCCTCATCGACGGTGGAGCCGGCCTCAACGTGCTTTCTGTGGAAGCATTCGGCTTGCTTCATGTGCCCCTTGTCCGGCTCCGCCCCACCAAGCCTTTATCTAGAGTCGTCGCCAGCTCCACCTGCCCCCTAGGGCAGATCCGCCTCCCCGTCACCTTCAGCACTCGCGGCAACTACCGTACCGAGCTTATAGACTTTGACATTGCCCGCATCGGCCTCCTGTACAACGCCATCCTTGGGTACCCGGCCTTGGCCAAGTTCATGACAACAACTCACCCTGCCTACAATCTCATGAAGATGCTGGGAAGCAGTGGCGTCCTCACTATGGTAGGGGACACCAAGGACGCGTTATTGGCCCTCAAGCTCGCCTTCAGGGGCGCAGTGGCTACACAATAAAGTGAGGAAGGAGCCACGGAGGCTCCACGGGCTGCGCCAGCAAAGAAAAAGCAATTGTTCTGTGAAGATTGTGCCGAGATGAAGCAGGTGCCCGTTGATGAAGACAGGGCATCGGGCGCCACCTTCACCATAGGCGCCAGCCTCCCTCCAGATCAAGAAGAGGCATTGGTCAGCTTCTTACGCACGAACAAGGATGTGTTTGCATGGGAGCCCAAGGATCTGGTTGGGATCCCGAGGGGAACAATCGAGCATCACCTGAGGGTGTGCCCTAATGCACGCTCGGTGAAGCAGAAGGCGCGGTGGCAGTCCATAGGGAAGCAGTCGTTCATCGTTCAAGAGACCCGCAAACTGCAAGAGGCTAGTGTCATTCGGGAGGTGCGGTACCCGGAATGGCTGGCAAACCTGGTTATTGTCCCCAAGAAAGGTGGGAAGGAGCACACGTGCGTCAACTTCACCAACCTCAACAAGGCTTGCCCTCAAGACCCCTTTCCGCTACCACACATCGATCAGATCATCGACTCCACCGCCGAGTGTGACCTACTGTGTTTTCTGGACGCCTTCTCGGGCTATCACCAAATCAAGATGGCGGTGTGGGATGTTGAGAAGACGACTTTCCTGACTCCATGCGGGGTGTACTGCTACACCTGCATGTCATTCGGGCTGCGTAATGCTGGGGCAACCTTCCAGCGGCTGATGCACATCGCTCTGGGCCAGCAGCTCGGGAGAAACACCAAGGCCCATGTCGACGACATAGTGGTGAAGTCTCGGGAGGCAAGGACCCTTATCGAAGACCTGGAGGAGACATTTGCCAGCCTGCGCAGGGTGGACCTGTGGCTCAACCCGGAGAAATGTGTGTTTGGTGTCCCGTCCGACAAGCTGCCTGGGTTCCTGGTGTTGCACATGGGGGTCGAGGCCAACCTGGAGAAGGTCAAGGCCATATAAAGGATGAGTCCGCCGCAAACCCTCAATCAAATGCAGAAGCTGGCGGGCTGCATAACCTCGCTCAGGCATTTCACCTCCAAGCTAGGGGAGCGCACCCTTCCTTTCTTCAAGTTGATGAAGAAGACCGTTCGACTGGACTCCAGAGGCTGACGCAGCTTTCCAAGACCTCAAGAAGTACCTCACTAGCCCGCCGGTGATGGTAGCGCCACGCCCCCTTGAGCCTTTGGTGCTCTACCTGGCCGACATGCCTCACTCCGCTAGCGCAGCGCTGGTGGCAGTGCGGGAGGAGTGCCTGACGAAGGGCCCATGGTGAAGCACCTTGCACCCGGTTGGGGAACTACAACCTCATGACGATGCTCCTAAGAACGGTGCTCCTGACCCCCCAGGCAGTGGCGCTCCTGAGGACAGTGCTCCTAAGGCCACGACTGCCATGACGGATGACAAGACTCCTAAGGACCCACATACTCAGGAGGTGCAAGACCTCACCGATGCCTCCTCCCTCGTCGATTACTCGGTGTACTTCATCGGCACTGTGCTACGTGAGGCGCGGTCGCGCTATCCGATGCCGCAAAAGCTTTTGCTCACGCTCCTCGTCGCCTCCCGGGAGCTACGCCACTACTTCCAGCGCCACCCCATCAAGGTTGTCTCAGCTTACCCACTAGAGAGGGCACTCTGGAGCCCCAACGCCGTGGGAAAGGTTGCAGAGTGGAACATCAAGCTACAAGCGTTCCAGCTGGAGTTCAGCACCACTAGAGTCATCAAGGGAGCAGCCCTCGCTGACCTCGTGGCGGAATGGACGGTTCCCAACCCAGAAGTGGGTGAGGACCGTTCCCTATCACCGAGAAGCGAGGCACCGGATGGTTGGGTCATGTACTTCGATGGTGCATTCGCGCGTCACGGCGAGGGGCTAGAGCCGTGCTCATCTCGCCTACCCAGGAAAGCTCAACTACACCGTGCAGCTCTGCTTCTAGCAGGGCGAGAAGGTCTCCAACAACATCACAGAGTATGAAGGCTTGATCGCTAGTCTCAAGGCTGCGGGAGCTTTGGGAGTAAGGCGCCTCACCATCAGGGGCGACTGATAACCCACAAGTATAGGGGATCGCAACAGTTTTCGAGGGTAAAGTATTCAACCCAAATTTATTGATTCGACACAAGGGGAGCCAAAGAATACTCTCAAGTATTAGCAGCTGAGTTGTCAATTCAACCACACCTGGAAACTTAATATCTATAGCAAAGTGTTTAGTAGCAAAGTAATATGATAGTAGTGGTAACGGTAGCAAAAGGTAACATTAGTAAAAGTAATATTTTTGGTATTTTGTAGTGTTGATAGCAAATAGCAACGGAAAAGTAAATAAGCGAAGAACAATATATGGAAAGCTCGTAGGCAATGGATCAGTGATGGAGAATTATGCCGGATGCGGTTCATCATGTAACAGTCATAACCTAGGGTGACACAGAACTAGCTCTAGTTCATTGATATAATGTAGGCATGTATTCTGAATATATTCATACGTGCTTATGGAAAAGAACTTGCATGACATCTTTTGTCCTACCCTCCCGTGGCAGTGGGGTCCTTACAGAAACTAAGGGATATTAAGGCCTCCTTTTAATAGAGAACCAGAACAAAGCATTAACACATAGTGAATACAAGAACTCCTCAAACTACGGTTATCACCGGTAAGTATCCTAATTATTGTCACTTTGGGGTTAACGGATCATAACACATAATAGGTGACTATAGACTTGCAAGATAGGATCAAGAACACTCATATATTGATGAAAACATAATAGGTTCAGATCTGAAATCATGGCACTCGGGCCCTAGTGACAAGCATTAAGCATAGCAAAGTCATAGCAACATCAATCTCAGAACATAGTGGACACTAGGGATCAAACCCTAACAAAACTAACTCCATTACATGATAGATCCCATCCAACCCATCACCGTCCAGCAAGCCTACGATGGAATTACTCACGCACGGCAGTGAGCATCAAGAAATTGGTGATGGAGGATGGTTGATGATGATGATGGCGATGGATTCCCCTCTCCGGAGCCCCGAACGGACTCCAGATCAGCCTTCCCGAGAGGTTTTAGGGCTTGGCGGTGGCTCCGTATCGTAAAATGCGATGATTTCTTCTCCCTGATTCTTTTCTCCCCGAAACTCAATATATGGAGTTGGAATTGGAGTCAGAGAGGCAACAGGGGCCCACGAGGTAGGGAGGCACGCCCCCACCCTCGTGGCAAGGTGGTGGGCCCCTGGCCTCCATCTTTTGCAGGTATTTTTCTTATTTTCTAAAAAGTCACTCTGTGAAGTTTCAGGTCATTCCGAGAATGTTTCCTCCTGCACATAAATAACACCATGGTAATTCTGCTGAAAAAAGCGTCAGTCCGGGTTAGTTCCATTCAAATCATGCAAGTTAGAGTCTAAAACAAGGGCAAAAGTGTTTGGAAAAGTAGATACGTTGGAGACGTATCAACTCCCCCAAGCTTAAACCTTTGCTTGTCCTCAAGCAATTCAGTTGAAAAACTAAAAGTGATAAAGAAAAACTTTTACAAACTCTGTTTGCTCTTGTTGTTGTAAATATGTAAAACCAGCATTCAAGTTTTCAGAAAAGATTATAACTAACCACATTTGAAATAATGCTCAAGTCTCAAGTTTACTCATATCAATAATATAATCAACTAGCGAGCCATAATAATAAATCTCGGATGACAACACTTTCTCAAAACAATCATAATATGATATAACAAGATGGTATCTTGCTAGCCCTTTCTGAGACCGCAAAACATAAATGCAGAGCACCTTTAAAGACCAAGGACTGACTAGACATTGTAATTCATGGTAAAAGAGATCCAGGCAAGTCATACCCAATTTAAACTAACAGTAATGAATGCAAATGACAGTGGTGCTCTCAAACTGGTCCTTTTTAATAAGAGGATGATGACTCAGCATAAAAGAAAATAGATAGGCCCTTCACAGAGGGAAGCAGGGATTTGTAGAGGTGCCAAAGCTCGATTTTGAAACAGAGGTGAATAATATTTTGAGCGGTCAACATAACAACCAAGAGATGGCGATATCTTCCATGCTACACACATTATAGGCGGTTCCCAAACAGAATGGTAAAGTTTATACTCCCCCTTCCACCAACAAGCATCAATCCATGGCTTGCTCGAAACAACGAGTGCCTCCAACTAACAAGAGTCCCAGGGGAGTTTTGTTTGCAATTATTTTGATTTAGTTTGCATAAAGCATGGGACTGGGCATCCCGGTGACCAGCCATTTATCTCGTGAGTGAGGAGCGGAGTCCACTCCTCTTGAGAATAACCCGCCTAACATGGAAGATACAAACAACCCTAGTTGATACAAGAGCTATTCGAGCATACAAAACAGGATATTTATTTGAAGGTTTAGAGTTTGGCACATACAAATTTACTTGGAACGGCAGGTAGATACCGTATATAGGTAGGTATAGTGGACTCATGTGGAATAACTTTGTGGTTTATGGAGTTTGGATGCACAAGAAGTATTCCCGCTTAGTACAGGTGAAGGCTAGCAAAAGACTAGGAAGCGACCAGCTAGAGAGCGACAACAGTCATGAACATGCATTAAAATTAATCAACACCAAATGCAAGCATGAGTAGGATATAATCCACCATGAACATAAATATCGTGAAGGCTATGTTGATTTTGTTTCAACTACATGCGTGAATATGTGCCAAGTCAAGTCACTTAAATCATTCAGAGGAGGATACCACCCTATCATACCGCATCATAACTATCTGAATAGCATGTTGGCACGCAAGGTAAACCATTATAACTCATAGCTAATCAAGCATGGCACACGAAATTATGATCTCTAGTTGTCATTGCAAACATGTTTATTCATAATAGGTGAATCAGGAACAATGAACTAATCATATTTACAAAAACAAAAGAGGTCGAGTTCATACCATCTTTTCTCATCTCAGCCAGTCCATCATATATCGTCATAATTGCCTTTCACTTGCACGACCAAATAGTGTGAATAATAATAATAGTGCACGTGCATTGGACTAAGCTAGAATCTGCAGGCATTCAATAAACAGGAGAAGACAAGGCAATATGGGCTCTTTTGTCAGATAAACAATAATGCATATAAGAGCCATTTCAACAATTTAATTATGGTCATCTCCTATCGACCCCCAAAGAAAAGAAAAGAAATAAAACTATTTACACGGGAAAGCTCCCAACAAGCAAAAGAAGAACAGGAAATCTTTTTGGGTTTTCTTTTTAATTACTACTACAAGCATGTAAATTAAACTGATTAGAAGCTACAACTAATTTTTTTGGTTTTTCTTAAGGTTTATTAAACACACAAGAAGAAAGCATAAAAAGGAAATTAAACTAGCATGGATGATACAATGAAAAAGTATGAGCACCGACATCTAGCAATGAGTGTGTGAACATAAATGTAATGTCGGTGGGAAATACGTACTCCCCCAAGCTTAGGCTTTTCGCCTAAGTTGGTCTATGGCCACGGCTGGCCTGGCGGATATCCATAATAGTAGTTTGGGTTGTACTGCGATGTAGTGGCTGTCGCCTGCTAAGCTGCAGCGTAGCGACGAGCGGCCTCCGCTCTCCTCTCGTACTCATCTGCCTCCTCTCTATTAATAGTATACCTTCCTTTTGCCTGATGATCAAAAAAGGCAGGAGCAGGGAGAGTAATATGGACAGCACGGCGTCTGTCAAAGATTAGTCGATACTGGAGAGGTGATTCATTCCTCTAACAAACTGGTGGTGAACCATAGCATTAAAGTCTAGGTAAGCAGGTGGTAATTCAATATCATCTTCGCGTATGGCTATACCAAGAAAATTAGCTATGCGGGTTGCATAAATTCCTCCAAAGAAATCTCCATTAAATCTATTAAGATGCAACCTACGTGCAACAATGGCTCCCAAGTTATAAGATTGGTCTCCTAACACAGCACTCCTAAGAATACTGAGGTCGGGGACACACATGTGACATGCCTCATCTTTACCATTGATGCATCTACCTATGAAGAGAGCAAAATAATGTATAGTAGGAAAGTGAATGCTCCCTATGGTAGCTTGTGTAATATCTCTAGATTCTCCCACAGTTATGCTAGCAAGAAAATTTCTAAATTCAGATTTGCGAGGATCCCTTATACTACCCCATTATGGAAGTTTGCATGTAGTGGTAAAATCCTCTAAGTCCATAGTGTAATATTTATCATAAAGATCAAACAGGACAGTTGGAGAATTACGTGAAGTTGAAAATTCATACCTCCTCACAAAGGTACTGGTGAGGTTGTGATACTGGCTGCACTTCTCTTCCTCGAAGCTCACGAGATCGGCGTTACGCAAATATGCGTTAAATTCTTCTTTAATTCCCGCTCGATCCATAAAGTTCTCAGAAGGCCATTCACAAGGACGCACTGGAGCGTTTCTTGGTGGCTCGTCATCAGCATCACGCATTGCAAGCATGGGCCCTTGCTTCCTTGAAGAACCACCTTGGAACATTTTCCTAAGCATATTTCTTTCTCTGAAAAATTCTGAAATTTTTTAGTAACTTCAAAATAAAAGTAAACCAAACTCAATAATATTGATAGCAACTACTCCTACAAGTGCCTAGGGCCTATATCATGCATCAAAACTACTTTTGACCATATAAATTTGACATGCAAGCTCAAGAACAGGATCACCTAAGCAGCAAAAATTTGCAATGAATAAAGAACTAGAACAAAAACTAATTGGACCAATGGAGGAGTCACATACCAAGGAACAATCTCCCCAAGCAGTTTTGCGAGAGGTGCTTTGAGCAAGGAGATCGAAAATGGCAGCAAAACGAGCTTGGACTCGGGTTTGAGCTGGTTGTTCGTGTTTGGGGGAGGATAAGTGGAGGAGGGCCACCGTGGGCCCACCAGGCAGGGGGCGCGCCCAGGTGGGTAGGGCGCGCCCTCCACCCTCGTGGGCAGGTGGTTGGCCCCCCTGTTGTGTTCTCAGTGCCAAATATTCTCAAATATTCTAGAAAAAATCATATTTAAATTTCAAGGCATTTGGAGAACTTTTATTTTTGAGGTATTTTTATATTGCATGGATAATCAGATAACAGACAGAAAAATATTTATTTTTATTTTATTTAATATAAATAACAGAAAGTAAAAGTGGGGTACAAAAGGTTGTGCCTTCTAGTTTCATCCATCTCATGATCATCAAAAGGAATCCACTAACAATGTTGATCAAGTCTTGTTAACGAACTCATTCCGAATAACATGGAACCGGAGAAATTTCGAATAACACTATGTTACCTCAACGGGGATATGCACATCCCCAATAATAATAATATCATATTTCTTCTTGACAGTAGGAAGAGGAAATTCAAAACTTCCAAATATAATTGATGGAATTTTTCAATAGAGTTGATACTATGAACTTGAGGTTGTTTCCTCGGAAAGTGTACCGTATGCTCATTACCATTAGCATGAAAAGTGACATTGCCTCTAGTGCAATCAATAACAGCCCCTGCAGTATTCAAAAAGGGTCTTCGAAGAATAATAGACATACTATCGTCCTCGGGAATATCAAGAATAACAAAGTCCGTTAAAATAGTAACGTTTGCAACTACAACAGGCACATCCTCACAAATACCGACAGGTATAGCAGTTGATTTATCGGCCATTTGCAAAGATATTTCAGTAGGTTTCAACTTATTCAAATCAAGTCTACGATATAAAGAGAGAGGCATAACACTAACACCGACTCCAAGATCACATAAAGCAGTTTTAACATAATTTCTTTTAATGGAGCATGGTATAGTTGGTACACCGGGATCTCCAAGTTTCTTTGGTATTCCACCCTTAAAAGTATAATTAGCAAGCATGGTGGAAATTTCAGCTTCCAGTATCTTTCTTTTATTTGTAATGATATCTTTCATGTACTTAGCATAAGGATTGGTTTTGAGCATGTCAGTTAATCGCATACGCAAAACGATAGGTCTAATCATTTCAGCAAAGCACTCAAAATCCTCATCATCCTTTTTCTTGGATGGTTTGGGAGGAAAAGGCATGGGTTTCTGAACCCAAGGCTCTCTTTCTTTACCAGGTTTCCTAGCAACAAAGTCTTTCTTATCATAACGTTGATTCTTTGATTGTGGGTTATCAAGATCAACAACAGGTTCAATTTCGATATCATTATCGTTACTAGGTTGAGCATCATCATGACCATTATCATTAATATTACCACTAGTTTCAGGTTCATTACCAGATTGTGTTTCAGCATCAGAAATAGAAATATCATTTGGATTCTCAGGTGTTTCAACAATAGGATCACTAGAAGCATGCAAAGTCCTATCATTTTTCTTTTTCTTCTTTTTAGAAGAACTAGGTACATCTATATTATTTCTCTGAGAATCTTGCTCAATTCTCTTAGGATGGCCTTCAGGATACAAAGGTTCCTGAGTCATTCTACCAGTTCTAGTAGCCACTCTAACAACATTATCATTATTCTTATTATTCAATTCATTGAGCAAGTCATTTTGAGCTTTAAGTACTTGTTCTACTTGAGTGGTAACCATAGAAGCATGTTTAATAATAAGTTTAAGTTCACCTTTAACATTAGCCATATAATCACCCAAGTGTTCAAGCATATTTGAATTGTATTTCAATTGTCTACATAAATAAGCATTAAAGCCTTCTTGCTTAGCCATAAATTTATCAAACTCATCTAAGCATGGGCTAGCAAATTTTGTAAATGGGATTTTAGCTTTATCATATCTATAGAGAGAATTTACCTTTACTACCTGTGTCGGGTTATCAAGACCATGAGTTTCTTTACTAGGAGAAGGTTTTGGGTTAAGATCATATGTTTCTTCAACAGGCAGTAAATTAAGACCATGTATTTCCTCAATAGGAGGTAAATTCTTAACATCTTCAGCTTTAATACCTTTTTCTTTCATAGATTTCTTTGCCTCTTGCATATCTTCAGGACTGAGAAATAGAATACCCCTGTTCTTCGGATTTGGTTTAGGAATAGGATCAGGAATTGGCTCCGGAGGTGTCCAATTATTTTCATTTGTCAACATCTTGTTCAATAGAATTTCAGCTTCATCTGGTGTTCTTTCCCTGAAAACAAAACCAACATAGCTATCCAGGTAATCTCTGGAGGCATCGATTAGTCCATTATAAAAGATATCAAGTATTTCATTTTTCTTAAGAGGATGATCAGGCAAAGCATTAAGTAATTGGAGAAGCCTCCCCCAAGCTTGTGGGAGACTCTCTTCTTCAATTTGCACAAAATTATATATATATCCCTTAAAGCAGCTTGTTTCTTATGAGCAGGGAAATATTTAGCAGAGAAGTAATAAATCATATCCTGGGGACTACGCACACAACCAGGATCAAGAGAATTAGACCATATCTTAGCATCACCCTTTAATGAGAACGGAAATATTTTAAGGATGTAAAAGTAACGAGTTCTCTCATCTTTAGTGAACAGGGTGGATATATATTCAACTTAGTAAGATGTGCCACAACAGTTTCAGATTCATAACCATGAAAAGGATCAGATTCAACCAAAGTAATTATATCAGGATCAATAGAGAATTCATAATCCTTATCAGTAACACAGATAGGTGAAGTAGCAAAAGTAGGGTCAGGTTTCATTCTAGCATTTAGAGATTGCTTACTCCATTTAGCTAATAACCTTTTGAGTTCATTTCTATTTTTGCAAGCTAAAATAGCGAAAGAAGCTTCTTGATCAAAAACATAACCCTTAGGAATAACAAGTGATTCTTCATCATCACTTTCATCAGTATCATCAGATTCAATATTTTCAATTTCTCTAGCCCTAGCAATTTGTTCATCAAGGAAATCACTAAGTGGCACAGTAGTATCAGGCATAGAGGTAGTTTCATCATAAGTATCATGCATAGCTGAAGTGGCATCATCAATAACATGTGACATATCAGAATGAATATCAGAAGCAGGTGTAGGTGTCGCAAGCTTACTCAAAACAGAAGGTGTATCAAGTGCAGAGCTAGATGGCAGTTCCTTACCTCCCCTCGTAGTTGAGGGATAAATCTTGGTTCTTGGATCTTTCAAGTTCTTCATAATGATAAGCATATATATATATATCCCAAGTGACTCACAGAATAGAGCTATGCTCCCCGGCAACGGTGCCAGAAAATAGTCTTGATAACCCACAAGTATAGGGGATCGCAACAGTTTTCGAGGGTAAAGTATTCAACCCAAATTTATTGATTCGACACAAGGGGAGACAAAGAATACTCTCAAGTATTAGCAGCTGAGTTGTCAATTCAACCACACCTGGAAACTTAATATCTACAACAAAGTATTTAGTAGCAAAGTAATATGATAGTAGTGGTAACGGTAGCAAAAGGTAACAGTAGTAAAAGTAATGTTTTTGGTATTTTGTAGTGATGATAGCAAATAGCAACGGAAAAGTAAATAAGCGAAGAACAATATATGGAAAGCTCGTAGGCAATGGATCACTGATGGAGAATTATGCTGGATGCGATTCATCATGTAACAGTCATAACCTAGGGTGACACAGAACTAGCTCCAGTTCATTGATATAATGTAGGCATGTATTCCAAATATAGTCATATGTGCTTATGGAAAAGAACTTGCATGACATCTTTTGTCCTACCCTCCCGTGGCAGCGGGGTCCTTACGGAAACTAAGGGATATTAAGACCTCCTTTTAATAGAGAACCGGATCAAAGCATTAACACATAGTGAATACATGAACTCCTCAAACTGCGGTCATCACCGGTAAGTATCCCGATTATTGTCACTTCGGGGTTAACAGATCATAACACATAATAGGTGACTATAGACTTGCAAGATAGGATCAAGGACACTCATATATTGATGAAAACATAATAGGTTTGGATCTAAAATCATGGCACTCGGGCCCTAGTGACAAGCATTAAGCATAGCAAAGTCATAGCAACATCAATCTTAGAACATAGTGGCCACTAGGGATCAAACCCTAACAAAACTAACTCGATTACATGATAGATCCCATCCAACCCATCACCGTCCAGCAAGCCTCTGATGGAATTACTCATGAAGGGCGGTGAGCATCATGAAATTGGTGATGGAGGATGGTTGATGATGAAGATGGCGACGGATTCCCCTCTCCGGTGCCCCGAACGGACTCCAGATCAGCCCTCCCGAGAGGTTTTAGGGCTTGGCGGCGGCTCGGTATCATAAAACGCGATGATTTCTTCTCCCTGATTTTTTCTCCCCGAAACTCAATATATGGAGTTGGAATTGGAGTCGGAGAGGCAACATGGGGCCCACGAGGTAGGAGGCGCGCCCTAGGGGGCAGGCGCGCCCCCCACCCCTGTGGCAAGGTGGTGGGCCCCATGGCCTCCATCTTTTGCAGGTATTTTTCTTATTTTCTAAAAAGTCGCTCCGTGAAGTTTCAGGTCATTCCGAGAACGTTTGCTCCTGCATATAAGTTTCAGGTAATTTTGCTGAAAACAACGTCAGTCCGGGTTAGTTCCATTCAAATCATGCAAGTTAGAGTCCAAAACAAGGGAAAAAGTGTTTGGAAAAGTAGATACGTTGGAGACGTATCAGCGACTCCCAGCTCATCGACTTCTCCAACAAAGCATACAAGCCGAAGGATGAGCACATGGAGGCATACCTCGAGGAGGTACGCAAAATTGAGAAACAATTCTTGGGCCTGGAATTGTAGCACGTGCCAGGCGACACGAACAAGGAGGCAGACAACATCGCCAAGAGGGTGTCTCGGTGCCAGCCTCAGGAGCCTGGCATCTTTGAGGAGCGGCCCTTCAAGCCGTTGGCAACCCCCTCCACCGCACGATCATCATCGCCTCAGGAGGAGCTCCCCCCAGCACCCCTCTCGGGCACCATGGCTTGCGGCCCAACCTCAAAAGCCCGCCTACTCCGCGCGCTCGAGCCTCAGGAGGGGTGCTGGATCGAGGAATTCAAGGCGTACCTACTCCAAGGCACCTTGCCGGAGAAGGAGGAAAACGCAGAGCGGGTAGGCCACCAGGCCACCATGTACTGCATCAGGGGCGGTGAGCTCTATCGAAAACAGCCGAATGATGTCTCTCTATGGTGCATCTCCAGGGAGCAGGGACACAGGCTGCTGGCCGACATACATGGTGGGGACCACTGAGCTGGTAAGGTCCTATGAAGCCTGCCAATTCCACGCCAAGCAGATCCACCAGCCCGCTCAAGGTCTCCAGACCATCCCACTCTCATGGCCCTTCATGGTCTGGGGGCTCGACATCCTGGGCCCGTCCCCTCGAGCGCCCGGGGGCTACCGCTACCTCTACGTCGCCATCGACAAATTCAGCAAGTGGGCAGAGGTGGAGGCTGTCCGCATTATCCCAGCCGGCTTGACGGTCAATTTCATCAAGGGCCTTGTGAGTTGGTTCGGGGTTCCTAATCGCATCATCACCGACAACAGCTCGCAGTTCACTAGCAACTTTTTCAAAACATATTGTTCTAACCTTGGAACGCAGATATGCTACGCCTTAGTGGCACACCCCAGGAGCAATGGCCAGGCCGAGCGCGCCAATGCGGAGGTCCTGAGAGGCCTCAAGGCAAGAACCTTCAAGAAGAAGCTCGAGGCCCGTGACAGGGGCTGGCTCAACGAGCTCCAGTCCGTGTTGTGGTCCATCTGCACCACCACGACCAAGCCGACGGGCGAAACTCCATTCTTCCTCGTCTACAGAGCTGAAGTGGCTCTCCCTCATGAGGCCAGACATCGCTCTGTGCGGGTCTTGGTGTTTGACGAGGCACACCAGGATGCCACTTGGGGGATGGACCTCATGTTGGGGGAGGAACACCGCCGCCAAGCCTCGCTCCGAGCAGGGAGGTACCAGCAGGCGCTGCGTCGGTACCACTGCCGCAACGTCTGCTCCAGGACGCTCGAGGTGGGTGATCTCATCCTAAGGCGGGTGCTCTCCACGGAGGGGCTGCATAAGCTCTCACCCATTTGGGATGGCCCGTTCAGGATCGCCCGTGTCTCCAGGCCTAGCGCCGCGCGCCTGGAGACACAAGACGAGATACCCATCCAGAATGCCTGGAACATCCAGCACCTTCGAAAGTTCTACCCATGAAGCAAGGCCCCATGCCTGTGAAGCTCTCCGCTCATGACACTCTCACATACTAATGATTGGGGCTGTACATGCCCCGGAGTCTCCTGAGTGCCGCCCGCGGGCCTCACGGGGGCTCCCACCCATGTCCTAGTGGCAGCAATTAGCTCAGTGCTGGTGAGCAGACTAGTCTAGGTTCTCGACGCGGCTGTCCTTTTGCTTGCTTTCTGTAGCTGGTTTGCAACTACTTGAATGAAATTTGGAGTTCTCGTGTTTCTCATTCACCAGAGTTGGAATTTATTTTTCTCTCCTCTTGCTTTTCTCACCTCTCTAGCCTTGTCCCAGGAAGAGCGGCAGTTGCCCGTCGCTCCTCCTCACTTGTGGGGGCTAGGAAGGTTTGTATGTTTGGGTCGCCCACAAACACACCTCGCCAAAGTCTCATTGCCACAGAGCTTTCGGTGTCCTTAATCCTTGCAAGACGCTCTCGAATGAGCTCGTGGGCATGCACACCCTCTTAAGTCTGTGCCTCTGGGCAGTGCGACGTGGTGTTTTAGCCACAACCAACCCACGCTCGAGGGCTCGAACGAGGAAGGACGTGATGCCTCGTCAGGATTTCTAATAACTCTGCTGCTGCACCAAGTCTCCTGAGGCCCGACGACTCCTGAGTCATCAGGAAGGGAATTCCGCAAGATGCTGCTGGAAAGGCACGCCCTCGCAAGATGGAAGAATACCACAAGCATACTGAGCTAAGTTACCCTAACTGCACCTAGTCAGAACATGGGCACCATGGTACAACATCAAGATAATAAACATAGCATAGCGGCATAAGTACCATGGTTCATTACACACCCCAGCGGGGCCCTCTACTTTTTTCAAAATGCAGGAGAAAGGAAAGGTTAAACAAAAGCGGGCCACACAGCCGCAGCAGCTCCCGAGGCCAGGCTGCGGCAATGCCCGAAGCTCAGTCCAAGCTCTCCTCCCGCTTCACTGAGGCACGACGGCGAGATGACCTGTCGCCTTCCTCGATCTGAGCCCGACGGCGCGGTGGTTCGTCATAGCCACCGCTGCTGGTGCTCTCGCCGGAGGAGCCACCGCTGCTGGGAGTGGTGCATCCGTCCCTAAGGGCAAGCTCACCCTCGTGGTCATCGCGGCCGTCGCCAAGGCCAAGCTCATCGCCGCTGCTGCCATCTTCGGGGCAGCACCCCGCGCAGCGGCCGTCTTCCCCGAACACCGTCACGTAGAGGGTTGCGAAGCCGTCATACTTGAGGTGGAGGGTGCACCTCCCACTCAGACCACGCGCGCGGGCGAATGCCTGCCAACCGCGAGTCAAGGACACGTTGCCCGCGGCGGTGACTTCGACCCCCGCCCACGAGGCTCTGCTGCAGCAGCCGTCCGCCTGCAACCAGAGGCCATCAAGCCCCACGGTCGGTAGCGCACCCACAAAGAAGCGCGGGAGCGGGAGCTAGGTGCCCGCGGGCCCCTCCGACCACACGACAAACTCTAGGAACGTGTCCGCCAAGTGGAAGCGCGGCCGAGGAGGTCGGGCAACCATGACGTGCCTTCCCCCATCGCAGGAACTGCCTCATCCTCGACGTCCCCCGCTACAATAAGAAGCACCGCCACACCCCCCGGAGGCAGCGCCCGTTCTTGGAGGAGTGCCCATGCGCCCCTGAGGGGCCACCGCCGGGGTTGCGGCATACTTGCAAGGACATCCGCGGCCCCTCTTGGGCGGCGGCGAATCCGACCCCTCCTTGGGGGCCTTCCCCTTCTCAGCGGCAGAGAACTTCCTCGTCGGCGCCATGAGCACTTCGATGAGACAGTGAGACAAGGAAGGAGAAGAAGGAGTGGGCAGCGAGAAGATGGAGATGAGCAAGGGGGGCTCCGCCCCTCCCCTCATTTATAGCCCGAGGGAGGCAAACCACCGGCCCCCACGATCCCACGCAATGATGATCTTTCTCTGCATGCAGCAGGCTCCTGTTAAGTCGAATGGTTGCCAAGGTAGCATGGGGAAGTGGACACGCCCACGTCCCATCAAGCGCCACACGTCGACCGAGGCCGCATGCGGTTAGGGCCCGCGACACTCCGCACTTGCCCTTTGGCTTCACCTCGAAGCCAACTTGGAGCGCGCCTTGGGCTCGGGGGCTATTGTCGGTGTTTTGGGAATGGGGGTACCCAGGCTCGCCTGCCTGCGGCCCACGGTGTGGCCCCATCGACGGCCTGGTACGGCCCACCTTCGGCATCAACAACTCAAGACCCTCGCGAGGGGCCAAGCCTCGGGTGGCGGACGACACCAAGACCTCCAAAAGGAGCGGCCTCCTCAAGCCGGCTCTTGAGGAGCGAAGATTTCTAGGCAAGCCTCACCTCGCGAGGTTCAGATGATGTGAGCCATGACGACCAAGGCTAGGCGGGCACCAGCGGGCGCAGGACAGCAATTTCCTCTTCGGGGCTAAGGAGGCAAGCGCAGGCGCAGAGTCCTGAGGAATCAGCCAAAGGTTTCCATTCCCATGCAACAAGACCAAGACCACTAGGACGATAGGACGGAGGTCATCGCCGAGCCAACCATGGCATCATGACCAGAAGCTTTGTAGGCAAAGACTACTTTTGTCAGGATAAGATGTACTAGTTGTCTCCCTTCAAATTTGGCAGTTGTGGGATCCCTTCTCGCCTTCATTTGGGAAGAGGACCAAGGCCACTATAAGTAGGACCTAGCCACCACCGTAGGAGAGGATGGGGATCATTCAGATCATCCTCTCCCTCACCAGCTCAAGACCACACCTCCCGAGGTTGTTCTTCCATCGTACTAGTTCATCCTCAGCCCACCTCGAGGCCAATCCACCACAAAGCAAGAGTAGGGTTTTACACCGCAAGGTGGCTCGAACTTGGGTAAACTGTTGTGTCACGTTTCCTTCCTGTTCATCGAGCTAGGCCGAGAGATTGGCGAGTAGGTAGACTGGGGAGGTTGAGTTCTTAGCATGGACCCCAGAGTTCGAATATATCAAGGGTCTGTGGAGCCTGAAATTCGACACAAACACACTGCAAAAGAATATTACATCGGATAGAACTCCAAGAACATCGAGGAGAACATGGTATTGAAGATCATAGAGAGAGATAGAAGAATCCATCTAGCTACTAGCTATGGACCCTTAGGTCCATGTAAAACTACTCACACGTCATCGGTAGGGCAGCAAGGTTGATGTAGATTCCCTCTATGATTGAGTAGCCCTCCGACAGGGTGCCTGAAAAGGCCCCAAGATGGGATCTCACGAGAATAGAGGCTTGCAGTGGCGGAAAAGTATTTCTGTGGATGCCTCTGATGGTTTGGGAATATTTGAGAATTTATAGTGCAAGAATTAGGGTTAGGGGACCTCCGAGGGGCCCACAAGGCTCAGGGCGCGCCCTCTGGGGCGTTCCTAGTAGGCTTGTGGCCTCCTTGGGACTCCTCTAGCTCCCTCTCCAAGTATTCTGGTCCAAGAAAAATCATTGCGAAAGTTTTATTCCGTTTGGACTCTGTTTGATATTCCCTTTCTTTAAAACTCAAAAAACAAGGAAAAACAGAAACTGGCACTAGGCTCTAGGCTAATAAGTTAGTCCCAAAAATAATATAAAATATCATATTAATGCATATAAAACATCCAAAACAGATAATATAATAACATGGAACAATAAAAAATTATAGATATGTTGGAGACTTATCAAGCATCCCGGGCTTAATTCCTGCTCGTCCTCGAGTAGGTAAATGATAAAAACAGAATTTTTGATGTGGAATGCTACCTAACATATTCATCCATGTAATCTTCTTTATTGTGGCATGATATTCAGATCCATAAGATTCAAAACAGAAGTTTCATGTTGACATAAAAACAATAATACTTCAAGCATACTAATAATGCAATCATGTCTTATCAAATTAACTTGGCCAAAGAAAGTTATCCCTACAAAATCATATAGTCTGGCTATGCTCCATCTTCATCACACAAAGTATTTCATCATGCACAACCCTGATGACAAGCCAATAAATTGTTTCATACTTTTAATGTTCTCAAACCTTTTCAACTTTCACGCAATACATGAGCGTGAGCCATGGATATAACACTATAGGTGGAATAGAATATGGTGGTTGTGGAGAAGACAAAAAGAAGGAGAAAGTCTCACATCAACTAGGCATATTAATGGGCTATAGAGATGACCATCAATAGATATCAATGTGAGTGAGTAGGGATTGCCATGCAACGGATGCACTAGAGCTATAAGTGTATGAAAGCTCAAAAAGAAACTAAGTGAGTGTGCATCCAACTTGCTTGCTCATGAAGACCTAGGGAAATTTGAGGAAGCCCATCATTGGAATATACAAGCCAAGTTCTATAATGAAAAATTCGCACTAGTATATGAAAGTGACAAAATAGGAGACTCTCTATCATGAAGAACATGGTGCTACTTTGAAGCACAAGTGTGGAAAAAGGATAGTAACATTGTCCCTTCTCTCTTTTCATTCATTTTTTTGTTTGGGCTTATTTGGCCTCTTTTCTTTTATTTGGGCTTCTTTGGCCTCTTTTCTTTTATTTGGGCTTCTTTGGCCTCTTTCAATTTTTTATAAAGTCCGGAGACTCATCCCAACTTGTGAGGGAATCAGAGCCTCCATCAACCTTTCCTCACATGGGCCAATGCTCTAATAATGATGATTATCACACTTTTATTTACTTGCAACTCAAGAATTACAACTCGATACTAGAAAAAAATATGACCATATGAATGCCTCCGGCGGTGTACCAGGATGTGAAATAATCTAGCGTAGCAAATGACATAAAAAACAGACAAGCCATGAAAACATCATGCTAGCTATCTTACGATCATGCAAAGCAATATTGTCGGATTACATGCTCCGCAAACCCTGGATAGATTCAAACTCTGGGGTGCGTGCGAAGAACTCAACCTCCCTAGTCTGCCAACCCGTCGATCCCATGGCCTATCTTGACGAACTAAAAGGAAAGAGGACACAACAGTTTACCCAGGTTCGGGCCACCTTGCGATGTAAAAACCTACTCCTGCTTTGTGGTGGATTGGCCTCGAGGTGGGCTGAGGATGAACTAGTACAGTGGAAGAACAACCTCACGAGGTGTGTTCTTGAGCTGGTGAGGGAGAGGATGATCTGAATCTGATCCCCTGTCCATGGTGGTGGCTAGGTCCTATTCATGATGGCCTTGGTCCTCTTCCCCCAACATGGAGGCGGGAAGGGATCCCACAACGGCCAAATTCGAAAGGAGACAACTAGTACATCTTATCCTGACAAAAGTAGTCTTCGCCTGCAAAGCCTCTGGTCGTGACGCTGTGGTGGGCTTGGCAATGACCTCCATCCTGCTGTCCTGGCGGTCTTGGTCTTGTTGCATGGGAATGGAAACCTTTGGCCGATTCCTCGGGACTCCACGCCTGCGCTTGCCTCCTTAGCACCAAAGAGGAAATTGCCGTCCTACGCCCATTGGCGCCCGCCTGGCCTTGGTCGTCATGGTTTACGTCATTTGAACCTTGCGAGGTGAGGCTTGCATAGAAATCTCCGCTCCTCAGGAGCCAGCTTGAGGAGGCCGCTCCTTCTGGAGGTCTTGGTGTCGTCCGCCTCGCGAGGCTTGGCCCGTCGCAAGGGTCTTGAGTTGTTGACGCCAAAGGTGGGCCATACCAGGCCGTCGATGGAGCTACGTCGTGGGCCACAGGCAGGCAAGTCTGGGTACCGCCGTTCGCAGAACGCCGACAAATATGACAATGATGGTGCGTGTCATACTAAACATAATGGTGGAAGTTGCATGGAACTATATCTCAAAATGGCCATGGAAATGCCATAATAGGTAGGTATGGTGGCTGTTTTGAGGAAGGGTATATGGTGGGTTTATTGCACTAACGAAATTTTTGCGGTACTAGAGAGGCTAGCAATGGTGGAAGGGTGAGAGTGCATATAATCCATGGACTCAACATTAGTCATAAAGAACTCACATACTTATTGCAAAAATTTATTAGTCATCGAAACAAAGTACTACATGCATGCTCCTAGGGGGATAGATTGGTAGGAAAAGACCATCACTCGTCCCCAACCGCCACTCATAAGGAAGACAATCAAAAAATAAATCATGCTCCGAATTCATCACATAATGTTTCACCATACGTGCATGCTACGAGAATCACAAATTTTAACACAAGTATTTCTACCAATGCACAATTACTCACTAGCATGACTCTAATATCACCATCTTTATATCTCAAAACAATATGCAAGGAATCAAACTTCTCATAGTATTCAATGCTCTTTATATGAAAGTTTTTATTATATCCCTCTTGGATGCCCATCATATTAGGACTAAATTCATAACCTAAGAAAATTACCATGCTGTTTAAGACTCTCAAAATGATATGAGTGAAGCATGATAATTCAACAATTTCTATAAAATAAAGCCACCGCCATGGTCTAAAAAGATATAAGTGAAGCATTAGAGCAAACTGCCTAGCTGAAAAGATATAAGTGAAGCACATAAAGTATTCTAATAAATTCATGATTAATGCATGTCCCTCTCAAAATGTGTGTACAAAAAGCATGATTGTGGCAAACTAGAAAGCAAAGACTCATATCATACAAGATGCTCCAAGCAAAACACATATCATGTGGTGAATAAAAATATAGCCTCAAGTAAATTTACCGATGGATTGAAGACGAAAGAGGGGATGCCATCCGGGGCATCCCCAAGCTTAGATGCTTGGTTGTCCTTGAATATTACCTTGGGATGCCTTGGTCATTCCCAAGCATAGGCTCTTGCCACTCCTTGTTCCATAGTCCATCAAATCTTTACCCAAAACTTGAAAACTTCACAACACAAAACTCAACAGAAAACTCATGAGATCCATTAGTATAATAAAATAAAGCACCACTTTAGGTACTATTGTGAACTCATTCTAAATTTATATTGGTGTAATATCTACTGTATTCCTACTTCTCCATGGTTCATACCCCCCAATACTACCTATAGATTCATCAAAATAAGCAAACAACACATAGAAAACAGAATCTGTCAAAAATAGAATAGTCTGTAGTAATCTAAAAACTTCATATACTTTTGTAACTCCAAAATTTCTGAAAAACTTTGGACAACCTAGGAAATTTGTATGTCAATCTTGTGTAAAAAATTCAGAATTTTATCACACTTCTGTAAATTTAAACAATTTTTTTTACTGGTCGCAAAAGTTTCTGTTTTTCAGCAAGATCAAATGAACTATCACCATAGACCATCCCAAAGGTCTTATTTGGCTCAAACACTAATTAAAACACCAAAATACAATTACTACAGAAGTAATAATGTGTATTTATTCAAGAACAGTAGCAAAAAAGAAAACACAAAAATAAAATTGGGTTGCCTCCCAACAAGTGCTATTGTTTAACGCCCCTAGCTAGGCATAAAACATAGATCTAGGTATTGTCATCTTGTGTATTAAATCCATAAGTAGCCTTCATAGTAAATTCATATGACAACTTAATTAGTGTTCCATGCCCTTCCCTAACGGAAATTGACATCTAATGTTTCCTTCTTTCATATCAATAATTGCACCTATCGTTCTAAGGAAAGGTCTACCAAGAATAATAGGACATGTAGGATTGCAATCTATATCAAGCACAATAAAATCTACGGGCACATAATTCCTATTTGAAACAATAAGAACATCATTAATCGTTCCCATAGGTTTCTTATTAGTGGAATCCGCTAGATGCAAATTCAAAGAACAATCATCTAATTTATGGAGACCTAGCACATCACATAAAGTTTTTGGAATAGTGGAAACACTAGCACCCAAAACACACAAAGTATTGCGCTCATAATCTTTAATTTTAATCTTAATAGTAGGTTCCCACTCATCATAAAGCTTTCTAGGGATTGAAACTTCCAACTCAAGCTTTTCTTCAAAAGATTTCATCATAGCATCAACGATATGTTTAGTAAAAGCTTTATTTTGGTTATAAGCATGAGGTGAATTCAACATGGATTGCAACAAGGAAATACAATCTATCAAAGACTTCAATGCAACTCTCTGGCTTCGTGGCAAATGGTATGCCATCCAAAAGATTGTGGAGGTCTCGGAGTTCTTGACATTCAAACACAAAGTGATGCCTTGCTCATGAAATACCTCCATAAATTTTATAGCTGTTGGGACCTGCCATGGGTAGATTTGATATGGTCTACCTACTATGTTGACAAAATTCCACATGCCTCAGACCCATGCGGCTCCTTCTGGTGGAAAGATATCCTCAAACTTACCCCAATTTACAGAGGCATTTCAAGTGTGACAGTTCATTCGGGTGACACCGTTCTTATGTGGAAGGATCTATGGTTGGATGAGATCATCACAGAATCACACCCACGTGCATTTTTGTACGCTAAACTTGAAGATATCTTAGTCAAAGACTTCCTAGCGTGCACCAACCTCAATGAAACTTTCATCTTCCACTCTCCATGCAAGCCCATGATGAACTACACTAGATCTAGGAAATCACAGCACATGTAGGAAACAAAAGGGATGCAAATGAGAGGGATTTGCAGAGCTACATTGGCGATCCGACGTCTACTCAGCCAAAAGATATTACAAATTCTACTTCCGAGACGCAACAGCACACAGAACCTATAAATGGCTCTGGAAATCCTCGGTCATAATGAAAATTTGGATGGTTGCTTCTCTCCGACCACCTTAACACAAGAAATATGCTCAATGAAGACACTACAATATTGGAGATGATTATGGGTGCATCCTATGCGGTGGTACTGATGAGGAAACCCTTGAACATATGATCTTTCACTACCAATTCAACATGACATGTTGGGACACTTTGAATATCCATTTGGCCTCACATGGAGATAGACTTCTTTGGATCCAAGAAGCCAAATCTATTTGGAATAAACCCATGTTTATGGAGACGTTTATATACGCTTCTTGGAGCCTATGGAAAGAAAGAAATAATAAACACTTTAGAGATGTTGACCCTACTATCAGCTCATGGCACTGGTGCGCGCCGGTCCTAAACAAACGGTTTTTAACCCCTTTCTGCGATGGCATTTGGAACCGTCGCCAAGTGAGTGTGGGTGATAGGGGGGTCCTTCCCACATGACCCAGAAACCATCGGGGATAGGGAGCCTTGATGCATACAGTTGTCCCTATATAACCATTTCCGATATCTCGAATATCCCAAACGCTTCATCATTGCTACTCGTTTGTGCTCACATTGCCATTGCAGTCGGAGTTTTGTGGTTCTGCCTAAAACCAGGCAGATTCCAGGCACAGGAGTTTTCCAGGCAGATTCTAGGCACGGGAGTTTTACGATGCCGGGCACATCACAAACAGTTCATGATTATAAACCGTGTACGATAGATAGACAATCACACACATTTAGTTTTCCTGCACCGTATGTGATAGTGTCTGACATCACACACGCTTTGCAAACGGCAACTGTGTGCATGCTTGCACACGTTTCCGCTCTGTGAACCGTCTCGGATTATGGTGTACATCACAAATGTTTGTGTTTTACCAATCGTGTGTGCCGTAATGACTTGCAGAACATAATTTCTCCCTAATTTAAATGCTGCTATTGAAAATTGTACCTAATTTAAACTTGAAAGTAGGCTATAGCTTTATTCATATCCATCAGGTTCAAACAACCAATGCATTATTCGATTCACAGGTACATATGTCGAAGAATTACAGAAGCACCGAATAAAGAATGATGTACCAGGGTTCTATACTTGTACTATTATAGATGGTAAAGAAAGAGGCGACATACATTCCAGTTGCTGAACAAGGTGAAGCGGAATGGCCCTATTGTGCTCTCCTAGATGCAGAAGGCATGCAGGACTCTAGTCCAACCCCTTGTGATGGTCGGCCGCCAATCATGTAGTTTGAGAGGTAATCTTGAGTAAACTGCTTCAGGATCCACTTCAAAAGGAAAAAGATTCAGATATTGTCATCTAACACAACTCATTACGGGCAGTAAATAGAAGGCTACAAGGTTCTTACTTACCATCCTGCAGTTCACTGTTGTCTTGCATAAAGTGTAAATAAATATTTTGATTGACATCTTTTGACCCATTTCAGTAACAATCTTTATCAGTTTCCTCACTTGATGCTGGTTCATGAATATCTCATTGCCCCATACACAGAAAGGGTCGAAGTGTGGATCTTTGGCAATGATATATGTACCTAAAAGCACCAAGTTAATATTAGAAGCTAAACAACAATTGAAAAATGATGTAGTACAACACTCCATCCATCCCATTATATAAGATTTTATTACATGTATATCTAGACATCATCAGAACATTAAGGTAACACGCTTCCTTGTTGCTATGTAGCCTGGGATTGCATATTTAGTCATTCAGTACAATGCATGTCGCTAAACAACAATTGAAAAACAAAAAGGCATGTTAACTGTAATATCCTTAACAACAACCAAATATCGTAATTCATAGTGGTATTGTTGAAACTGTTATTGATGAAATTGAACTGCACGTCACATAGTTGCACATATAGAGCATCACATTGTGAAGAACTGAAATAAACAAGTCATAAGGACATCTCTAGGCGATCCTTAAAAAGTTAAAGGACTAAAACCCTTAGTGGATATATATATATATACTCCAGCAATTTTTGGCCTTTTCTAGTCGATCCCCTAAACTTAAGGTTGTAAACTTCAATTTGATCAAGTCCAAAGTTGGTTCAACCGAAAGTAGCATGCATTCAAACATAAACATAGATAGTTTTGCATAACCAAACATAAAACATAAATTTAAAATAAGCTAAACTACTTTCGGTCGAAGTAGAGGTCGAGCCAATCCTTCCTCATCATGTACAATGTGCCACAAGCCGGGTCTAGGCCAGTACCGTCGTCGGGGTCGTTGGGGAAGGCACTCCTTCACTCGTCGATGTCTATCTCCTCGTCCTTGGGGCCCACCTCGATGCCCTCCGCGTCGCCGTCGCCGCCGCCTTCGACCTTGTCATCAGAGGAGAGCACGATAACCTCGCCACCCTCTGCGCCGCCATCCTCGCTGCCTTCGACCTCGTCATCGGAGGAGAGCGCGATAACCTTGCCGCCCTCTGCGCAGGCAAAGATTGCTCAGTCCACCTCCACGAGCTCCTGGTGCTGCCGACGGAGCTCTTGCATGTAGGCCTCATCGGCGGCCTCGGCCTCGAGACGATCCCACGCCTCGCGGTCCTCCTGCGCCATCGCCGAGCTCACCACCCCTGGCTCTGGCGGAACGAGGTGGACCTGACGTGTGCCGAAGGGAAAATTGAGCCTAGCTGCCACGCCATGGTAGCGGACCTGCCAGCAGTCGTACTCCATGGCCACGAGCTCGGCCGTGTTGAAGCTACCGAGCCACCGGCGGGTGTGGGTCTCTCGATCTGTAATCTCGGTGACCCACTTCCCCCACCGGCGCTGCCGGACCCTGAGGTAGGACTTCGTTGGCTGCTGGGTCTGGGGGGGACGGGGACGTCCTCGAACCGGCTTAGGGGCGTGGCGGCGGGCAGATCGGGGGACCAATGATGGCGGATCAGGCCTGCAGAGGACAACGGGGACACCTCGGCGGCCACCTCGCCGACGTTGGGCAAAAAGGCCGCGATAAACCTCTTTTTGGCCATTGGCTACTCGAGCTCCCCGACACACAGGCAAAGGTTGAGGATGGAGGCGCTGGCGATGGCTGCGTCCTACCAATGGTTTCGAGGGTTGTGTGTGTCTGTTTGAGCAGAGGTTATGTTTGAGGAAATACTACGACAATTGAAAATTTTACTAGGCGGGAGTAACAAGGCGGGGCTACTGAAAATTTGGATAAAGGGTGAGCAGATATTTTTAAGATTGCGAGGGATGCAGAGGTGGGAGAAAAATGCCGGGGCTACTGAAAATTTGAATCAAGGGACTGAAGCAGAGCGGGAGTAACAAACATCGCACACGGTCCGCACATACTAATCATGTGCTATCAGACATTAAAACCTTCTAGGCGGTAGATACTTTCGATATTGCGAGGGATGCAGAGGCGGGAGTTTTGGGGGAGCAAGCTAGTGTGCTTGACACGCCGGCTGCAGACTTTAGCCGGCGCACCTTCTCACGTAAGCCATAGGCATGCTATACACCAACGGTGCTCCAAGATATTTTGTACTACATCTCACACGGTTGGTGAGAATAAACTATGTGGGATCTACTTGATTTGAATTAAAAAATGGGGTCACAGCGGCAATGGATGCTGTTTGAATTGCTAGACCTTTTATCTGCAGTGAACATGCAACTATATGTGTGTCATAAAAGACTTGGAATTATTCAGGGTTCGTTTGGACATTTCATACATTAAACTGGTTTTCTAGCAATTTCAGGTGCACAATTCAAAATTAAAATACATGCACATGCTCCGGTGCATACAAATTGGTTAAAAAAACAAATTTGTGTCCTTCAGTGCATTCTTAGGTCCCATGGAAGAAATGGGAATGAATTTTTCGGGGTTCGTTTAGCCTTTTTTATACATTAACTGGGTTTTCTAGGCATTTTATGTGCATAATTCAAATTTGAACTACAAGCACATGCTCCAATGCACTAAAGTTGGTTGAAAAATCACATGTGTGTCCTTGGGTGAATTTCTAGGTCCCATGCAAGAGATGGGAATGAATTTCAAACACCAGGGCACTGTTGATTGCCGGCAAAACATTGAGATACCTGGTTTTTAAATTCTACTAAATCCAAAACTCGTTTGAAACTCATGAAAATTGGCATGCTATCATGGAGTGGCATCAACATACCGTGGTGAAAATTTTGTCCTATTTGGGGCAGGTTTGGGTATAAGCTTCTCACAAACCAGAGCTTCTCACAACAAGCATGATGGTTTTGATATGAAACATACCACCTTTGGGGACGGGACGATATCCGTTGCCTATTATTGCTTTCAAAAAATTTCTAGTGTCAACATAGAACAACAGGACTGTTGTGTTCAATCTTGGAATTTTTCGGGGTTCGTTTGGCCTTTTTATACATTAACTAGGTTTTCTAGGCATTTTATGTGCATAATTCAAATTTGAACTACAAGCACATGCTCCAATGCACCAAAGTTGGTTGAAAAATCACATGCGTGTCCTTGGGTGAATTTCTAGGTCCCATGCAAAAGATGGGAATGAAATTCAAACACCATGGCACTGTTGATTGCCGGCAAAACGTTGAGATGCCTGGTTTTTAAATTCTAGTAAATCCAAAACTCATCTGAAATTCCTGAAACTTGGCATGCTATCATGGAGCGGCATCAACATGCCATGGTGATAATTTTGTCCCATTTGGGGCAGGTTCGGGTATAAGCTTCTCACAAACCAGAGCTTCTCACAACAAGCATGATGGTTTCGATAGGGAACGTACCACCTTTTGTGATGGGATGATATCCGTTGCCTCTTATTACTTTCAAAAAATTTCTAGTGTCAACATAGAACAACATGAGTGTTGTGTTCAATCTTGAAATTTTTTGATGTTCGTTTGGCCTTTTTATACATTAACTGGGTTTTCTAGGCATTTTATGTGCATAATTCAAATTTGAACTACAAGCACATGCTCCAATGCACTAAAGTTGGTTGAAAAATCACATGTGTGTCCTTGGGTGAATTTCTAGGTCCCATGCAAGAGATGGGAATGAATTTCAAACACCAGGGCACTGTTGATTACCGGCAAAACATTGAAATACTTGGTTTCTAAATTCTACTAAATCCAAAACTCGTTTGAAACTCATGAAACTTGGCATGCTATCATGGAGCGGCATCAACATGCCGTGGTGAAAATTTTGTCCTACATGGGGCAGGTTTGGGTATAAGCTTCTCACAAACAGAGCTTCTCACAACAAGCATGATGGTTTTGATATGAAACATACCACCTTTGGGTACGGGACGATATCTGTTGCCTCTTATTGCTTTCAAAAAATTTCTAGTGTCAACATAGAACAACAGGACTGTTGTGTTCAATCTTGGAATTTTTCGGGGTTCGTTTGGCCTTTTTTATACATTAACTAGGTTTTCTAGGCATTTTATGTGCATAATTCAAATTTGAACTACAAGCACATGCTCTAATGCACCAAAGTTGGTTGAAAAATCACATGCGTGTCCTTGGGTGAATTTCTAGGTCCCATGCAAAAGATGGGAATGAAATTCAAACACCATGGCACTGTTGATTGCCGGCAAAACGTTGAGATGCCTGGTTTTTAAATTCTAGTAAATCCAAAACTCATCTGAAATTCATGAAACTTGGCATGCTATCATGGAGCGGCATCAACATGTCGTGGTGATAATTTTGTCCCATTTGGGGCAGGTTCGGGTATAAGCTTCTCACAAACCAGAGCTTCTCACAACAAGCATGATGGTTTCGATAGGGAACGTACCACCTTTGGTGATGGGATGATATCCGTTCCCTCTTATTGCTTTCAAAAAATTTCTAGTGTCAACATAGAACAACATGAGTGTTGTGTTCAATCTTGAAATTTTTCGATGTTCGTTTGGCCTTTTTATACATTAACTGGGTTTTCTAGGTATTTTATGTGCATAATTCAAATTTTAACTACAAGCACATGCTCCAATGCACTAAAGTTGGTTGAAAAATCACATGTGTGTCCTTGGGTGAATTTCTAGGTCCCATGCAAGAGATGGGAATGAATTTCAAACACCAGGGCACTGTTGATTGCCGGCAAAACATTGAGATACTTGGTTTTTAAATTCTACTAAATCCAAAACTCGTTTGAAACTCATGAAACTTGGCATGCTATCATGGAGCGGCATCAACATGCCGTGGTGAAAATTTTGTCCTACATGGGGCAGGTTTGGGTATAAGCTTCTCAAAAACAAAGCTTCTCACAACAAGCATGATGGTTTTGATATGAAACATACCACCTTTGGGTACGGGACGATATCTGTTGCCTCTTATTGCTTTCAAAAAATTTCTAGTGTCAACATAGAACAACAGGACTGTTGTGTTCAATCTTGGAATTTTTGGGATTCATTTGGCCTTTTTTATACATTAACTAGGTTTTCTAGGCTTTTTATGTGCATAATTCAAATTTGAACTACAAGCACATGCTCTAATGCACCAAAGTTGGTTGAAAAATCACATGCGTGTCCTTGGGTGAATTTCTAGGTCCCATTCAAAAGATGGGAATGAAATTCAAACACCATGGCACTGTTGATTGCCGGCAAAACGTTGAGATGCCTGGTTTTTAAATTCTAGTAAATCCAAAACTCATCTGAAATTCATGAAACTTGGCATGCTATCATGGAGCGGCATCAACATGTCGTGGTGATAATTTTGTCCCATTTGGGGCAGGTTCGGGTATAAGCTTCTCACAAACCAGAGCTTCTCACAACAAGCATGATGGTTTCGATAGGGAACGTACCACCTTTGGTGATGGGATGATATCCGTTCCCTCTTATTGCTTTCAAAAATTTTCTAGTGTCAACATAGAACAATATGAGTGTTGTGTTCAATCTTGAAATTTTTCGATGTTCGTTTGGCCTTTTTATACATTAACTGGGTTTTCTAGGCATTTTATGTGCATAATTCAAATTTTAACTACAAGCACATGCTCCAATGCACTAAAGTTGGTTGAAAAATCACATGTGTGTCCTTGGGTGAATTTCTAGGTCCCATGCAAGAGATGGGAATGAAATTCAAACACCAGGGCACTGTTGATTGCCGACAAAACATTGAGATTCCTGGTTTTTAAATTCTAGTAAATCCAAAACTTGTATGAAATTCATGAAACTTGGCATGCTATCATGGTGCGGCATCAACATGCCATGGTAAAAAAATTGTCCCATTTGGGGTAGGTTCGGGTATAAGCTTCTCAGAAACCAGAGCTTCTCACAACAAGCATGATGGTTTCGATAGGGAACGTCCCACCTTTGGGGACGAAACGATATCCATTGCCTCTTATTGCTTTCAAAAAATTTCTAGTGTCAACATAGAACAACAGGAGTGTTGTGCCAATTTTTGTGATTTTTCGGGGTTCGTTTGGACATTTTTATACATTAACTGGGTTTTCTAGGTATTTTATGTGCATAATTCAAATTTGAACTAGAAGCACATGCTCCAATGCACTAAGGTTAGTTGAAAAATCTAATTTGTGTCCTTGGGTGAATTTCTAGGTCCCATGCAAGAGATGGGAATGAAATTCAAACCCCAGGGCACTGTTGATTGCCGGCAAAACGTTGAGATGTGTGGTTTTTAAATTCTAGTAAATCCAAAATCGTCTAAACTTCATGAAACTTGACATGCTATGATGGAGCGGCATCAACACGTCGTGTTAAAAAATTTGTCCCATTTGGGGCAAGTTCAAGTACATGCTTCTCACAACAAGCATGATGGTTTTGGTAGGGAACGTCCCACCTTTGGGGACGAAATGATATCCATTGCCTCTAATCGCTTTTAAAAAATTTCTCGTGTCAACATAGAACAACAGGAGTGTTGTGTCAATTTTTGGGATTTTTCAGGGTTCGTTTCAAAATTTTTATGCATTAATTGAGTTTTCAATGCATTTATGTGCATAATTCAAATTTGAACTACATGCACATGCTCCAGTGCATATAATTTGGTTGAAAAATAAAATCCGTGTCCTTGGGTGCATGCTTAGGTCCCATGCAAGAAATGGGAATGAATTTCAAACACCGGGGCACCGTTGATTGCCGGCAAAACATTGAGATGCCTCGTTTTTAAATTCTAGTAAATCCAAAACTCGTCTAAAATTCATGAAACTTGGCATGCTATGGTGGAGCGGCATCAACATGTCGTGGTAAAAATTTTGTCCCGTTTGGGGTAGGTTTGGGTATATGCTTCTCACAGACCAGAGCTTCTCACAACAAGCATCATGGTTTTGGTAGGGAACGTCCCACTTTTGGGGACGAAATGATATCCACTGCCTCTTATTGCTTCCAATTTTTTTCTCGTGTCAACATAGAACAACAGGAGTGTTGTGTCATTTTTGTGATTTTTCGGGGTTCTTTTGGACATTTTTATGCATTAACTGAGTTTTCAATGCATTTATGTGCATAATTCAAATTTGAACTACACGCAGATGCTCCAGTGCATATAAATTAGTTGAAAAATCAAATCTGTGTCCTTGGGTGCATGCTTAGGTCCCATGCAAGAAATGGGAATGAATTTTAAACACTAGGGCACCGTTGATTGCTGGCTGAACATTGAGATGCCTGGTTTTAAAATTCTAGTAAATCCAAAACTCGTCTGAAATTCATGAAACTTAGCATGCTATCATGGAATGGCACCCGACATGATGTGGTATTTTTCGTGTCCATTTTGAGAGAAGGCGCACTCGAATAATGACCGCCAACAAAGGCATTTTGAAAAAATAGCTGCCACTTTAATATCTCAAACATTTGTATAATTCAAACCGTATGCGTTCTGTTAACCATTCATGTGACGCCACGTGTCTTGGTTTTAATGGCTGTAGGAGGTGCCGTGCGGATAGCTGCTTGACCTTGACTGAATGAGAGGCGTGCGAGCGCAGTCCGGTGCGCAGGCTGACTGAGAGGCGTGCAAGTTGTCCTCCAATGCGCAGGCTCACCGGGAAGCGTGCGAGTTATACGCTACGCAGGCTCACTGGTAAGCGAGCCCTTTGACTTCCATGGCCGCCCACCTTCCTCTCCATTAGTGGTGCCCGAGCTGCTGTTTAATACGGGCGGCCTTACTGTTCGCCTCCCATTCCCCTCCCCCCCGCAGACCTCCACCGCCGTGGCGCAGAATGATATTCTGCCACTAGTCTTCAAGTTTGGTGAAGTCGACTCTGAGCCGGAGGAGATAAAAAATAAGGAGGAATGGGGCCTCATGGACATGGCCCAGAACGAGCTGGCCGCGGCGGTTGCTACCCCCGCTCCCGTCCCAGCTCCCATCCCCGCGCTTGTGCCAGCGACCATCCCCGTAGCATTGACGGGTTGGTCGCCGAGCACTATCGTAGAGCTAGAAGCCGCGGGCGTCAGCGAGGTCTCCGCGGACCCGTATGAGCTCTTGTACATGCCAGCACCCGTGCCCGTGCGCGCCCCTCCACCGACCGTGGCGCCGGCCCCCGTGCATTTGGCTGCACCCGCCGCACCCGTGCGCGCCCCTCCATCCACCGCGGCACCGGTCCCCGTGCGTTTGGTTGCACCCGCCACACCCGTGCCCATGCCCGCGCCCCCCTCAGCGACATGGGACACTACCGTTGACCGCTATCTCTCAGCGGCGCCAGTTGCCGTCCTCCCACGCCCCGCCCGTCGATCGCGCGACGACTTGATGTTTGATTTACAAGTGAAGAACATTTTGTGCTGCCTTGAAGGCTTCAACAACGGCGTCCCGGAGGACGACAACGATGGCGCGGCACGCCGCCTCCGCCACCACCGGAAATAGTTTTTTGGGGTTTAATACTATATCTCGAATTCTTGATCATATGAATATAAATTCACAGTGTAACTGAATGAAAGATATGGTTTGAACGAACTTTCATTTTTCTCTCTTAATGTACAAACTTATAAAATGATTTTCTTTTCAAAAAAACGTCAATGGTTTTTAAATATAAAACACTCATCGCAAACATTTTAGTTAGAACACCCGTATGCAAGCCGACAGCTTCCCCAGGAAGCCAAGGGAAAATGTGCCGAGCTGGATTTCTACATCCCTTCAACGCAAACGGTTGTTTTGCATGACCCGTGTGCAACCACGTACAAACAATTGGGTAAGATTTGCATATCTGTCATTTTGGGTATGTTGCCATTTCTCAAACTTGAAAGATTGACATTTGTTTATCTAGTAACATTGCCATTTGTCAACCTTGTAACATTGCGATTTGTCAAAATATGCGGCTCAAATCACTAGCACTATCTAATTTTTGCAACTAAAATCACTAGCACTGTTCATATGGACACCACTAGCAGGCGTGAGTTCATGGACGCATATGCAAATGTACCATTGATTACATACAACAAGTCATTAACCCACAACGACAACGAGGATACACGTTGGATTATAGATCATTTCCAACAAAACAGTCTAGTAAAGTTTTTCTCACACAACAAATAACAAAGCGATGAAATGAACTTTAGCTCAACCACTTGTCGGTGTTGGAAACGCTTGCTTTGAACTAGAAGTGATTATCTGGGAAGGGCCAGCTACTGTCAATCTCGAGACCAACGCAGGACTGATCATCGAGGCTGAAGCGGCCTATGTCAGGACCCATATTGGGACGGTAGGGAAGCATAGTAATGTCCGAGGTATAGATACAGTTGCTTCTCATAAATGGTAGTAGCGTTGTGTCAACAGCAGCTGGATCGCTTTCCACCGTCATTGGATAGTTTTGTCCAAGGAAGAGCGAGTTTCCTCCAAGACTTTCAATACTAAACCAGGGAGAAGGTGTTGGCGCTAGTACACTAGTATCCATCCCAAATACCCTGCAACGAATGTTGGAATAGGTCCGGAGAGTGTGACCATACGAGACAACACCTGCTTCCTTAGTAACATCAGCAATGCCATGTATATAGACAAGAAGAGGTGATCCATCGAAATAAGTTGCCAGGCGCCACTGAGTATATGGGTCCTACTCGTCCTCACGCTCGTGAATAAAATTTTCAAGTATAGGTGGTGAAATGTTCACAGGACCTTGGAAACACAAGAAGGTTAATTAGTAAAGGGAAACTAGCTAACCCGCATGCATGTGGATGAAACAATTATAATTATGGTGGAAGACAAACGTACCGAAATCATAAGGATTCCATGCAAAAACAATGGCACGAGTGGTGGCAGCAAACACAAGACCCTCGTATTGAATTGCATCACAGTACTCATCCGTGTATAGAAACTGATTTTTGAGCAATATCCATCTAGTCAAACCATGAAGGACGGCAACAAGCTTGTCGAAGATAGCGACAACACAAGCATTCCTATAACCCTAAGAGCGGTTGGGAACTCGACAAATTGCTATCTTCTGTAGACGACAGTCAGCATGATCATATTTGAACTCACGTAGAATACCGGTGTACTCAATCTCTGGGCAGTCGTCTGAGATATTTTGAAGCGGAACCCGGTGACGAGTGTACACATTCACAAGTTCCCACTCGCAATTGTACTCAATATAAACAACCCAATCTCCATTTGCGCCTGCCCAAGCCTTGCCCTCAAGCGATGGCATCTTAACATCATATGTATCATTATCAAGCGTCATCAACTTACACAAGGCGAGGCTTCCCTCATCCCCGCGCCAGTCAGCAGGGTCATGGCGAAGAAGATAGGGGAGATCAAACTGCTCCTGGACCCTTGGGTTCCTTGTAATGATGTTATTAGTTGAGTCGAGAATGGTCTTGAACGAACCTGCCATGCTAGCCGAGGTGATGACGTCGCATGATACGTCTCCATCGTATCTACTTTTCCAAACACTTTTGACCTTGTTTTGGACTCTAACTTGCATGATTTGAATGGAACTAACCCGGACTGACACTGTTTTCAGCAGAATTGCCATGGTGTTATTTATGTGCAGAAACAAAAGTTCTCAGAATGACCTGAAACTCCACAGAGCGTATTTTTGGAAATAAAAGAAAATACTGGCAAAAGATCAAGGCCAGGGGGCCCACACCTAGCCACGAGGGTGGGGGCACACCTGCCCCCCTAGGGCGCGCTCCTACCTCGTGGGCCCCCTGGAGCTCCTCCGACCTCAACTCCAACTCTATATATTCGTGTTCGGAGAGAAAAAAATAAAGGAGAAAGATTCATCATGTTTTACGATAAGGAGCCGCCGCCAAGCCCTAAACTCTCTCGGGAGGGCTGATCTGGAGTCCGTTCGGGGCTCCGGAGAGGGGAATCTGTCGCCATCGTCATCATCAACCATCCTCCATCACCAATTTCATGATGCTCACCGCCGTGCGTGAGTAATTCCATCGCAGGCTTGCTGGGCGGTGATGGGTTGGATGAGATTTATCATGTAATCGAGTTAGTTTTGTTAGGGTTTGACCCCTAGTATCCACTATGTTCTGAGATTGATGTTGCTATGACTTTGCTATGCTTAATGCTTGTCACTAGGGCCCAAGTGGCAAGATTTCAGATCTGAACCTATTATGTTTTCATGAATATATGTTAGTTCTTGATCCTATCTTGCAAGTCTATAGTCACCTACTATGTGTTATGATCCAGGAGTACCCACTATACCATGCTCCATTAAAAGAAATTATGTTAAAACTGCTTTATGTGATCTTGGAGCCGGTGTTAGTGTTATGCCTCTCTCTTTATATCGTAGACTTGATTTGAATAAGTTGGCACCTACAGAAATATCTCTGCAAATGGCTGATAAATCAACTGCTATACCTGTCGGTATTTGTGAGGATGTGCCTGTTGTGGTTGCAAACGTTACTATTTTAACGGACTTTGTTATTCTTGATATTCTCGAGGACGATAGTATGTCTTCTATTCTTAGAAGACCCTTTTTGAATACTGCAGGGGCTGTTATTGATTGCACCAAAGGCAATGTGATACGTCTCCAACGTATCTATAATTTTTGATTGCTCCATGCTATATTATCTACAGTTTTGGACTATATTGGGCTTTATTTCCCACTTTTATATTATTTTTGGGACTAACCTATTAACCGGAGGCCCGGCCCAGAATTGCTGTTTTTTTGCCTATTTCAGTGTTTCGAAGAAACGTAATATCAAACGGAGTCCAAACGGAATGAAATCTTTGGGAACGTGATTTTCTCACCGAACGTGATCCAGGAGACTTGGACCCTGCTCCAAGGAACAAAAGAGGCGGTCACGAGGGTGGGGGGCGCGCCCCCTGCCTCGTGGGCCCCTCGTTGATCCTCCGACGTACTTCTTCCTCCTATATATACACACGTACCACCAAACGATCAGAACAGGAGCCAAAAACCTAATTCCACCGCCGCAACTTTCTGTATCCACGATATCCCATCTTGGGGCCTGTTCTGGAACTCCGCCGGAAGAGGGCCGTCATCACGGAGGGCTTCTACATCACCATAGCCCCTCCGATGAAGTGTGAGTAGTTTACCTCAGACCTTCGGGTCCATAGTTAGTAGCTAGATGGCTTCTTCTCTCTCTTTGAATCTCAATACAAAGTTCTCCCCCTCTCTCGTGGAGATATATTCGATGTAATCTTCTTTTTGCGGTGTGTTTGTTGAGACCGATGAATTATGGGTTTATGATCAAGTCTATCTATGAATAATATTTGAATCTTCTCTGAATTATTTTATGCATGATTGGTTATCTTTGCAAGTCTCTTCGAATTATCCATTTTGTTTGGCCAACTAGATTGGTAGTTCTTGCCATGGGAGAAGTGCTTAGCTTTGGGTTCGATCTTGCGGTGTCCTTTCCCAGTGACAGAAGGGGCAGCAAGGCACGTATTGCATTGTCGCCATCGAGGATAACAAGATGGGGTTTATTTCATATTGCATGCATTTGTCTCTCTACATCATGTCATCTTGCTTAAGGCGTTACTCTGTTTTTAACTTAATACTCTAGATGCATGCTGGATAGCGGTCGATGAGTGGAGTAATAGTAGTAGATGCAGAATCGTTTCGGTCTACTTGTCACGGACGTGATGCCTATATACATGATCATGCCTAGATATTCTCATAATTATGCTCAATTCTATCAATTGCTCAACAGTAATTTGTTCACCCACCGTAGAATACTTATGCTCTTGAGAGAAGCCACTAGTGAAACCTATGGCCCCCGGGTCTATTCTCATCATATAAATCTCCATCACTTTAATATTGTTTTGCTATTTACTTTGCCTTTACTTTTTACTTTGCATCTTTATACCAAAAATATTCTATCTATCAGATCTCACTCTCGTAAGTGACCGTGAAGGGCTTGACAACCCCTAATCGCGTTGGTTGCGAGTAGCTATCGTTTTGTGCAGGTACGAGGGACTTGAGCGTGGCCTCCTACTGGATTGATACCTTGGTTCTCAAAAACTAAGGGAAATACTTACGCTACTCTGCGGCGTCATCCCTTCCTCTTTGGCGAAAACCAATGCAAGCTCAAGACGTAGCAAGAAGGATTTCTAGCACCGTTGCCGGGGAGTCTGCACAAAAGTCAACATACCAAGTACCCATCACAATCCTTATCTCTCGCATTACATTATTTGCCATTTGCCTCTCGTTTTCCTCTCCCCCCAATTCACCCTTGCCGGTTTATTCGCCCTCTCTCTCTCTCTATCCCCTCTCTCTATTTGCCTCTTTTGCCTGTTTGCTCTTGTTTGCTCGTGTGTTAGATTTCTTGTTTGTCACGATGGCTCAAGATACTACCAAATTGCGTGACTTCACCAATACCAATAATAATGATTTCCTTAGCACTCCGATTTCTCCTCTTACCAATGCTGAATCTTGTGAAATTAATACTGCTTTGTTGAATCTTGTTATGAAAGATCAATTCGCCGGCCTTCCTAGTGAAGATGCCGCTACTCATCTGAATAGCTTCGTTGATTTATGTGATATGCAAAAGAAAAAAGATGTCAATAATGATGTCGTTAAATTGAAGCTATTTCCTTTTTCACTTAGAGATCGTGCTAAAGCTTGGTTTTCGTCTTTGCCTAAGAATAGTATTGATTCATGGAACAAGTGCAAAGATGTTTTTATCTCTAAGTATTTTCCTCCCGCTAAGATCATCTCTCTTAGAAATGATATTATGAACTTTAAACAACTTGATCATGAACATGTTGCACAAGCTTGGGAGAGAATTAAATTAATGATATGTAATTGCCCTACTCATGGTTTGAATTTGTGGATGATTATACAGAGTTTTTATGCCGGAATGAATTTTGCTTCTAGAAATCTTTTAGATTCGGCCGCGGGAGGTACTTTTATGGAAATCACTTTAGGAGATGCTACTAAACTCCTAGATAATATTATGGTTAATTATTCTCAATGGCACACTGAAAGATCATCTAATAAAAAAGTGCATGCGATAGAAGAAATTAATGTGTTGAGTGGAAAGATGGATGAACTTATGAAATTATTTGCTACTAAGAGTGTTTCTTCTGATCCTAATGATATGCCTTTGTCTACTTTGATTGAGAATAACAATGAATCTATGGATGTGAATTTTGTTGGTAGGAATAATTTTGGTAACAACGCTTATAGAGGGAATTTTAATCCTAGGCCTTATCCTAGTAATCCTTCTAATAATTATGGGAATTACTACAACAACTCTTATGGAAATTATAATAAGATGCCCTCTGATTTTGAATCTAATATTAAAGAATTTATTTCTTCACAAAAGAATTTTAATGCTATGATTGAAGAAAAATTGCTTAAGATTGATGATTTGGCTAGGAACGTTGATAGAATTGCTCTTGATGTTGATGCTTTGAAACTTAGATCTATTCCACCTAAGCATGATATCAATGAGTCTCTTAAAGCCATGAGAATTTCAATTGATGAGTGTAAAGAAAGAACCGCTAGGATGCGTGCTTCCAAAGAGGCCTTTATTAAAGCATGTTCTTCCAATTCCTATGAAAATCAAGATGAAGATCTAAAAGTTATTGATGTGTCTCCAATTAAATCTTTATTTTGCAATATGAATCTTGATGAAACTGAATATGATATTCCTTTACCTAGAAGGCATTCTAAAAATTCAGAGTATTTAGATCTTAATGATGAAATTGATGAAAGTGGGATTGAAAGAAATAAAAATCTAGATGTTGCTAAACCCACTATATTGGATTTGAAGGAATTTAATTATTAAAGTTGCTCTTTAATTGATTGTATTTCCTTGTTGAAATCCGTGCTAAATTCTCCACATGCTTATAGTCGAAATAAAGCCTTCACCGAACATATTGTTGACGCCTTGATGCAATCTTATGAAGAAAAACTTGAGTTGAAAGTTTATATCCCTAGAAAACTCTATGATGAGTGGGAACCAACTATTAAAATTAAAATTAAAGATCATGAGTTTTATGCTTTTTGTGATTTGGGTGCTAGTGTCTCTACTATTCCCAAGACTTTGTGTGATTTACTAGATTTTCGTAATTTTGATGATTGCTCTCTAAACTTGCATCTTGTAGATTCCACTATTAAGAAACCTATGGGAAGAATTAATGATGTTCTTATTGTTGCAAATAGGAATTATGTGCCCGTAGATTTCATTGTTCTTGATATAGATTGCAATCCTTCTTGCCCTATTATTCTTGGTAGACCTTTCCTTAGAACGGTTGGTGCGATTTTGATATGAAGGAAGCGAATATTAGATTTCAATTTCCATTAAAAAAGGGTATGGAACACTTTCCTAAAAAGAAAATAAAATTACCATATGAAACTATCATGAGATCCACTTATGGATTGCCTACCAAAGATGGCAATACCTAGATCTATTCTTGCTCGTTATGCCTAGCTAGGGGCGTTAAACGATAGCGATTGTTGGGAGGAAACCCAATTTTATTTTTGTTCCTTGCTATTTTCTCCTGTTTAGTAATAAATAAATTATCTAGCCTCTGTTTCGGTTGTGTTTTTTGTGTTTAATTAGTGTTTGTGCCAAGTAGAACCGTTGGGAAGACTTGGGGAAAGTCTTGTTGAACTTGCTGTAAAAAACAGAAACATTAGCGCTCACGAGAACTGCTGCCACTTTTATTTGGAGAGCGCTATTTAGTTAATTCTTTTTTAAGATGATTAATTGATAAATTCCTCACGCCCAGAAATTTATTTTAGAATTTTTGGGGTTCCAGATCTTGCGCTAGCTACAGATTACTATAGACTGTTCTGTTTTTGACAGATTCTGTTTTTCGTGTGTTGTTTGCTTATTTTGATGAATCTATGGCTAGTAAAATAGTTCATAATCCATAGATAAGTTGGAATACGGTAGATTTAACACCAATATAAATAAAGAATGAGTTCATTACAGTACCTTGAAGTGGTCTTTTTTTTTTCTTTCGCTAACGGAGCTCACGAGTTTTCTATTTTGAGTTTTGTGTTGTGAAGTTTTCAAGTTTTGGGTAAGAATTTGATGGATTATGGAACAAGGAGTGGAAATAGCCTAAGCTTGGGGATGCCCATGGCACCCCCAAGATAATCCAAGGACACCAAAAAGTCAAAGCTTGGGGATGCCCCGGAAGGCATCCCCTCTTTTCGTCCACTTCCATCGGTAACTTTACTTGGAGCTATATTTTTATTCGCCAACATGATATGTGTTTTGCTTGGAGCGTCTTGTGTTATTTGTGTATTTGTTTGCTAGTATACCACACTCATCCTTGTTGTACACACCTTTTGAGAGAGCCATACATGAATTAAAATTTGATAGAATACTCTATGTGCTTCACTTATATCTTTTGAGCGTTATAATTTTGCTCTATGTGCTTCACTTAGATCTTTTAGAGCACGGTGGTGGATTTGTTTTAAAGAAACTATTGATCTCTCGTACTTCACTTAAATTATTTTGAGAGTCACTTAATAGCATGGTAATTTGCTTAATAATAATATGCTCGGTAGTCTAGATTTGTGAAACTTTCTTTTGAGTGTGTTGAATACTAAGAAAAGATTGAAGCATGATAATTGTTTTGAAATATGGAGGCGATAATATTAAAGTCATGCTAGTTGAGTAGTTGTGAATTTAAAGAATACTTGTGTTGAAGTTTGTGATTCCCGTAGCATGCACGTATGGTGAACCGTTATGTGATGAAGTCGGAGCATGATTTATTTATTGATTGTCTTCCTTATGAGTGGCGTCCGGGGACGAGCGATGGTCTTTTCCTACCAATCTATCCCCCTAGGAGCATGCACGTAGTACTTTGCTTTGATAACTTCTAGATTTTTGCAATAAGTATATGAGTTCTTTATGCCTAATGTTGAGTCCATGGATCATACGTACTCTCACCCTTCCACCTTTCCTAGCCTCTCTAATACCGCGCACCTTTCGCCGGTATCATACACCTACCATATACCTTCCTCAAAACAGCCACCATACCTACCTATTATGGCACTTCCATAGCCATTCCGAGATATATTGCCATGCAACTTTCCACCGTTCCATTTATCATGACACATCCATCATTGTCATATTAGAATGATCATGTAGTTGACATAGTATTTGTGGCAAAGCCATCGTTCATAATTTTCATACTTGTCACTCTTGATTCATTGCATATCCCGGTACACCGCCGGAGGCATTCATATAGAGTCATATCTTGTTCTAAGTATCGAGTTGTAATTGTGGAGTTGTAAGAAAAATAAAAGTGTGATGATCATCATTATTAGAGCATTGTCCCAGTGAGGAAATAATGATGGAGACTATGATTCCCCCACAAGTCGGGATGAGACTCTGGACGAAAAATAAAAAAATAAAATAGGCCAAAGAAGCCCAAAAAAAAAGAAAGGCCATAAAAAAAGAGAAAAGGCCCAAATAAAAAAATGAGAGAAAAAGAGAGAAGGGACAATGTTACTATCCTTTTACCACACATGTGCTTCAAAGTAGCACCATGATCTTCATAGTAGAGAGTCTCTCATGTTATCACTTTCATATACTAGTGGGAATCTTTCATTATAGAACTTGGCTTGTATATTCCAATGATGGGCTTCCTCAAATTGCCCTAGGTCTTCATGAGCAAGCAAGTTGGATGCACACCCACTTAGTTTCTTTTTGAGCTTTCATATACTTATAGCTCTAGTGAATCCATTGCATGGAAATCCCTACTCACTCACATTGATATCTATTGATGGGCATCTCCATAGCCCGTTGATACACCTAGTTGATGTGAGACTATCTTCTCCCTTTTTGTCTTCTCCACAACCACCATTCTATTCCACCCATAGTGCTATGTCCATGGCTCACGCTCATGTATTGCGTGAAGATTGAAAAAGTTAGAGTATGAAACAATTGCTTGGCTTGTCATCGGGGTTGTGCATGATTTAAATACTTTGTGTGGGGAAGATGGAGCATAGCCAGACTATATGATTTTGTAGGGATAACTTTCTTTGGCCATGTTATTTTGAGAAGACATAATTACTTTGTTAGTATGCTTGAAATATTATTATTTCTTATGTCAATATAAACCTTTGTCTTGAATCTTTCTAATCTGAATATTCATACCACAATTAAGAAGATTTGCATTGAAATTATGCCAAGTAGCACTCCGCATCAAAAATTCTCTTTTTATCATTTACCTACTCGAGGACGAGCAGGAATTAAGCTTGGGGATGCCTGATACGTCTCCAATGTATCTATAATTTTTGATTGCTCCATGCTATATTATCTACTGTTTTGGACTATATTGGGCTTTATTTTCCACTTTTATATTATTTTGGGACTAACCTATTAACCGGAGGCCCAGCCCAGAACATGATCCAGGAGACTTGGACCCTGCTCCAAGAAACAAAAGAGGCGGTCACGAGGGTGGGGGCGCCCCCCTAGGGCGCACCCCCTGCCTCGTGGGCCCCTCGTTGCTCCTCCGGCGTACTTCTTCCTCCTATATATACACACGTACCCCCAAACGATCAGAGCAGGAGCCAAAAACCTAATTCCACCGCCGCAACTTTCTGTATCCACGATATCCCATCTTGGGGCCTGTTCTGGAACTCCGCCGGAAGAGGGCCGTCATCACGGAGGGCTTCTACATCACCATAGCCCCTCCGATGAAGTGTGAGTAGTTTACCTCAGACCTTCGGGTCCATAGTTAGTAGCTAGATGGCTTCTTCTCTCTCTTTGAATCTCAATACAAAGTTCTCCCCCTCTCTCGTGGAGATATATTCGATGTAATCTTCTTTTTGCGGTGTGTTTGTTGAGACCGATGAATTGTGGGTTTATGATCACGTCTATCTATGAATAATATTTGAATCTTCTCTGAATTCTTTTATGCATGATTGGTTATCTTTGCAAGTCTCTTCGAATTATCCGTTTGGTTTGGCCAACTAGATTGGTAGTTCTTGCCATGGGAGAAGTGCTTAGCTTTGGGTTCGATCTTGCGGCGTCCTTTCCCAGTGACAGAAGGGGCAGCAAGGCACGTATTGCATCATTGCCATCGAGGATAACAAGATGGGGTTTATTTCATATTCCATGAATTTATCTCTCTACATCATGTCATCTTGCTTAAGGCGTTACTCTGTTTTTAACTTAATACTCTAGATGCATGCTGGATAGCGGTCGATGAGTGGAGTAATAGTAGTAGATGCAGAATCGTTTCGGTCTACTTGTCACGGACGTGATGCCTATATACATGATCATGCCTAGATATTCTCATAATTATGCTCAGTTCTATAAATTGCTCAACAGTAATTTGTTCACCCACCGTAGAATACTTATGCTCTTGAGAGAAGCCACTAGTGAAACCTACGGCCCCTGGGTCTATTCTCATCATATCAATCTCCATCACTTTAATATTGTTTTGCTATTTACTTTTCCTTTACATTTTACTTTGCATCTTTATACCAAAAATACCAAAAATATTCTATCTATCAGATCTCACTCTCGTAAGTGACCGTGAAGGGCTTGACAACCCCTAATCGCGTTGGTTGCGAGTAGCTATCGTTTTGTGCAGGTACGAGGGACTTGAGCGTGGCATCCTACTCGATTGATACCTTGGTTCTCAAAAACTAAGGGAAATACTTACGCTATTCTACTGCATCATCCCTTCCTCTTCGGGGAAAACCAACGCAAGCTCAAGACGTAGCACAATGTTACTTTTCATGTTAATGGTAATGAGCATACGGTACATTTTCCATGGAAACAACCTATAGTCCACAATATCAATTCTATTGGAAAAATTCCATCGGTTATTTTTGGAGGTTTTGAATTTCCTCTTCCAACTATCAAGAAGAAATATGATATTCTTATTGTTGGGGATGTGCATATCGCCATTGAGGTAACCTGTCATTCAAAAATTCTCCGGTTCCATGTTATTCAGAATGAGTTTGTTAACAAGACTTGATCAACCTTGTTAGTGGATTCCTTTTGATGATCATGAGATGGATGAATTTAGAAAACACAACTCTCTGTACCCTCTTTCTACTTTTTGTTATTTATATTAAATAAAGTAAAAATAGTATTTTCTGTCTGTTTTCTGAATTATCCATGCAATAAAAAAATACCCCGAAACTAAAAGTTCTCCAAATGCCCTGAAATTTAAATATGATTTTTTCTGGAATATTTGAGAATATTTGGCACTGAGAACACAGCAGGGGGGCATCCACCTGGCCACGAGGGTGGAGGGCGCACCCTACCCCCTGGGCGCGCCCCCTACCTCGTGGGCCCACGAGGGCCCTCCTCCACTTATTCCTGCACCCACACACTCCTTCTTCCTCCCACAAACACCATTATCCAGCTCAAGCACAAGTTCTAGCTCATTTTGCTGTGATTTTCGATCTCCTTGCTCAAAGCACCTCTCACAAAATTGCTTTGGGAGATTGTCCCTTGGTATGTGACTCCTCCATTGGTCCAATTAGTTTTTGTTCTAGTGCTTTATTCATTGCAAATTTGTGCTGCCTAGGTGACCACGTTCTTGAGCTTGCATGTCAAATTTATGAGGGCCCAAGTAGTTTTGATGCATGATATAGGCTCTAGGCACTTGTAGGAGTAGTTGCTACCAATTTTGTTGAGTTTGCTTCACTTTTATTTGAAGTTACTAAAAATTTCAGAATTTTTCAGAAAATAATGAAGAGATTTTTGAGGGGCTCATCGAGCCGAAGCTCAAAGGAAAAGCAAAATGAAGAAGCAAAGAAGCCCAAATATAATCTGCCTCGCATCGCGGAGGTTCGGCCGTGTGAATGGTCTTGTGATGATTTCTTGAGAGCAGTCGAGATTTATGATGATTTCTATGAATTGGCTAAGAATGCGGGCCTCACCGCCTTCCTCCACGACCAGCGTGAACAGTATCTCTTACTCACCAATATCTTTGTGCAAAACTTTCATTTCCATGCTAGGAGCTCACCACCTACGGTGGAGTTTTATTTATATGATGAGCATAAGGAGATGTCACTTCATGATTTTTGTTGGGATTGTTTGATCCCTTTCGAGGGCATCATAGAGGAATCACATCACGACGATGTGGATGGGTTTATTGATACCATCATTGTAGGGGAAATGAGGAAGGTTTCTGATGCACGAACTACTAGCATACACTTTCCTGTTCTACGTTACTTTGCTATATTTGCTAGTAGATGCTTAATTGGGCGTGGAAACTATGGAAACCTGAGTGCCCCTGATATTGTTATTTTGTGCCACACCTTATTTCGTGATGATACATTCAGTATGGGTGCTATTATTGCAAAGCGGTTAAATCTTAACCATACTAAGGGCCCCGTCTTTGGAGGCATCTTTGCCTCGCGCCTAGCTGCACATTTTAACATACCTATTAGGCATTATGAGAAGGAAGAAAAATTGTTGTCTCCTGTTTTTTTAGATTATAAGAGTATGGTAGCACACGATTTTATTGTTAAGAATAGGGGAAATGAGCTCAAATACAAATTGTTCTTTGATAAACATCATCCTGAGACTATCACCCTGCCTGCTCCTTCTTTGTTTGATTTATCTACAGGCAAGTACCTTGTTCCGTTGGAGGCTATTCACGCCTACAGGAACCCTACATCAGCCACATAGCCAGAGTCAGAACCACAAGTTGATCCTCCACGACAGTCTAATTACCAGTGGGATCCGGAGATGATTGCCAACCAGTGGCAATCAGAGTCTTCTTCTTCTCAGTACGACCCCAACTATTACTATGGATATCCGCCAGGCCAATCATGGCCATAGACCAACTTAGGCCAAAAGCCTAAGCTTGGGGGAGTACATATTTCTCACCGACATTACATTCATGTTCACACACTCATTGCTAGATGTCGGTGCTCATACTTTTTCATTGTAATATCCATGCTAGTTTATTTCCTTTTTATGCTTTCTTCTTGTGTGTTTAATAAACCTTAAGAAAAACCAAAAAAATTAGTTGTAGTTTTTAATTAGTTTACTTTCCATGCTTGTATTAGTAATTAAAAAGAAAACCCAAAATGATTTCTTGTTCTTCTTTTGCTTGTTGGGAGCTTTCCCGTGTAAATAGTTTTCTTTCTTTTCTTTTCTTTGGGGGTCGATAGCAGAAGATCATGATTAAATTGTTGAAGTCACTCTTATATGCATTATTGTTGATCTGAAAAAGAGCCTATATTACCTTGTCTTCTCTCTTTTGAATGCTTGCAGATTCCAGCTTAGTCCAATGCACGTGCACTATTATTATTATCCACACTATTCGGTCGTGCAAGTGAAAGGCAATAATGATGATTATATGATGAACTTATTGGGATGAGAAAAGCTGGTATGAACTCGACCTCTCTTGTTTTTGTAAATATGATTAGTTCATCGTTCCCGATTCAGCCTATTATGAATAAACATGTTTGCAATGACAATTAGAGATCATAGTTTCTTATGCCATGCTTAATTATCTAGGAGCTTATAATGGTTTACCTTGCGTGCCAACATGCTATTAAAATGGTTGTGATGTGGTATGATAGGGTGGTATCCTCTTTTGAACGATTCGAGTGGCTTGACTTGGCACATGTTCACGCATGTAGTTGAAACAAAATCAACATAGCCTCTACGATATTTATGTTCATGGTGCATTATATCCTACTCATGCTTGCATTCAGTGTTGATTAATTTTAATGCATGTTCATGACTGTTGTCGCTCTCTAGCTGGTCGCTTCCCAGTCTTTTTCTAGCCTTCACCTGTACTAAGCGGGAATACTGCTTGTGCATCCAATCCCATAAATCCCAAAGTTATTTCATATGAGTCCACCATACCTACCTATATACGGTATCTACCTGCCGTTCCAAGTAAATTTTTATGTGCCAAACTCTAAACCTTCAAATAAATATCCTGTTTTGTATGCTCGAATAGCTCATGTATCAACTAGGGCTGTCCGTATCTTCCATGTTAGGCGGGTTATTCTCAAGAGGAGTGGACTCCGCTCCTCACTCACGAGAAAATGGATGGTCACCGGGATGCCCAGTCCCATGTTAGTTGGAGGCACTCGTTGTTTTGAGCAAGCCATGAATTGATGCTTGTTGGTGGAGGGGGAGTATAAACTTTACCATTCTGTTTGGGAACCGCCTATAATGTGTGTAGCATGGAAGATATCGCCATCTCTTGGTTGTTATGTTGACAATGAAAGTATACCGCTCAAAATATTATTCATATCTATTTCAAAAGCAAGCTCTGGCACCTCTACAAATCCCTGCTTCCCTCTGCGAAGGGCCTATCTATTTACTTTTATGTTGAGTCATGCTCCTCTTATTAAAAAGCACCAGTTGGAGAGCACCGCTGTCATTTGCATTCATTACTGTTAGTTTACATTGAGTATGACTTAACTGGATCTCTTTTACCATGAATTACAATGTCTAGTCAGTCCTTGATCTTTAAAGGTGCTCTGCATTTATGTTTTGCGGTCTCAGAAAGGGCTAGCGAGATACCATCTTGTTATATCATATTATGATTGTTTTGAGAAAGTGTTGTCATCCGAGATTTATTATTATTGCTCGCTAGTTGATTATTCTATTGATATGAGTAAACATGAGACCTAAGAGTTATTGTGAATATGGTTAGTTTATAATCTTTGCTGAAAACTTGAATGCTCGCTTTACATATTTACAACAACAAGAGCAAACAGATTTTGTAAAAGTTTTTCTTTATCACTTTCAGTTTGTTAACTAAATTGCTTGAGGACAAGCAAAGGTTTAAGCTTGCAGGAGTTGATACGTCTCCATCGTATCTACTTTTCCAAACACTTTTGCCCTTGTTTTGGATTCTAACTTGAATGATTTGAATGGAACTAACCCGGACTGACGCTGTTCTCAGCAGAATTGCCATGGTGTTATTTATGTGCAGAAACAAAAGTTCTCGGAATGACTTGAAACTCCACGGAGCATATTTTTGGAAATAATAAAAAATACTAGCACAAGATCAAGGCCAGGGGCCCACACCCTAGCCACGAGGGTGGGGGCGCGCCCCTACCTCGTGGGCCCCATGGAGCTCCTCCAATCTCAACTCCAAGTCTATATATTTGTGTTCGGAGAGAAAAAAATAAAGGAGAAAGATTCATCACGTTTTACGATATGGAGCAGCCGCCAAGCCCTAAACTCTCTCGGGAGGGCTGATCGGGAGTCTGTTCGGGGCTCCGGAGAGGGGAATCCGTCGCCATCGTCATCATCAACCATCCTCCATCACCAATTTCATGATTCTCACCACCGTGCGTGAGTAATTCCATCATAGGCTTGCTGGACGGTGATGGGTTGGATGAGATTTATCATGTAATCGAGTTAGTTTTGTTAGGGTTTGATCACTAGTATCCACTATGTTCTGAGATTGATGTTGCTATGACTTTGCTATTCTTAATGCTTGTCACTAGGGCCCGAGTGCCATGATTTCTGATGTGAACCTATTATGTTTTCATTAATATATGTTAGTTCTTGATCCTATCTTGCAAGTCTATAGTCACCTACTATGTGTTATGATCCGGCAACCCCGAAGTGACAATAATCGGGACCACTTCCGGTGATGACCTTAGTTTGAGGAGTTCATGTATTCACTATGTGTTAATGCTTTGGTCCGGTACTCTATTAAAAGGAGGCCTTAATATCCCTTAGTTTCTGCTAGGACCTCGCTGCCACGGGAGGGTAGGACAAAAGATGTCATGCAAGTTCTTTTCCATAAGCACGTATGACTATATTCGTAATACATGCCTACATTACATTGATGAATTGGAGCTAGTTCTGTGTCACCCTAGGTTGTGACTGTTACATGATGAACCGCATCCGGCATAATTCTCTATCACCGATCCATTGCCTTCGAGTTTTCCATATATTGATCTTCGCTTATTTACTTTTCCGTTGCTATTGTTATCATCACTACAAAATACCAAAAACATTACTTTTGCTACCGTTACTTTTGCTATTGTTACCACTACTATCATATTACTTTGCTACTAAACACTTTGCTGCAGATATTAAGTTTCCAGCTGCGGTTGAATTGACAATTCAGCTACTAATACTTGAGAATATTCTTTGGCTCCCCTTGTGTCGAATCAATAAATTTGGGTTGAATACTCTACCCTCGAAAACTGTTGTGATCCCCTATACTTGTGGGTTATCATCACACCGATCAATGAGTTCCTCTACCGCGTCATCATTCAGATCGGGGCAAGAATAACATGGTCGTTTCGGGCTGGTTTCCTCCTTGGAAAGACGATCAAACAATGGCAGAAGGAAGGGTCAAGGCAAATGGAGGAGGGAGGAAGAGCTAGCGTGCGACAGCAGTTCCAAATCGAGAGGGAAAGGCGAAGAGTCGGTGGACGGTTGCCATGGTACATGAAGAGGCGCCTGGGGAGTGAACGGTTGCCAAATCCCATCGCACAACACACACATCTTGTTAAGTTGAACCATTTCTGTTGTCTTGTGTCAACGCAAACAGTTCATCTGAGTGAACCACATGCCGTATATCGCACACACCTTCATCTAGCTGCCCATTTGTTTTGTGTTGCCTAATCACAATCAGTTCATCCGAGTGAACCGTATGCTGTGTATAGCACACGCCTTCATCTGGCTGCCCGTTTCTTTTGTTCCTTCTCATCGCAAATAGTTAATTAAACTGAACCGTATGCCCTTCATCACGCACGCAACTAAAATATAAACCTTGTTTGATGCATCCTCCATCGCAAATGTTTTGCACCTTTTTTGATGGTTTTCATACATCACCGTTTGCGATTATTGCATCGCACACAGTTTCTCGAAGGGTCTCTGATCGTAGTGTCACGTTAGCAGCATCCTGCAGTAGTGTGGGCTAGAAGATTTAAGGAGGGCTTCTCTATCCTCACACATAGAGCTAAGGAGAGATACAGAGAGTTTATCCCCTCATTCCTCCAAAACTTTGTACATTCTTAGTGTAGCCTTCTACCATTTTTACCCACCCCAAACTTTTAACATGGCGATGGATGTAAGGTTATGACTCTGTAAGAACTTTTTGATACTTTAATTAATATACATAGTAGGAGCCTCTCCTACAGTTCCAGGTGTCAAAAAAAGAGTGGGTTCATCGCTACTTAAATTTTTGACCTCGATCTCCAATCCCACTTTTACCAATTTTTTCATGAAGATCTTTAAACTCCAAATTATTGGGACGCCTTCTAGCTAAAGTTGACTCATCTCCAGTACCATATTTATCAATATTTATATTAGAAAACAAAGATTCAATAGGAGTCACATCAATTACTTTAAGATCCTCATCATTATTTTCACAAGAAATAGAAGAGCATGCTTTTACAAACCAATCTCGCTGAGCACGCATCCTAGCGGTTCCTTCTTTACATTCATGCATAGAATAATAGCTTTTATATATTCATTAATATCATGGTTGGGTGGAATAGATCTAATCTTCAAAGAATCAATCTCAAGAGAAATTCTATCAACGTTCCTAGCCAAATCATCAATCTTAAGCAATTTTTCTTCGACCATAGCATTAAAATTATTTTGAAAACTAATGAAATCTTTAATATTGTTCTCAAGATCAGTAGGTATTTTATTATAATTTCCATAAGAATTGTTGTAGGAATTACCATAATTATTAGAGGAATTACTAGGAAACGACGTAGGGTTGAAATTACCTCTATATGCAGTATTACCAAAATTGTTCCTACCAACAAAATTCACATCCATAGATTCATTATTATTCTCAATCAAAGTGGACAAAGGCATATCATTAGGATCAATAGGAGCACTCTTACTAGCAATCAATTTCATAAGTTCATCCATCTTTCCACTAAAAGTATTAATTTCTTCAATCGCATGCCCTTTTTTACTAGTAGAAGACATTTCCGTATGCCAATGAGAGTAATTAACCATGAAAGCAAAACAAGCAATCTCGTACTCAAGAAAACAAAAGGCAAATGAAAAGATGAACGAAAGAAGGGCGTATAAAAAGGCAATTAGTTTTGTGTTTTTTTGAAAACATTTTAGAAGTGGGGGAGAGGAAAACGAGAGGCAAATGGAAAATAATGTAATGCAAGAGATGAGAGTTTATGATGGGTACTTGGTAGGCTTGATGTAGAACCTCCCCGACAACGATGCCAGAAATTCTTCCTGCTACTTCCTGAGCTTGCGTTGATTTTTCCCTTGAAGAGGAAAGGGTGATGCAGCAAAGTAGAGATAAGTATTTCCCTCACTTAAGAACCAAGGTATCAATCCAGTAGGAGGCATAAGCAAGTCTCCTATCTATGCACCTACACAAACTAACAAATATTTGCACACAACACGAAAAAGGGGTTGTCAATCCCTTCACGGTCATGAACAAGGGTAAAATCTAATAGAGATAGGTATAAAAGATAAATAAAAAGGCAAACTGAAGTAAATCTAAATAAATTAAAGCAAGGTATTTTTGGCTTTTTGGTTTATAGATATGAAAATATATGATGGAAAATACACCCGTCGGCCATAGGTTTCACTAGAGGCTTCTCTCCTGAAAGAAAACATATGAACAAATTACTGTCGAGCAATTGATAGAAAAGCGCAAAGGTATAACGATATCCAAGTCAATGATCATGAATATAGGCATCACGTCTATGTCAAGTAGACCGAAATGATTCTGCATCTACTACTACATCAACCACTATCCAGCATGCATCTAGATTATTAAATTAATAAGAATGGAGTAACTCCTTAAGTAATATGACATGATGTAGAGAGATAAACTCAAGCAATACGATGAAAACCCCATATTTTTGCCCTTGATGGCAATAATACAATATGTGCCATGCTACCCCTACTATGTCACTGGGTGAGGACACCGCAAGATCGAACCCAAAACTAAGCATCTCTCCCATTGGAAGAAAAACCAATCTAGTTGGCCAAACCAAACCAATAATTCGAAGAGAAATACAAATATATTTGATCATGCATAAAAGAGTTCAAAAAAGACTCAAATAATATTCATAGATAATCTGATCATAAATCCACAATTCATCGGATCTCGACAAACACACCGCAAAAGAATATTACATCGGATAGAACTCCAAGAACATCGAGGAGAACATGGTATTGAAGATCATAAAGAGAGAAGAAGCCATCTAGCTACTAGCTATGGACCCTTAGGTCCGTGGTAAACTACTCACGCTTCATCGGAAGGGCAGCAAGGTTGATGTACATGCCCTCTGTGATCGAATCCCCCTCCGATAGGGTGCTGGAAAAGGCCCCAAGATGGGATCTCATGGGAACAGAGGCTTGCGGCGGCGGAAAAGTATATTTGTGGATGCCTGTGATGGTTTGGAAATATTTGGGAATTTATAGTGCAAGAATTAGGGTTAGGGGACCTCTAAGGGGCCCACAAGCCCTTAGGGAGCACCTAGCAGGCTTGTGGCCTCCTCGGGACGTCTCTGCCCCCCATCTACAAGTCTTCTGGTCCAAGAAAATTCATCGCGTAAGTTTTATTCCATTTGGACTCTGTTTGATATTCCTTTTCTGTAAAACTCAAAATAAGGAAAAACAAAAACTGGCACTGGGCTCTAGGTTAATAAGTTATTCCCAAAAATAGTATAAAATAGCATATTAATGTATATAAAACATCGAAAACAGATAATATAATAGCATGGAACAATAAAAAATAATAGATACGTTGGAGACGTATCACTCTCCCCCTCTAACCTATATATACTTGAGGTATTGGCCACAATTGAACACACAAGTTTTTGAGCCTCCTCTAGTTCTTATAGTTCGTGTTCTAGTTGGTCCTTGTTGACTAGTTAGAGCATGGCTAATCCTCTTGTCCACATAATTATAAGCCCAGTGTGGTTTTAATCTCCTCCCTCGAATTCTCTGGCGATGATTAGCTCTGGACCGCGAAGTGCTGCTGGATCGTGAAGGCTGCACGCTGAAACCTAGTAGAGAGGTCGTGCTTTCGGTCTTTGGTTCAAGGGACTATTTGTGGGTGGTAAGAGGGATTTTTCATCGACGGTTCGAGGGACTCCAAGTACGATCTACACCGATATGTTCTTCTTCTACTGCAACTCGGTGACGGTAATGATCGCGATCCCAACCTGTAATGCATATTCATATTGTTCCCGGGTGATCGCAGGGCAATTTTTTTGTTTTCTACTATGTTTTCCAACAATGGCATCATGAGTGGTTCTATGAGTTGATGCAGGTTTTGATCTAGATCACATGTGATTGTGAGGATGGTGTTCTTGCTATGCATCCCTCGAGTGTTGCTTCGGTTCAGTTCATTGACAACATGGTGTCGCTTTTCACAAGATTCTAACAATCGCTCAGCTTTGGCTGTTGACAGTTCCTTGGGCTTCACCATAGTCAATAATAGTGAACCACTACATACACAAGAGGGCGATGAAGATGTATGACATTCTAGGGGGTCAAGTGTATTAGATGAAGTGGTGTGGGGGGACGAGATTTTTAATGAGATCTCTTCTTTCACACACCCTGAAAGTTTATCTAGCAACAAGGACTAACACTTTATGGCGTGCAAGTTGGTAGCTAGGTTTATCCGAAAACCCTAGAAGCTTCGTAATTAAAATTTCCCAAACCGACTAGAGGACGTCTAACTTGGTTTTGCAGGGTTTGTATATGATGTGGTATAGCCTTCGTCATGATAATGAGTTTATGTATGAGATGGTTATATGTTGTAATGTTAAGTGGCATGCATGTCACGACATGATGGCTGGAGCCGCAAGATTGCCACCTTAATGTAAATATCATAGATATAGGTTACAGGTGACGGTGGCAAGACGTACACGGAGGACCCCGACAAGGAGAAGGTGTACTAGGCACGGGATGAGGAGCTATAATTTCGTGTCGCGGCGGAATTTCAGATGTTGGTGCTACGACAATGTTTTCTGAGATTACCTCCATGGCAACATTTTTGAAATGGTTGCCATGGCAACGAAATATTGGCTGTCACGTCGCTTCAACAAGAGATTGAAGACGATCATGGAGAACTCCTGACGCCTAGGGCTATACCATGTCATGCTATTACGAATTGCCTGAGATGTTTACCCCTTTGTTATTTGCACTCTTTTGATTGGGCAGTAGTCAATTATTAGGGTGATCTCTCATAGTAAGTATCAAGTTAAAAGGTGCTCTTCCCAGTGTATAAACCGTCTATAACATGCAGCGTTCTGGAGCGCATCATGTCCACATGAGTTCAAAACAGGAAGTGACGTGTAAGTCGGGGATGGTCAGACCATGTATGCAGATAGCACTCGGTTGCCTTGAAATTCTAGTAGAATCATTAAGAGCTCGGAGCACGAAGAATAGAAAGATGAACAAGAGTCATATGGTGATATGATCGGCAATAGGTTGCCCACCGGTCAAAATTCTCGCCATCAGTGATGTCCACACGAATGGCTGAGAATTAAATTTGGATCTTGAATCACTTAAAATCAATTATGAGAGACATTGATTTGAGTGGGAGTATATTTGTATATTAATTTAGTTTAATCACTAGTGAAAATTAATTATTAACAATTTCTATGTGTAGTTTGCGTTATAATTGTAGAATTATGGCTCACAGTTCCACCTTTGTTATCGAAATTGATTGACTATTATTTATCTGGTTGAATCTTTGTGATTGAGAGGATCATCCTCTAAGAGTGCTAAGAAGGATTTTTGTCCTATTGCATGCTTGCAATGATCTCTTACTAATGCTATGGATGATGAAACTCACATCCTTCGATCCAAACGTTAGAATTGTGTCGCAGAATTTCTGCGGCCACCTATGGGACCGGGCAGCCCCTTGTTGGTTTGGCAGGGGGACGACGCGTTGCACAAATAGAAGACCAACGTACGACCGCGTGGTAGAGAGCACACAATCAATTTACCCAGGTTCGGGCCGCCGCGAGGCGTAAGACCCTCTCCTGCTTTAGTGGATTGATGGAAGAATGGGCGTGGTGGTGCATAGTACACTTTCCCGGCAAGGTTTGCCTGAGGCGACTACGTGTATGTGGTGGCTTGGGCTTGTCAACTTTCCAAGCTTATAACCCCTCCTACGAGTGCCATGGGCCTCCTTTTATAGATTAAGGGGTCATCATAGTGGAAAAGCAGTCATTATCCACTGATATGATAGCAAACAGTGCTATCATACCTAACTCTGCGGGCTGACAGGGTGCATTAAATGCACCTCTTAGTTCACATCACTTGGCGCCCGGCAAGGCCTGCCGGGCTATCTTGCCAACTCCGCATCTGTTCTCTTGACACGTCATAGGACGGGTGTCATCTGTAGGCTTGTTTGTAGGAAATGACTGCCATGTGTCGAATGGCTACCACTTAATCATCTTGCGGCTTGACACCGCACTGATTGACGACGTGAGTCATGCTTGAGTGGTTGGTGAGGCGGTTCTGCCCCCGTGAGCCCCGACAGGCTCTGTCGGGGAGCCTTAGTGATGGCCTCGCCCCCTGTCGGGCTCGCCTGCCCGGCAAGGGAGGCCCTTCTCTTGCCGATATCCCGCTTCCTAGGCTCAATATTGGTTCATCTGAGCTACATGTTGGTTCTTCAAATCTCTTGGTCTTCCAATCTCTGTCTTAAGCTGGTGCTCTAATCTTGATCTTGTGCCTGTGCACGGTTGGTCAACATACCTAGGGGTTTGTTGCACCGACAGAAGCCCCCGGGCTTGCCCCGAACACGCTGCTGAGCGTCGTTAGGGTAGGGCCTAATAAGTGCACATGCAAGGTTGCTGAAGGGGTTGGCCCCTTATGTTTTTGATACTACTTCTTCAACCTTGATTTCGGGCCAGTTTTCGGTTTTCTCGCGTGCGACATAAAGCTAATAGTGGTGGGGTTGCTCCAGTAATGTCCCGTGAATGACTTTAACGCACAGGGTAGAAACTGCCAATTTACTCTTCCCACAGCGTGCCCTTATCCTTAGCCACGTATGCAACATGCATCGTGCGGGGTAGGTAGTGGAGGCGCATATCACGGGAGAGTATCTTGGGAAGGACCCGCCTGCCTTGGATTGGCGGTGATCTTCCATGGATGAAGCCGCTGCCCTCCCTGTCCGGCCTATAAGAGGGAGGAGCGGAGGAGGGCGGAGTCATCCATCTCCGTGGTCCTCCTTCCCTCATCTTCCGTTTCTACTGGTCATGCTTAAGAAGGAAGCTTGGGGCCAGCCCCTGGGCTCTTGTCTAGGGTCTCCCTTGGGCCTGAAAGGAAGGTTCGGGCAGCACGGCGCCGACACCGGGAGTGGCAACCCCGGCGCGCTTTTTGCCGGGTCGCCCATGGCCTTGTCTTTAGTGGGAGGGGATGTGATCAACACCACGTCGCGGCTTGAGGTGGGCACGGCGCGTGGTAGTCGACCGCTCCCCATTCTTATTCCATTCGCGGCGTCAGGAAGGAGTCGTAAAAGAGATTTGCCGCCAATGGGGGTGAATCCGGCTCCTCCTGGATGTGGTTTTTTTCATCGGCAAAGAAGGCTCCTTGCTTCCTCCCACGTCTTCGAGATGTGCGGTGACTTCTAACGTCAGGTCTCCCGAGGACGACCATGCTCTCTGTGGGAGGGTTTAGAGAGCATGGTTCCTGGCATGGCGGTCGCGCCGAGGTCTCCGGGTGGTAGTGATGCGGACGGCACCGGCAACCAACAACATGCCAAGAACGGGGACGACCGTTCCAATGAGTCGTGTTTGCTGGTGACTCCGTGCCACCCATCTAGTTCTCCGGCAGCGTCACCATCCACGCCTACCCTCCAGTTCTTCCTCCCTACCGGGGAGCAGTGCCGCCCTGATCATGGGGAGGCGCCGAATCCAAGCTGTGCGTGCCTCTGGCCCCTTCGACCTATCCCTGCAGGAGATGGACAGGGGCAAAGGTGTAACAGGGCACTTATCTTTTTTCAATCTTAAATCTATAGGCAATCGCCAAAATTTAATTCAAAAATGTAATCTCTCGAGTCCATCTTTGTGTTCTATAGTGCTTGTACTTGTATTTGCATGTCAATGAAATAGATAAACGTTGCCAAAAACTCATGCATGTATATGCCCATGCAGAGGTGGAGTGCCTCTTTATTGTAGTTAAACGAGTTTTCCTGGCAGGATATCCTGCCGGCACCCTTTTTGTCTGCCAGAGAACCATGTCTGCCGGGGAACAGACCGAGGCACCAGCCCCCCGCTCACTCCCTTTTCATCAAGGGCCACTGCGACCATCTAGGCCGAAGCAATGTTCGAGCCAAGGATGGGAGCACCCTAGTTTCAAGAGGGCAGCGAGGTTTCTCTATGCACAAGCTATAGCTTACAGAACACTAATGGACAAGAGGTAAACCTATTTGTTTGGCTTGCCGGGGACCACGGTGCCGTGCAATCTTCTCGTCCCTTATCGGAGTCGAGTTCGCGGCAGGAACCTGCAACTCCATGTAGATGAGAATGAATGCAGGATGCAGTCCTATCTATATGCATATGCAAATGCTCAGTAAATGCATATGCAATGATTTGGATGTGCTTGTGCATGCATGCGACCTTAGTTGGGGCCCCCCTACAATGCTTCTTTATTTTATCTCGCACGGGGTCATCACCCCGGCTTGTACAAAGGGTTACATGCAACTTCAGCAAGGCCATGTACAATGGGTGGCTACCGGGCAGGGCCCGGTAGCCTCTACGCCTTACAGGTAGAACTTATGGAGATGCTCAATATTCCATGAGTTTTGCAACTGTGTGCCATCTCCGGTCTCCAGACGGACAACGCCAGGTCTGGTGACTCGTACCACCAGGTAAGGGCCTTCCCTCTTCGGTGATAACTTGTTTGTACCCTTGGCGGACTGAACGCGCCTAAGGACAAGGTCACCTTCCTCAAAACACCGGGCATGAACCCTGCGGCTATGATAGCTACGCAAGGCTTGCTGGTAGTGTGCAGCACGCGTAGCAGCCCAGAGACAGTTCTCCTCAAGTAGCACAGCGTCGTCACGCCGGTGCTGACCTTGCGCTACTTCATCGTAGGCAAGCACTCGAGGGGACCCGTAAATGAGTACCGTGGGGATAACTACTTCTGCCCCATAGACCAGGGAGAAGGGAGTCTACCCGGTAGCTCGGTTAGGTGTCGTTCTGAGGGACCAGAGAACTACCGGCAGGTCCTCGATCCACCGCGTGATGTGCTTTTGTAGCGTATCAAAAGTTCTTGTCTTGAGTCCATGAAGCACTTCAGTGTTCACCCTCTCATCTTGTCCATTGCTCCGGGGGTGTGCCACAGAAGCGAATGAGATTTTGCATTTGAGGGTGCGAACATATTGCATGAAGGCGTGGCTCGTGAACTGTGTGCCGTTGTGTGTGATGATCCTCGCCGGAACTCCAAAACGACACACCAATTCTTTCAAGAACTTTATAGCTGACTGAGCAGTCACCTTTCTCACGGCAGTCACTTCTAACCCCTTTGTAAACTTGTCGCAACAAACAAGAATTCAAAGCCCCCAGTTGCTCGGGGGAAGGGGCCGAGGATATCGAGCCCCCAGACCGAAAATGGCCATGATAGAGGGATTGTCTGAAGGGCTTGGGCAGGCAGGTGTGTTCTCTTGGAATGGAACTCACAGGCTTCACATTTTTTGACGAGCTCAACTACATCTTGGAGGGTTGTGGGCCAATAGAATCCTTGCCGGAATGCTTTCCCAACTAATGCCCTTGATCCAATGTGTGAGCCGCACATTCCTCTATGAATCTCAGCCAACAGTTCCTTTCCATCCTCCCGGCAAACACACTTCAATTTTACACCGTTGGGCCTCCTTTTGTACAGAGTGTCATCAACAAACTGATACATACTAGCCGTCTGGGCTACTCTTTCAGCTTCATCATGATTGCCAGGGAGTTCTCCGGTTTGGAGGAAGCAGACAATGTGCCTTGCCCAAGTGGGAGCCCGAGGCTCATCAATGAGGACTAGCGGCACCTCCTTGGCTGCGGGAGCACCAGCCTCGTTCGCGGGGTCCATAGGCCCGGCTAGAGCGGGTGGCCCGGCAGGCTATGAGGAGTTGTTTCCGGTAGGGTCTCTGCCGGGAGAGGCTTATCGTAGTCCATCTTTCTCCTTTTCCGGGCCATTGTGGCTGGTGATACGGAGGGTTGAGAGAGATGGAGAACAAAAGTTCTTGGTTCCACCGGAAGCTTCTGTGCAACAAACTTTGACAGGTGATCAACTATGTTGTTTTCCACACGGCGGACGTGCTCTATTTTCAACCCGTCAAAGTGCTCCTCCAATCTCCTTACTTCCTCAATGTATGCTTCCATCAATGGGCTTTGATAATCCTTATTGACTTGTCTCACCACAAGCTATGAATCTCCTCGAATGATTAGCTTCTTAATTCACAATTCTATTGCAATCCTGAGCCTGACAAGGAGCCCTTCATGCGCTGTTGTATTGTTGGTGGCTTCTTCCTAGGCAAAGTGCATCTGGATGATGTACTTCAACTGCCCCCCTAGAGGGGGCAACAAGAAGCACGCTAGCCCCTGCTCCTTGTAGGAAAAAAGCACCATCAAAATACATAATCCATTCTTGGGGGGATTCCTTGCCGGGGAGAGCTATCTCTGTCCTTTCCTCATCAGGTGTTGGCGTCCATTCTGCGATAAACTCTGCCAATGCCCTGCTCTGAATGGTTGAATTGCTCTGATACGTCTCCAACGTATCTATAATTTTTGATTGTTCCATGTTGTTTTATTATCAATCCTGGATGTTTTATAATCATTTTGTAGTCATTTTATATCATTTTTTGGTACTAACCTATTGACACAGTGCCAAGTGCCACTTGCTGTTTTTTCCATGTTTTTTACATCACAGAAAATCAATATCAAATGGAGTCCAAATGCCATGAAACTTTACGGAGATTTTTTATGGACCAGAAGGAAGATGTTGGGCCCTAGTTGCACCTGGGACGAGTCCCGAGGAGGGGACAACCCACCAGGGCGCGCCAGCAGGCCCAGGCGTGCCCTGGTGGGTTGTGCCCACCTCGGGTGCCCCCGGACCGCCTCTTTTCTCTATAAATACCGCAAAAATCCCAGAACCCTAGGGGAGTCGACGAAATATTTATCCAGCCACCGCAGAGTCCAGAACCACCAGATCCAATCTAGACACCATAACGGAGGGGTTCACCACTTCCATTGGTGCCTCACCGATGATGCGCGAGTAGTTCTTTGTAGACCTTCGGGTCCGTAGTTAGTAGCTAGATGGCTTCATCTCTCTATCTTGATTCTCAATACAATGGTCTCTTGGAGATCCATATGATGTAACTCTTTTGTGGTGTGTTTGTTGGGATCGATGAACTTTGAGTTTATGATTAGATCTATCTTTTTATATCCATGAAAGTATTTGAGTTTCTTTGATCTCTTTTATGCATGATCTCTTATAGCCTCGTATTTATTCTCCGATATTTGGGTTTTGTTTGGCCAACTTGATCTATTTATCTTGCAATGGGAAGAGTAGTGGGTTCGATCTTATGGTGCTTGATCCCAGTGACAGAAAGGGAACCGACATGTATGTATCATTGCTACTAAGGATAAAAAGATGGGATCTATATCTACCACCATAGATAAATGGATCTCGTCTACATCATGTCATCGTTCTTATGGCATTACTCCGTTTTTCCATGAACTCAATACACTAAATGCATGCTAGATAACGGTCAATGTGTGGAGTAATAGTAGTAGATGCAGGTAGGAGTCGGTCTACTAATCTTGGACGGGATGCCTATGTAATGATCATTGCCTGGATATCGTCATAATTATTTGAGGTTCTATCAATTGCCCAACAGTAATTTGTTTACCCACCGTTTGCTATTTTTCCCGAGAGAAGCCACTAGTGAAACCTACGGCCCCCGGGTCTTCTTTCTCATATATTTGCCTTCGCGATCTATTTTTCTCTTGCTATTATTTTCATATCTATTAAACCAAAAATACAAAAATACCTTGCTGCACTTTATTGTACTTGTGATCTATTATTTCAATCTATCACAACTTTCTCCCGTCCAAGCACCGTTTGAGGCGCCGTTACCCGAAAGGGATTGACAACCCCTTTAACACGTCGGGTTGCGAGTGGTTGTTATTTGTGTGCAGGGGATGTTTACGTTGTGTTGCTTGGTTCTCCTACTAGGTCGATAACCTTGGTTTCATATCCGAGGGAAATACCTACCGCTGCTGTGCTGCATCATCCCTTCCTCTTTGGGGAAATACCGACGTAGCTTCAAGCGACATCAAAAGGAATTTCTGGCGCTGTTCCCAGGGAGGATCTTCAACATACACTAGGTTCCTAATCACAAATCTCATCTCCTCGCAATTTATATTATTTGCCATTTTCCTCTCCCCCACTTCATAAAAAATTGCCATTTTATTCGCCCCTCTTTTCCGTTCGCCTTTTTCTCGTCAGATCTCATGTTTGCTTGTGTTGCCATTTGTCTTCTATTTTCTTGCATCTTCTCTTGCTAAAAATCAATTGATATGGATCCTCATCTACTTGCTAATATTTTCAAAAGATCGAATTATGATGAAACAATTGCTAGTGGATTGATAACCCACAAGTATAGGGGATCACAACAGTTTTCGAGGGTAGAGTATTCAACCCAAATTTATTGATTCGACACAAGGGGAGCCAAAGAATATTCTCAAGTATTAACAATTGAGTTGTCAATTCAACCGCACCAGAAAGATTTAATATCTGCAACAAAGTATTTAGTAGCAAAGTAATATGGAAGTAACGGTAACAGTGGCAAAAGTAAAAGTATTGGTTTTGTAGTGGTTGTAACAGTGGCAACGGAAAAGTAAATAAGCAAAGATCAATATGTGAAAAGCTCGTAGGCAATGGATCAATGATGGATAATTATGTCGTATGCGATTCCTCATGCAACAGTTATAACATAGGGTGACACAGAACTAGCTCCAGTTCATCAATGTACTGTAGGCATGTATTCCGAATATAGTCATACGTGTTTATGGAAAAGAACTTGCATAACATATTTTGTCCTACCCTCCCATGGCAGCAGGGTCCTACTGGAAACTAAGGGATATTAAGGCCTCCTTTTAATAGAGTACCGGAACAAAGCATTAGCACTTAGTGAATACATGAACTCCTCAAACTATAGTCATCACCGGTAATTGTCCCGATTATTGTCACTTCGGGGTTAACGGATCATAACACATAGTAGGTGACTATTGACTTGCAAAATAGGATCAAGAACTCACATATATTCATGGAAACATAATAGGTCCAGATCTGAAATCATGGCACTCGGGCCCTAGTGACAAGCATTAAGCATAGCAAAGTCATAGCATCATCAATCTCAGAACATAATTGATACTAGGGATCAAACCCTAACAAAACTAACTCGATTACATGATAAATCTCATCCAACCCATCACCATCAAGCCAGCCTATGATTGGAGTACTCACGCACGGCAGTGAGCATCATGAAATTGGTGATGGAGGAAGGTTGATGATGACGATGGCGATGGATTCCCCTCTCCGGATCCCCGAACGGACTCCAGATCAGCCCTCCCGAGAGAGATTAGGGCTTGGCGGCGGCTCCGTATCGTAAAACGCGATGAATCCTTCTCCCTGATTTTTTTCTCCCCGAACATGAATATATAGAGTTGGAGTTGAGGTCGGTGGAGCCTCAGGGGGCCCACGAGACAGGGGCGCGCCCCAAGGGGGTGGGCGCGCCCCCCACCCTCATGGACATGGTGTGGGCCCCCTGATGTCGATTCTTTTGCCAGTATTTTTGATAAATTCCAAAAATATTCTCCGTGAAGTTTCAGGTCATTCCGAGAACTTCTATTTCTGCACAAAAATAACACCATGGCAATTCTGCTATAAACGGCGTCAGTCCGGGTTAGTTCCATTCAAATCATGCAAGTTAGAGTCCAAAACAGGGTCAAAAGTGTTTGGAAAAGTAGATACGGTGGAGACGTATCATGGATTGAGTGCACTAGATTATCTTTGTGAACTTTTGCTTGAGATTCGTGAATCTAAATACTGTGATGAAGAAATTTATGAAGTGATTCATGATAGCTGCTTGAATGAAAAGCATGATTGCAATGATTTTACTATAAATTCTATTAATATCAATTGTTCTAATAATATGCAAAACCCCAAGCTTGTGGATGCTAATTTTGCTATGTCCATTACTTATTGCAATGATCATGATTGGAGTGATTCTTATGATCTTGAAAATTTATTTCAGCCTCATGCTAAATATGATATTGATAGTAATGTTTGCAATAACATTGAAAGTGGGTTTGGAAGAGCGTCAACTTTAGGTAAAAATAATCCCACATATTTGGAGAGTGTTCAATCTTATGAATTTTTTCGTGAAAGTGGGCTTGGAGAGGTCATGACTTTATTTGATGATAATTCCACTATTTTGCAAGAGTGTCAACTTTTCATGCATGTGGATCAGAAATAGAAAATTTTATATGATAGTTATGTTATTGAATTTGATCATGATCCTACGTATAATTATTATGAGAGAGTAAAATATGGTTGTAGAAATTTTCATGTTATTAAATTTCCTCTCCTTGTGTTGAGATTGTCAATGTTTTATTCCTCTCCTTTTCATATGCTAGATGTTTCTTGTTTTGATAATTTGTTTTCCTATAAAATTCCTATGCATAGGAAGTATGTTAGACTTAAATGTGTTTGTCACATGTTTCATGATGCTCTCTTTGTGTTTCGATTATTATCTATTGAGTGAGCATCGTTGAAATATTATGCCTAGCTAAGGGCGTAAAACTATAGCGCTTGTTGGGAGGCAACCCAATGAATAAAATTTATTTTTGCTTTTGTGTTTTAGCACAATTATGCAACTGTTATGATTGTCTTTTTTATGTTTTAATTAGTGTTTGTGCCAGGTAAAGCCTTCAGGATCTTCCCGGGCAATAGTTGTTTGATCTTGCTGAAAAACAGAAACTGTTATGCTCACAAAATTAATTGACGTGTTTTAATAGAGAGCGATAAAATATCCATTCCACTTGAAGTATATCAATATAAAAATTTCTCAGGTCGCCCTAATTTTTCATAATTTTTGGAGTTACAGAAGTATTCGTAATAGTTAGATTGCTACAGACTGTTCTGTTTTGACAGATTCTGTTTTCTTTGTGTTGTGTGCTTATTTTGATGGCTCTATGATTTTCTTTGATGAGTTTTTGCCATAGAAAAGTTGGAATATAGTATATATAATACAAAAACAAAATATGAATTGGTTTGATACAGCACTTAGAGTATTGATTTATTATTCTTATACTAACGGATCTTACGAAGGCTTTGTTGAGTTTTGTGTGATTGAAGTTTTCAAGTTTTGGGTTATCTTATGATGGATGAAGGAAGGATGTAAGAGCCTAAGCTTGAGGATTCCCCTGTCGGTGTCCTGGGAATGGGGGTCCCCAGACTTGCCTGCCTGCGGCCCATGGCATGGCTCCGCCAGCGGCTCCATACGACCCATCTTCACCAGCAAACACTCAAGACCGTCGCGAGGGGCCGAGCCTCTGGAGGCGGACGACGCAAGACCTCCTCGAGGGCGGCCTCACCAGGCTAGCTCGCGAGGGGCGGAGAGATCAAGGAAAGGGGCACCTCGCGGGGTTCCTGTTACACAAGCCATGACGACCAAGGCCAGGCGGGCACCAGGCGGGCGCCAGCGCGCGCAGTGTCCTCGTTTCCTCTTTGGTGCTAAAGGGACAGGCGCAGGCGAGGAGTCCCGAGGCATCATGCAAAGGTTTCCATATTAGTGCAACAAGACCAAGACCAGTAGGACGGCAGGATGGAGGTCACCGTGGAGCCTAGGATGGCGTCACCACCAGAGCCTTTGGCAGGCAAAGACCACCTTTAGTCAAGATAACTTGTACTAGTTGTCTTCCTTCAAATTTGGCCGTTGTGGCACCCCTTCCCGCCAGCATTTGGGAAGAGGACCAGGGCCTCTATAAATAGGGCTAGCCACCACAACAGGACGGGAGGGAACCGAGGCTATTCAGATCATCCCCATCCACACAAACTCACCAAGCACAAGAGCACCTCTCCTCAGGAGGCTATTCTTCCCTCGTAACTGTTCATCCTCAGCCCAAGAGGTAATCCACCACACCACACTGGAGTAGGGTATTACACCACATCGGTGGCCCGAACCAGTATAAATCTTGTGTCCCTTTGTTCTGCGAGTTCGACGTACTTATCTCCGATATTGTGGTGAGGGCGTGAGCTAGGGGGGAGAGATCTTCGTGCGCAACCTAGAGTTCGAACCTCAAGGGTTTTGCCGGAACCCGAAATCTAACATTTTACGTGCCAGGTAGGGGTGTGCTTAAGCTTTCCTTCCGTTGATCCACGTTCCACCGCTCCACCACATCCATGTCAGATGCGCGTAGAGCCCGCGCCGAGCGCCGGGCCGCCTGTGTCACTCAGACAGCCCCTGTCGGCAGGCCTCCTCGTCGTTCTAAATCTCCTGTTGCCAACGCCGCTACCGTCCCGGCAGCAAACGAGCAGCAAGCATCATCCCTGCACCCCTTCGTGCGACGGGACAGCCGCACCGCCACCCCGTTGCTGACTCCGGCTGGCTCATCGTCTCACGATCGCCGCGCAGCCACGGACACGTAGGCTGCGCTGCTCATGGCATGCGAACTCCTGCGCTACCGCTCGGTTGACGATCTCTACGAGGACTGGTTAGAACGCATCGCCTAGCTTGTCAGCGCAGCTGGGGGCTCTCCTGTACCATCCCTCTCGCTGCCTCGCCCACCTCCTGTCACATCCCTAGCTTCTGGAAATACACTAGGCTAGCTTAATGTGTGCATCATGTTTAAATTTTCTGAAATTGGAAATGCGGATGACATAAACCCCTAGCACCTTGAAAATTCAACTAGGGTTTACTAAAAAAATCTTTTTCAATGAACCTGAAATGCCCTTCTAAAATGTTCATCATCATTCCCTTGGTCTAGAACCTCTAACAAAAATGGTGCACACTTTTCTAGGACATCATAAGGTCACTGGATCAAATCATATGTTATTTGCATTTGGACATTTAAATGCTATAAAATATTTTAAATGTCCAAATAATCATAAACGAAAATGTTTACTGTTGGAAATATTCCAAACAGTGGGCATGAGCAGTTTCATGATTTTTGAGAATGGATAGGTATTTTTGATAAAGCCACAAAGTTATAGAAGAAAAAGAAAAAGAAAACTGAAACAAAAGGAAAGAGAGCTTACCTGTAATTTACCTGGCGCTCCTGTAGCCTGGCCCAGCTAGAAGGCCCAGCCCACCTACTAGCGCGTCATCTTCCCCATGCCTAATGGCACTGTGCGTGGCGCGCGCACAGCCGAGCTGGGGCCACCTCCTGCTAGCCACGCGGCTGCTCCCCCTCAACCCGGTCCGCTGCCATGGACCGCCTCGGACCCTTTGCACATCTCCCCTCTCTCTCTGGACCCCTACCCCTCCTCTGCTCTCTCCCCGCAACACCATCGAGCGCACCCGTCGCCGCCGCTCGTCGTTGCAGCAGCCACCGCTCGTCGTTGCCGCAGCCACCGCCTCCCCCTCGCTTATCTGACCGGCCCACGAGCTCCACCTAGACCCCGAGCACCTCTCCGCCAACCCACGCAAGGCTGGAGGACCCCAAGACGACGCCGCAACCTTTCTTCCCTGTCCACGGCCGCTGGATGCCGCCGTCCGATTCGCCGTCTCCGCCGCCTCCCTGAGGCCACTGAGCTGCTCTACTACCTCACTGTGAGCTCCTACGCCGCCCCTCTCTCTCGCCGTGCTCAATTTCGCCGCGTAGCCGTCACTTCTGTCGAACCGAGAACCCGTCGCCGCCGGCCGTGTCGCCGCCATGGCTAGAGCTCACGCACCTCGCGTCTGAGCATACCACCATGCTCAGTGCAATGCCAGAAGCCCAAAAACCCCACCCACTGCTCCTGCCGATCGCTGTAGTCTCGTTTTTGCCGACGCCCGATCTCCGGATGTCGTCATAGCTCGTCTCCGGCGAGTTTCTGGCCACCCCGCACCCTCCAGCTTATTCAGTTGGATGCGGTCGAGCACGGGCTCCCTCCTAGTGCCCTCACCGCAACCAGCCGCTGCCCCTAGCGCCACCCCGGTGAGTTGCCGCCGCACTGGATGGTCGCCGGTGGCCCAATCCCGATCGTGCCGACATGGGCATGAGCATTTTAGTTTATGATTATTTGTACTGGTTTCATGCATGTTTAAACAAGTTAACTTGCTGTTTAGTGCAAAACATGATAAGGCACTATTTAAGATCACAAATGAGTTTGAACTTTGAACCTTTGGTTCAAAATGGCTCAAACCCATCTAGTTGTAGTTGCATTAGCCCAACACAGTCATTTTCCGTGTAATGATCATGCATCATTTTGTGCAATGCATTGATTGTGTTCCTTCTCTATTGCCGGTGGTTGTCCCCTCTCGATAGACATGTTCCGACGATGAGATTGATGACACAGATGAAGAACTATACTATGTTCAGAAGTGCCAGGCAAGCAAAACCCCCTTGTTCATTCCGATACAATCCCACTCTCTCACTCCTCCTCCCTTTTACTACATTAGGACAACAACAATTCCATTGTTACATGCTGCGGTAGTTTAACCCCTTTCCTCTGCATGACCTATCATTGCCACAGTAAATAGATGAAGCCCACTAGCATGAGTAGGAGTTGTTTGAGCCCTGATGTGCCTACTCATTCATGCTTGTTGCCATGACTGCTACTACTTAGAGTTGAGTCAGGTTTGATTCATCAGGGATGAATTGGAATGTGGTGAACATGTCCTACTATTGAGAGCTAAGTGTGTGAACACGATTTGGTAAAGGTAGCGGTGAGAGGCCATGTAGGAGTACATGGTGGGTTGTCTCATTATAGCCGTCCTCAGGAACCGAGTTCTGTGTTTGTGATCCATGAACAGCTATTACCACGCATTGGAATGCTTAAGTGCCCCTCTCGACTTATTAATCACCTTGATCTCTGTCCAGGAGTTGCAACTAGTTTCTGGTGTTTGTAGGATATGTGTTGGGGGCCGTGCATAGTGCTGACCCTAGGGGTGGGCTATGATGCGGTAAAGACACGAGGCACAGTGTACCGGGACGCCCGTTTGGTGCCTCGGGAACCTTGCTCTCATTGTTTGGGGCCGTGAGCGACACCCCGGCCGGATCTCCTTGTGGATGGAACCCGAATAGGCGATAAACCTGGACTAGAGACTTGTGTGGTTAGTTAGGTCATGGCCGACTCCCTCGCCAGGCTTCCGCTTGAAGGTTGTCGAGATACATGACATGTACATGGTGGTAAGTGGCGAGAGCGTGTGTGAAGAAGTACACCCTTGCGGGATTAACATCATCTATTCGAATAGCCGCGTCCACGGTAAAGGACCTCTGGGTTGCCTATACAGTTCATAGACAAGTGAAAGTGGATACTCTAAAATATGCAAGATAAGCGTGAGTGCTATGGATGGCCTTCTCGTGGGGAGATGGGAACGGATCCATAGTGGAGTATTGATATGGTGAATATGTGGATTCGTACGCGCCACCTCAAAAGAGTTACTTGCAGTCGTAGTTTAGGATAGCCACCGAGTCAAAGCTGTCTTGCTGCAGTTTAACTCCACCACCCCTTTGTTGATACTGATGCATGTGTAGCTAGTTCTGATGTAAGTCTTGCTGGGTACATTTGTACTCACGTTTTCTTAATTTATGTTTTTGCAGAGAGACTTCAGTCTAACTAGTAGTTCCGCGTGGACTTCCGCGTTTAGCTTGATACCTCAGCTACGATCTTGTACCCTTGGGAGGGTCTTGTAGATAGTTAGGCTTCTCAGCCTTTTTCATCTGCAGTTGTCTGTACTCAAACATGTTTATGCTTCCGCTTGATGCTTGTATGCTTTGTATGTTGGGTCATGAGACTCATGTTTGTAATACTTGGCTCCTCGGAGCCTAGTGAATAAATACTCTGAGTCATAGAGTCTTGTTGTGATGCCATGTTGTATTTGCACATATCGAGCATATTGTGTGTATGATTGAAATTCTTGGTATGTGTGGGATCCGACAATCTAGTTGTTTATCCTTGGTAGCCTCTCTTATGGGGAAATGTAGTCTGGTGCTTCCACTGAGCCTTGGTAGTCCGCTACAGCCCGGTTTACTGGAGTCCTATTAGCCCAGCACTACCGCTCCGGAACACTTAGACTGGCCGGCATGTGATTCACTTCGTTCCTGTGTCTGTCCCTTCGGGGAAATGTCACGCGGAGACATCCAGAGTCCTGCTAGCCTGCTACAGCCCGGGTTCCCGGAGTTGCTACAGCCCGGATTCATACACTGTTGACCGACATGCTCGATGTTGATTCATGTATGCCTGTCCCCGTAAGTTTGTGCCACTCTGGGTTCATGACTAGTCATGTCGGCCCGGGTTCTCTGTCATATGGATGCTAGCGACACTATCATATACGTGAGCCAAAAGGCGCAAATGGTCCGGGGCCATGGTAAGCCGACACCCATGGGGATACCATGCGTGAGGCCGCAAAGTGATATGAGGTGTTACATGCTAGATCTGTGTGACTTAGAATCGGGGTCCTGACAGCTTTGGTATCAGAGCCTGACTGCCTGTAGGATTACCAAGCCAAACTGGTCGAAGTTGAGTCTAGAAATTCTTTACTTATGTAAGGTAATTGATTGTGGAAGGGAACGTAAGGCTCTTTTTACTCCTTTACCTTATGCCCTTCTGATCTGAGTCATCCTCTTCTTTCATACATGGGTTAAGGACTAGGATCTCATCTCTCTATCAGGTTCATGTGTTACTAATCCGTAGAATCTTAGGGTTGGTTCTAGGCCTCAGTTTAATTTCTACTACTTTTAGTATGTTGTTAGTTGAACCAGAACCTTGATATGATGTTGTTAAGTGACTATGCAAATCCTTGTGAATGTCTCACATCTTTTTCTGAGCATTTACAGCCGTTATGCTGTCCGACTCATCCCAGGTTTCTAAACAGTCTGATGCATTTGCAAATCCCTTCTTTCCATTTCCGATGTCCTTTTGGGCCAGATTAAGCGCACTAAACGGTCTGTTGAGGTACTCCATTGCCTTGACATATATGTTGGAGCTAGTATTATGACCCTAGGCATCCTAGAGAACCACCCAGTAATCTAGCGATGCTTTATATTCCTAGTGTGATGATTTTGGCCGTCATTCTTGAAAGCATCCCGGGATGCCATTTAGTTAATTGGCATTCTATTCATGGGTTCTTGAAGCCGAGATTCACCCTACTTACTTCACGTTGATAGTGTTGCTTGTTCCTTTAGGATATTAGTAACCTTGCGACAATCCTCGAGGTCCGTGGTATTTCCTTCTTCCAAATACCATGAACCATTAAGGCAGAAGTTCTTTGAACCAAAAGATCACAATCAGAGTACTCCTGAGGAGTTCTCCATTCATAATTGTGATTCTACCGGTTCTACCTTTATGCATGGGTTATCTGGAAGAAACCTGTTGAACTTGGTACGACATATTAATCTATGCATCCACAAGTCAGAAAGATATATGTCCCCTTGAGTTGTCCCTCTTCATTTGTATTCCGACCATCGTCTATCAATTGATAGTCATGAGTAATTGTGCATCCGTGTTATCAATGCTTATTATTCCTGTGGTCCATCAAGCCGTTCTATTTCGGAATGACTAGGAGAAACAAACTCCAGTACCTCATCCATATCTAGGATTGGGTCAAAGCAATTGTATTCCACAGATCAAATGCAATCAAGCTTTTGGTCTGTTCTACCCTGAAGTATTACCCACCTCATGTCAGGAATGTCATGAGAATTGCACCTTCTCTTATAAATTCTTGACGTAGTGATACTTCTCGCCATCATTATTCACTCCTTGATTTCGTGTTGTCGCAACCGGAATACTGACAAGTGAATCATGATGTGTGAAATCAATACTCCTAGCAACCATGTTGCTTGGTAGTTAATGGACATTAATACCATTCTTAGCGTGTTGGTAATCGAATCACTATTCTAGGATTGATCGTGCTACCTTATCCTTATTTCTGGTGCACTCTTTGATCTTTGAGTTAGGATTGAATCCCTTGCTCTTCTGATCATGTCATCTTGCCTTGAAAAGCAAGATTGTTCTCGAGCTTAATAACATATCGGTGGCTCGTGATTTTCCGAATATCTTCTCGGAAGTATTACCAAGTTGTCACCTGACCGCTATGTTGAGTTCGTGATCAAGTTGGTTTCTTGTACACCACCCCTTCTCCAAGAATCTGTGTTGAATACCCCTGAGCTAGTCGGTCAAGCTAAACAACAACTTGGAGAGTTGGAAGATAAAAGCTTGTCTAACTTAGTTCATTTCCAAAGGGATATCTTATGTTGTGTGTTTGTTGTAGAAAGATGATTTCTTCATCGATTGGTCCTCGTGATCAGTTGTTGAACCTATCGTCTTGCCAAAACCTTGATTTGAGTGTGGGTCATTGTCAAATCAAGTTAGAACCAACGATATCCGTAATGTTGTCTTACTCGTGGTTGATTCCTCGAGCATACATCATTACATCTTTTGGTCTGACCAATACAATCACATTGTTCACATAATGGTGGGAGTCTAGTGATATGGAAATTCCGATGAGTTGCTGTTTAGCCCATCATCAACATTTTGTCTCCTCCATGATTCGTGTTGAACATCCAGCTAGTGTTGGAAACTTGTGTAAGAATATTCTTCATGTCCCATTCATGAAGGATATGTTGGATGAAAGAAGTGACTTCCTCTAATTCATGTGCATTTGATGCAAGTTTCCACCATGAATTCGAGAAAGTTTGTTTTTCTTCCTATGGAATCATCCCAAGTCAGTCATGCACGTGCAAAGTATTCTATGGTTTGATAGACTGGTCATCTTCGTTCCATATGTACTTCCTAACACACCAAGCTACTGATTGATTTGTTCAAGGAGAAGAATTTCCTTCCTAAGAGCTAACCCAGGCTTATACAAGGACTTCGATATCCCAAATGATGGTTCCCCACCTGAACTCAGTAGTCTTTCGTTGTAAGACTACTGTGTGGTCATGCTTGTCTGGGACAGCGTGTTCACATGTGTGTAGCAAAACCAACTCATGTTTTGGAGCTTGCTATTGCAGTTCATTTCTCGAGAATCTCGCAACATCGTCTTGTCGATTTGTGTTGCAAACTTTCTTTTCCAGACATGATGTCTGAAATATCCTGTTACCAACCAGATCTGAATCTCAGGCAGATATGATGGTTGGAACATTCCCAACAATTGCATTTTGTTCCTAGCTTGCACTGCCATTGTGCCAATTTCCCATGGGCTTCCCTTCTCAGTAGTTGCTGTCCAGGATCATCTTCAAAAGTGGTCCTACCATGGGTCCCATCCATTTCCGATGATAAGCAAAAGTCATCCATTGTGTTGTCTTCAATAAGGTAGTCCACATCATCCATTCTATTCTGAGTATGCCATTTCTTCAAGCTCCTTTACACGATCGTTTGTGATTGCCTTAGGCTGGTATGAAGAGTTTCAATGATCTTTGTATCAAAAGTAATTCTTTTTGCCACTTAAGGGAATAATTCTACAAGTCACCTCTTCTAAGGTGCCCCGTTATGGAACCATGGCAATTACTTCCTCGCTACTTTGAAACCTATGCAGCATCTTACTTAGGCGTGGGATTCTTTCCTACCAAATTGAACCTCCGTCATATGTTCCTTTCCATCCCTCTAATGTGTGTTTTGTGTCTCAGCTCGAGAGGTGTTATTACGTCTAACTCCATGAGTTGATCTTGAGTTGCTCGATCCTCAAGAAGATCGATTCTTCTAGAGTTTCCCTTTCTTCTCGTAGTCATGTTGGATGGAGTTCTCAGAGCAAGTCGTCGAGACAAAGATGATGATCGAATCAACATTCTTATGAGGTGCAACCTAGATTGTGCAGATTGTGTTAGCTTTGTGTCCCCTCTGTCTTCTTACCTCACGTCTTGAATCTCGGGACGAGATTCTTGTTTAGTGGGGGTGAGTTGTGACATCCCTAGCTTCTGGAAATGCACTAGGCTAGCTTCATGTGTGCATCATGTTTAACTATTCTGAAATTGGAAATGGGGATGACATAAACCCCTAGCAGCTTGAAAATTCAACTAGGGTTTACTAAAAAAATCTTTTTCAATGAACCTGAAATGCCCTTCTAAAATGTTCATCATCTTTGCCTTGGTCTAGAACCTTTGACAAAAATGGTGCACACTTTTCTAGGACATCATAAGGTCACTTGATTAAATCATATGTTATTTGCATTTGGACATTTAAATGCTATAAAATATTTTAAATGTCCAAATAATCATAAACTAAAATGTTTACTGTTGGAAATATTCCAAACAGTGGGCATGAGCAGTTTCATGATTTTTTAGAATGGATAGGTATTTTTAATAAAGCCACAAAGTTACAGAATAAAAAGAAACCTGAAACAAAAGGAAAGAGAGCTTACGTGTAACTTACCTGGCGCTCCTATAGCTCGGCCCAGCTGGACGGCCCAACCCACCTATCTAGCGCATCGTCCTCCCCGCGCCTACTCGCACTGTGCGTGGAGCGCGCACAGCCGAGCCGCGGCCACCTCCTGCTGGCCATGCAGCTGCTCCCCCTCAACCCGCTCTACCGCCCTGTACCGCCTCGGACCCTCTGCACCTCTCCCCTCTCTCTTGACCCCTACCCCTCCTCTACTCTCTCCCCGCAGCACCACCGAGCGCGCCCGTCGCTGCCGCTCGTCGTTGCTGCAGCCACCACCCCCTCGCTTCTCTGACGGCCTATGAGCTCCACCTAGACCCTGAGCACCTCTCCGCCGACCCATGCAAGGCTGGAGGACCCCAAGAAGACGCCGTGACCTTTCTACCCCATCCACGGCCGCCGGATGCTGCCATCCGATTCGCCGTCTCCGCCGCCTCCCTAAGGCCACTGAGCTGCCCTACTACCTCACTGTGAGCTCCTATGCCGCCCCTCTCTCTCGCCGTGCTCGATTTCGCCGCGTAGTTGTCACTTCTATCAAACCGAGAACTCGTCGCTGCCGGCCGTGTCGCCGCCGTGGCTAGAGTTCACGCACGTCACGTCTGAGCATACCACCATGCTCAGCGCAATGCCAGAAGCCCAAAACCCCCACCCACTGCTCCTGCTGTTCGCTGTAGCATCGTTTTCGCCGACGCCCGATCCCGACCGCCGCTATAGCTCGTCTCCGGCGAGTTTTAGGCCACCCCGCGCCCTGATGCGTTCGAGCACAGGCTCCCTCCTGGTGCCCTCAGCGCTACCAGCCGCTGCCCCTAGCGCCACCCCAGCGAGTCGCCGCCACACTGAATGGTCGTCGGTGGCCCAACCCCGGCTGTGCCGACGTGGCACCATCATTAGCGGCTAATGACGCCACTAACTAACCCGCTAGCTCACTGACAGACGGGCCTGGCCCCTTAATTAACCACAGGGTTATTCCCTGTTTAAATTAAGCTAATGCCCATGGCCCCACCGGTCAGTTTGACCTTGCCTCCTCAGCGTTGACCTAGCCCCACTAGTCAGCCTCTGCTGCTGACGTTGTTACACTGACCGCGGGACCCACAGGTCATGTTTGACCTGGACCGTGCCTATTGACTTGCTCACGTCACACCGACGTCATGCTGACGCAATAAGTCATTTCTGGATTTAGTTTAAATTAGAATAACCAGGAAATTCCAGAAAATGATTTAAACTTCTAAAATTCATAGAAATTCAACCATAGGTCAGAATGAAATTTCATTTCTGGATTTAGTTTAAATTAGAATAACCAGGAAATTCCAAAAAATGATTTACACTTCTAAAATTCATAGAAATTCAACCGTAGGTCAGAATGAAATAAGTTATATATGAAAAATGATCAGAAAAATCCAATCTCTCAATCTGTACTGGTTTCATGCATGTTTAACAAGTTAACTTGCTGTTTAGTGCAAAACATGATAAGGCACTATTTAATATCACAAATGAGTTTGAACTTTGAACCTTTGGTTCAAAATGGCTCAAACCCATCTGGTTGTAGTTGCATTAGCCCAACACACTCATTTTGCCATGTCATGATCATGCATCATTTGTGCATTGCATTGATTGTGTTCCTTCTCTGTTGCTGATGGTTGTCTCCTCTCGATAGACGTGTTCTGATGATGAGATCGATGACACCGATGAAGAATTATACTATCTTTAGAAGTGCCAGGCAAGCAAAACCCCCTTGTTCATTCTGATACAATCCCACTCTCTCACTCCTGCTCTCTTTTACTACGTTAGGACAACAACGATTCAACTGTTACATGCTACGGTAGTTGAACCCCTTTCCTCTGCATGACCTGTCATTGCCATAGTAAATAGATGAAACCCACTAGCATGAGTAGGAGTTGTTTGAGCCCTGATGTGCCTACTCATTCATGCTTGTTGTCATGCTTGCTACTGCTTAGAGTTGAGTTAGGTCCGATTCGTCGGGGATGAATTAGAATGTGTTGAACATGTCCTACTGTTGAGAGCTAAGTGTGTGAACACGATTTGGTAAAGGTAGCAGTGAGAGGCCATGTAGGAGTACATGGTGGGTTGTCTCATTGCAGCCGTCCTCAGGAACTGAGTTCTGTGTTTGTGATCCATGAACAACTACTACCACGCATTCGAATTCTTAAGTGCCCCTCTCGACTTATTAATCGCCTTGATCCCTGTCCAGGAGTTGCAACTAGTTTGTGGTGTTTGTAGGATATGTGTTTGGGGCCGTGCATAGCGTTGACCCTAGGGGTGGGCTATGATGCGGTAGAGACATGAGGCACGATGTACCGAGACGCTCGTTTGGTGCCTTGGGAACCCTGCTCTCATCATTTGGGGCCATGAGCGACACCCCGACTGGATCTCCTTGCGGATGGAACCCGAATAGGCGATAAACCTGGACTAGAGACTTGTGTGGTTAGTCAGGTCGTGGCCGACTCCCTCGCCAGGCTTCCACATGAAGATTGCCGAGATACACGACGTGAACATGGTGATAAGTGGCAAGAGCGTGTGTGAAGAAGTACACCCCTGCAGGGTTAACATCATCTCTTCGAATAGCCGCGTCCGCGGTAAAGGACCTATGGGTTGCCTATACAATTCATAGACAAGTGAAAGTGGATACTCTAAAATACGCAAGATAAGCGTGAGTGCTATGGATGGCCTTCTCGTGGGGAGACGGGAGCGGATCCATAGTGGAGTATTGATATGGTGAATATGTGGACTCGTGTGCGCCACCTCAAAAGAGTTACTTGCAGTCGTAGTTTAGGATAGCCACCGAGTCAAAGCTGGCTTGCTGCAGTTTAACTTCACCACCTCTTTGTTGATACCGATGCATGTGTAGCTAGTTCTGATGTAAGTCTTGCTGGGTACATTTGTACTCACGTTTGCTTAATTTATGTTTTTGTAGAGAGACTTCAGTGTCATTAGTAGTTCCGCGTGGACTTCCACATTTAGCTTGATACCTCAGCTACGATCTTGTACACTTGGGAGGGTCTTGTAGATAGTTAAGCTTCTCAGCCTTTTTCATTTGTAGTTGTGTGTACTCAGACATGTTTATGCTTCCGCTTGATGCTTGTATGCTCTGTATATTGGGTCATGAGACCCATGTTTGTAATACTTGGCTCCTCAGAGCCTAATGAATAAATACTCTGAGTCATAGAGTCTTGTTGTGATGCCATGATGTATTTGCACATATCGAGCATATTGTGTGTATGATTGAAATGCTTGGTATGTGTGGGATCCGACAATCTAGTTGTTTATCCTAGGTAGCCTCTCTTATGGGCAAATGTAGTCTGGTGCTTCCACCGAGCCTTGGTAGTCCGCTACAGCCCGGTTTACCGGAGTCCTGTTAGCCCAGCACTACTGCTCCGGAACACTTAGACTGGCCGGCATGTGATTCACTTTGTTCCTGTGTCTGTCCCTTCAGGGAAATGTCACGTGGAGCCATCCGGAGTCCTGCTAGCCTGCTACAGCCCGGGTTCCCAGAGTCCCGTTAGCCTAGTTGCTACAGCCCATATTCATACGCTGTTGACTGACATGCTCGATGTTGATTCATGTATGCATGTCCCCGTAAGTTAGTGCCACTTTGGGTTAACGACTAGTCATGTCGGCCCGGGTTCTCTGTAATATGGATGCTAGCGACACTATCATATACATGAGCCAAAAGGCGCAAACGGTCCCGGGCCATGGTAAGGCAACACCCGTGGGGATACCGTGCGTGAGGCCGCAAAGTGATATGAGGTGTTATAGGCTAGATCAGTGTGACTTAGAATCGGGGTCCTAACACCATCGGCCGCGGGAGACGTTGCTCATGGAGCACCTCCACCACCTCTGCATCGAGATGGCGCCCTTGCGCCAAGACACGCAGCTCACAAAGCGCCACCGCCCCCTCCATGTCAAGACGGTTTCCTCGCCCCATGACGCATGGTCCCATGGCGTGATCCACCACGCCGTGTGCCCGTGCACGAAGAAGGAAGCTGCCAAGAGGTTCCCCAGCCGCAAAAAAACGCTCCAGCGCTCCCGACACCACCAAAACAAGACCGCGTGCCGCCTGCAGTGGCGGTGCGCGGACATCAAGGGCAGGCTCAACCCCTGCAGAGGGCCCCGATGGCCATTGCAGGCTGCCGCGCCTTCGCTGCCGAGCTGCACATCGTCGTTTGGCCAGGCAAGTTCAAGCCGGATCTGCCTCCGAGCTACGACGGCACCCCGGACCCCACAGAGTTCCTGGAGCTCTACGAGCTGAGCATCGAGTTGGCCTACGGCGATGAAAAGGTCATGGCGGAATTGTTTCCCATGGTTCTCAAGGATGGCACCCGCTCATGGCTCCTGAACCTGCCCGCGGGATCAATCTCCTCCTGGGGCGAGATGCACAACCGCATCATCGCCAACTTCCAGGGCACTCGCGACTGCCCTCCGGCCGCAGGTGACCTGCGCCGCATCAAGAAACAGCCGGGAGAGACCCTGCAGAAGTACATCCATCGCTTCAAAAGCGTTGGTCTCAAGATCCCCAAGGTGACGGACGATGCCATCATCTCAGCGTTTTCCGATGGCGTCCGCGACATCAAGATGAAGGAGGAGCTTGCCATCCATGAGGAGCTATGCACGACTCTAGAGTTTTTCAACATAGCAACCAAGTGTGCAAGAGCTGAGGAGGGGCGTCTCTCTCTCCTCGAGCTCCCTGCTGCCGACCTAGAGGAGAAGAAAGCCAAGGCCAACAACGTGAAGTGCAAGGGAGTGGCCTTGCTTGCAGCGGAGCCGGACACGAAGCGCGGCCGTGACCACCCCGAGTCATCCAAGAGCGGCCGTCCATTCCGCACCTTCCACAATGTACACAGCCGCATCACCAATGACTGTCAAGAGCTCAGGGCCATTCAACATGGACGCTTTGGTCAATGCCCCGAGCGCAATGACCGGGGCTACGGCCGAGGAGGGGGACGAGGTGGAGGACGCTGGAACGACCGCGGCCCCCGCCCGGGGTGGCACGACCGGCCCCGTGAGGACCACTGATAGGAGCACCCTCGTGAGGGCGCCTGGCGCGACCAGCCTCGCGAGGACCATCCTCAGGACAATCCTGTCCTCCCTCCGCTGCCGCCACCACCAAGAAGGAACGACGACCACCATCAGGATGAGGGGGCTGGGGGCTTCTAGGAACCGCGTGCTATCGCCTGCATCTTGGGCGGAGCTCAAGGCCATGCGCCCGCTCAGGTGGTCCAAGTACACCATCACCTTTAGCTCAGCGGACCATCTCAAGTGCGCAGCGACCGCCAGCGTCCTCCCGATGCTCTGTTCACCCATCATCAGCAATGTCCAAGTCACCAAGACCCTCATCGACGGCGGCGCAGGGCTTAACGTCCTGTCCGTCGAGACATTCGACAACCTCCAAGTGCCATATCATCAGCTTCAGCCTACCAAGCCCTTCTCAGGAGTGACTGACGGCTCCACCACCCCGATAGGGCAAGTTCGTCTCCCTATCACCTTCGTACAGCGCAACAACTACCGCACCAAGGTCATCGACTTCGACGTCGCCCACATCCGTCTGCCGTACAATGCCATCCTCGGGTACCCAGCATTAGCCAAATTCATGGCAGTGACCCACCATGGCTACAATGTCCTCAAGATGCCAGGAAGCGGTGGAATCATCACAATCCCCTGCGAAGAAAGAGATGCGGTGTGCTCCCTCGAGCGCGCCTTCCAAGCTGCAGCAATCGAAGACCCAGACAGTGAGGGCACGCAATACCCTCCTGAAGCCATCCCCAAGAAGAAGAAGCAGCTACTTCGCACAGGGCCTCAGGGGGGCGGCGCCTCTAGCGGTGCCACATCAGGATCGGCGCCCGCACCTAGGGCGCCTCCCTCCCTCGCATATGAAGGCGCGCCTGGCGCCCTCCTCCGGTGAGGTTTGGGGGCTCTCTTCTGGAGGGCCTCAAACCTGGCCAACATCATGAGGGAGGTGCTCAGGCACCACGTGGAGGCGTGCTTCGCGGCACGTTTCCCTTAGGAGGGCACCGGTTGAGGAGCGCCTGGCGCTCAGGAGTTCATCGTCAAGGCCACCCAGGGGCTTCAGGAAGCAAGGGCAATACGCAGCGATCGCCGCCCACCTGGTGCAGCTCCCCATCCAGGCGAGGGTGGCGAGCTGCGCGTCTGCGTCGACATCCCAGGGCTCAACAGGGCCGCATCTCAGGAGCGTTTCTGGCCTTCACGCGCTAGCCGGTGCGAGGGTCCACCTAACAGCTACGTTCGCATGTCGTTTGGCCTGCCGAGCATGGCAGCCGCCTTCCAGCGTGACCTACGAAGCATCCTGGCAACCCAGGAGGCCAGGCATCACGCAGTTCTGGCGGAGATGGAGATGGTCCTCATGGAGCCACCTGAGCCCCCAGAGCCTCCCGAGGCTCAGGGTCTTGGCGGCTCATGAGGAGCGACTTCTTCAGCGTGCGCCTTCAGCTACCCCAACGCTCCTTCGACAACAAAACCAGGTGACATTTTCCAAGTTCATTCAGCTGGAAGTGCCCCTTGGGTTGCATTATTCCCGGGTCACATGGGCCTGTCCCTGCGGCGTGTATCCTCTTGCATCTTTAGCGTACCTCACTAGGGGCGCCCCTCGGGCTGCATCATCCCCAGGCCGCTCGGGTCCGTCCCAGTGGCATGTATCATTCTTGCATCTATCTAAGCTAGCTGGTTCCCATGCATGATTTATTTATAGTCATCCCTGTCTTGATTATCACTCGCCGAGGCCGCCCGCGTCGCCGATCGGCCCCCCGCTAATCCCGTAACGGGGACTGCCCATGCTGGCACGATGCTTGTGCTCGGGTCCGTCCCTGCAACGCTGGAAAATCTGAGCGATCGAGCTCTGGCTCGCGGCACGCCCGCTCACGTCACCTCACCAGACCCTCAGTGCCTTCATCTTCTTGCGGAGCGGCCAGGGGCAGACCGGCAATCGTAGTGGCAATTTGTGTCCCTCCTCGCGCTAACCTACAGGAACCTCCTGAGGGGAACAACAAGCGGTACCGCGAGCTCCCTCTTCTCCCATGAAATTCGCTTGCGCGTTAAAAGGGGGGCTCCTGAGCATCGCGACTCAGGAGCTCTTACTGGCTCTCCAGCCCTCACCGCTAGCCTTGACCATGGCACGGCGACCTGGCATACCATCGGCGGCTGAGCTCGCTCAAGGGCCTGGACCTGAGGACGTAGAGAACATAGAAGAGCGTGGAGAAGAGGGGGAGGCTCGCACGAGCCTGACCTAGCTACACTACGGCCGTTGACACACGAGTGTTGCGCAGCACAAGGAACCGACTCTGGACTGCCAAGATAAGTTTCGCGCCCGGGTCAACCAAGCGCTACAGCATAGGATTCTCACTTGTTGTAGCCTTGTCACATCAATGTCGCCTCCCTTTCCTACCTCTCGGTATCTGCTTGCGTGCTAAAGGGGACCTATTGAGCATCGCGCCTCAGGAGCTCTTACTGGACCTCGGGCCGGTCACCTCCTGGCCTTGACCACAACATCGCGACCTGGCATACCAGCGACAGCTGCAGCCTACCTGGGGACCGGGACCTGTCGGTGTAGAGTACCAAGCTGCCGCGGGATTGGAAAGGGGAGACCGAGCCGAAACAGGACATGCGTTCACAAATTTTCATAATGAGGATAATATCAACAAAAGACATTACATACCCTTTACATGCCCCCGCGGGGTCCATCTCGATTCCTCATAGGGAACAAAAGAAGGGAGTTTCTAGGGGCCCTATCTACATGCGCCAACACGGCCGACGCCATCATCAACAGTGGGCCACGGGAGGCCGGCGCCAACCCCATCCAGATCAGCGACGGCGGCGGCCGGACGCTGCGGCCTTGCTCCGGGCATGGCGAGAGCTCAGGGGCACGTAGCTGTCATCGCTCATCTCCGGGGTCTCGTAGGGATCAGGAGAGTCACTGGACTTCCAAGCGCCGCCGCTACTGCTAGAGGAGCTGCTGGCGAAGCTAGCTGCAGGCTCGGTGTTGGCCACTGCACCGTCCTGACGACCCCCTTCAGGACAGCACTCCAAGCGGCAGCCTTCCTCGTCAAAGACCTTGAAGAACATCATGGAGGCGTCGTCGTACTCAAAATGGATGGCTAGGGCGCCTTCCGCACGGCAGACTCCAGCAACCTCGCCCCATCCACAGGTCATGAAGATCTTGCCTGGGGAGACACCTTCAACCTCCGCTCCAGTCGCCGGGGCATCGCAGTCGGCGTGCTACAGCCAAAGCTCGAGGGGGCCCCTCGGCAGCATCTCAGCGGAGAAGAACTGCGGAAAGCGAATCCAAGTGCACGGAGGCATCGCCGCCAACATCCCGAGTTCGCGCGAGGAGTCCGCGGCGTGGGCTCCTAGGGCGATGGCGTGCGTCACCATGGCGCGGCGACCACAGCCACGACGTGGGTGGTGCCGCTCGCTGCCTCTCCCTCCGCAGCCCTCGGCTTGGGCGTACAGAGGCAGCAGATACCCGGGAGGTGGCCGCTCGCACCAAGGCCTCGACACCTCCAGCCTCACAACTACGTCACGGCGGTGGGCCAGCCTCTTCTTCGGCGGAAGTGGCCCGGGCTCATCGTGGGGGGTTTCCCCCTTCTCTGCAGCCGAGAACCTCCGTATCAGCGCCATGAGTATCGCTGCTAGCAATGAATCAAGGGAGAAGAAGTGAGCAGAGCAGGAAGGGATGAGCGACGGGGGCTCCGCCCCCCTCCTCATTTATAGCGGGAGAAGCCAACTGGCGATCCCCACGATCATAGGTAATGATGATTTTACTCTGCATGCAGCAGGGACTCGTCAAGTCGGGTAGTTGCCAAGGCAGCATGGGGAAGCGGAGACGCCCATGTACCATCAATCTCCACGCGCCAACCAAGGACGCAGGCTGCTGGGGCCCGCGGCGCTCCGCACTTGCCCCTTGGCTTCGCCTCGAAGCCAAGTCCGAGCGTGCCTTGGGCCTGGGGGCTACTGTCGGCATACTGGGAACGGGGGTCCCTAGACTTGCCTGCTTGCGGCCCACGGTGTGGCTCCGCCAGCGGCCCCGTATGGCCCATCTTCACCAGGAAACACTCAAGACCCTCGCGAGGGGCTGAGCCTCGCAATGGAGACGACGCAAGACCTCCTCGGGGGTGGCCTCACCAGGATGGCTAGCGAGGGGTGGAGAGATCAAGGCAACGGGCACCTCACGAGGTTCCTGTGACGCAAGCCATGACGACAAAGGCCAGGCGGGCGCGAGCGCGCGCATTTTCCTCGTTTCCTCTTCGGTGCTAAAGGGACAGGCACATGCGAGGAGTCCCGAGACATCAGGCAAAGGTTTCCATATCAGTGCAATGAGACCAAGACCAGCAGGACTGTAGGATGGAGGTCACCATGGAGCCCAGGACGGCGTCACCACCAGAGCCTTTGGCAGGCGAAGACCACCTTTAGTCAGGATAACTTGTACTAGTTGTCTCCCTTCAAATTTGGCCATTGTGGCACCCCTTCCTGCTAGCATTTGGGAAGAGGACCAGGGCCTCTATAAATAGGGCTAGCCACCACAACGGGACGGGAGGGATCTGAGGCCATTCAGATCATCCCCGTCTACACAAACTCACCTAGCACAAGAGCACCTCTCCTCAGGAGGCTGTTCTTCCCTTGTAACTGATAATCCTCAGCCCAAGAGGCAATCCACCATAGCACACTGGAGTAGGGTATTACACCACATCGGTGGCCTGAACCAGTATAAATCTCGTGTCCCTTTGTTCTGCGAGTTCGACGTACTTAGCTCTGAGATTGTGGTGAGGGCATGAGCTAGGGGGGGAGAGATCTTCTTGCGCACCCCAGAGTTCAAACCCCAAGGGTTTTGCTGGAACCCGAAATCCGACAGCCCCGACATCCCAAGCTATTATCCAAGAATGAGCAACCAATTAAGCTTGGGGATGCCCCCGAGTGGCATCCCCACTTTCTTCCAACAACTATCGGTATTTTACTCGAGACTATATTTTTATTCGTCACATGATATGTGTTTTGCTTGGAGCGTCTTGTATGATATGTGTCTTTGCTTGTTTTATTATGTGTTTTAAGTCATCAATCCTTGCTGGACACACCTATTTGAGAGAGCAAAATTATATCTTGACTTGTTAGAATTTCTCTCTATGCTTCACTTAATTTTTTTATGAGCAATGGACTTGCTCTAGTGCTTCACTTATATCTTTTTGAGCACGGCGTGCTTTGTTATTTTTGAAGAAATTATCTCTTGCTTCACTTAGATTTATTTGAGAGTTAGTAAAATTTTGAAGAAATTCTCTCTTGCTTTACTTAAATTATTTTGAGAGAAAGAAAATTTGTTATGCTCATGATCTTCACTTATATTTGTTTGAGTTTATGAAAAGCAATACATGAAAATTAGTCCCAAAGTGATAGATATCCAAGAAGGATAAAGAAAAGAAAAATTTCATGAAGATCATTGGATAAAATAAACTTGATTCTTAGTAATAGTTTTGAGATATGATGATGTGATATGTGAGTCATCTTGATGAGTAATTATGCTTTAGTAAGAATATTGGTGTTAAGGCTTGTGATTCCCTATGCATGCACGGAAGTCAATAATCATGCAATGAAACTATATCCTACTTGCGGTGCATTATTCAGTGTTAATTATGCTTAATGCTTGCTTATGAGATTATTCGTTTCTTGGTTGGTTGCTTCTCAAACTTTTTGCTAGCCTTCATTTTGCAATAAGTATGGCCTCTACTTGTGCATCCAAAATCCTTTAAACTAGTTTTGCCACATGAGTCCACTATATCTACCTATATGCGGTATTCTTTTGCCATTCTAAGAAAATTTGCATGTGCCATCTCTAATTTGCAAAATAAACTTCTCTTTTGTGTGTTTGTTTCGCTCGCGGAGGGGTGGCTAATATTTTCCATGCTAGATGTGTTATTCTCAAGATGAGTGTTTATTCACTTGTCATTGCATGAGAGTAAGGCAAAGGTATTAGGGATGCCCAGTCCCGAAATGCAAAAACAAATGAATTTACTTTATGTTGTCAAATAATAAATTCCATGGAAAGTGTTGGTATGGAGGGCAATTGTGGATACGGCTAGCCATGGAAAGTGAAAGTTATGGTGGAAAAAGGAGTAAACTTTATTTTCTGTTCGGGAACCGCCTATGATATATCTATGCATGGAAAGTATTGGGAAGTCTAAGTCGTTTTCGTTGGCTGGATGGATACACCTCCCAAAATGTTTTCATCTCAAATTTTTCGCTTTGAGCTCTGGCACCTCTGCAAATCCCTACTCCCCTCTGTGAAGGGCCTATCTTTTACTTTACGCAATTTTTATTTTGAGTCTCCACCTTCTCTTATAAAAGCACCAACTAGGAGGCAATATGATCGTGCTTAAGTATTGGGTGTAGTTAATATTCGAGTGTGTTTCATGAATGGATCAATGTTTGAGCATGATGGGCTAGGGATAACTTATTTTAGCATTGATATTTTGAAAGACATGGTTGCTTGTTGATATGCTTGAGTATCTAAATTATTATGTCAAAACTGGACTATTTCTTTGAATCACATAAAAGTCCAAATGTCCATGCAATAAAGAAAAGAATTTGATATGACATGATGAACGTCAAAAATTCTGTTTTTATCACTTACCTACTCGAGGACAAGTAGGAGTTAAGCTTGGGGATGCTGATACGTCTCCGACGTGTCTATGATTTTTGATTGTTCCATGTTGTTTTATTATCAATCTTGGATGTTTCATAATAATTTTATATCATTTTTTGGTACTAACCTATTGACATAGTGCCAAGTGCCAGTTGCTATTTTTTTCCATGTTCTTTACATCGCAGAAAATAAATATCAAACGGAGTCCAAATTCCACGAAACTTTACGGAGATTTTTTATGGACCAAAAGGAAGATGTTGGGCCCTGGTTGCACCTGGGGGAGTCCCGAGGAGGGGACAACCCACCAGGGTGCGCCAGGAGGCCCAGTCACCCCCTGGTGGGTTGTGCCCACCTCGGGTGCCCCCTGGACCGCCTCTTTACTCTATAAATACCCCAAAAATCCCAGAACCCCAGGGGAGTCGACGAAATATTCATCCAGCGGCCACAGAGTCTAGAACCACCATATCGAATCTAGACACCATCATGGAGGGGTTCACCACTTCCATTGGTGCCTCTCCGATGATGCTTAAGTAGTTCTTTGTAGACCCTCGGGTCCGTAGTTAGTAGCTAGATAGCTTCATCTCTCTTTGTCTCTGTCTTGATTCTGAATACAATGGTCTCTTGGAGATCCATATGATGTAACTGTTTTGCGGTGTGTTTGTTGGGATCGATGAACTTTGAGTTTATGATTAGATCTATCTTTTTATATCCATGAAAGTATTTGAGTCTCTTTGGTCTCTTTTATGCATGATCTCTTATAGCCTCGTATTTTTCTCCGATATTTGGGTTTTGTTTGGCCAACTTGATCTATTTATATTGCAATGGGAAGAGGTGCCCGGTAGTAAGTTCAATCTTATGGTGCTTGATCCTAGTGACAGAAAGGGAACCGACACGTATGTATCATTGCCACTATGGATAAAAAGATGGGATCTATATCTACCACCATAGATAAACGGATCTCGTCTACATCATGTCATCGTTCTTATTGCATTACTCCGTTTTTCCATGGACTTAATACACTAGATGCATTCTGGATAGTGGTTGATGTGTGGAGTAATAGTAGTAGATGCAGGCAGGAGTCGATCTACTAATCTTGGACGTGATGCCTATGTAATGATCATTGCTTGGATATCATCATAATTATTCGAGGTTCTATCAATTACCCAACAGTAATTTGTTTACCCACCATTTGCTATTTTTCTGAAGAGAAGCCACTAGTGAAACCTACGGCCCCCAGGTCTTCTTTCTCATATATTTGCCTTTGCAATCTATTTTTCTCTTTGCTTTTGTTTTCAGATCTATGAAACAAAAAATACAAAAAAATACCTTGCTGCACTTTATTTTATTTGCGATCTATTATTTCAATCTATCACAACTTTCTCCCGTCCACGCACCGTTTGAGGCGCCGTTACCCGAAAGGGATTGACAACCCCTTTAACACGTCGGGTTGCGAGTGGTTGTTATTTGTGTGCATGGGCTGTTTACGTTGTGTTGCTTGGTTCTCCTACTGATTCAATAACCTTGGTTTCATATCTGAGGGAAATATCTACTACCGCTGTGCTAAACCATCCGTTCCTCTTTGGGGAAATACCGACATAGCTTCAAGCAACATCATGCTCTCAAACTTCAAACCAAAGCTAGATAACTCCAAAGCCCATTCCACTATTCTGCCAGTTGCCTCAGGGTTTCAGAGTATCCTTTGCAACGGGAAATGAGTGACAACCATGATCTCATGGGCTAGGAAGTAGTGGCGCAGTTTCCTTGAGGCCATAATGAGACCAAAGATCAACCTTTGCATGCCAGAGTACCTTGATCTAGCCCCCTATAACAAGGAGCTGATGAAGTACACTGCGCGCTGCACCACTTTCTTCCTTGCCGCGTCCTTGGGGTTGCTCTCACTGCCATGCTCACTGCTGTCCTCATCCTTTTCTGACTCTGCCGCAATCTGGCCACTTTCTGCTTCATCCACCTCTCGCTGCGCTACCAAAGCTGCACTGACCACTTGATTGGTCGCCGCCAAGTATAGCAACAAAGGTTCTTGGGGTTTGGGCGCAACCAAGGTAGGCATAGTCGATAAGTAGGCTTTCAACTCTTGTAGAGATGCATCTGCTTCCGGTGTCCACTTCATGGGTCCTGCCTTCTTCAAAACCTTGAAGAACGACAGGGCACGCTCGGCAGACTTGGAGATGAACCTGCTCAGTACAGCAACGCGCCCGTCAAGCGCCTCACATCCTTAACTGTCCTTGTCACCTGGATCTGCTCAATGGCCTTGATCTTGTCGGGGTTGGCTTCGATCCCCCGATGGGACACGAAGAACCCAAGTAGCTTGCCGGAGGTAACACCAAACACACATTTCTCCGGGTTAAGCTTCAGATTGATCTTGCGGAAATTGGCAAATGTCTCTTCTGAATCCTGGATAAGGGTGGCCTTATCCTTGGTTTTGACCAAAATATCATCCATATAGGCTTCTATATTTCTGTGTAATTGTGGCTCAAAACCAATCTGGACTGCCCTTCCAAAAGTGGACCCGACATTCTTTAATCCGAACGGCATGCAGACAAAGCAGTACGAACCCATGAATGATGTCTTCTTCTCATCTTCCTTGGACATGCAGATCCGATGATATCCTGAGTATGCATCCAGAAAGGAGAGGAAATCACATCCCGAAGTAGAATCCACGATCTGGTTGATGCGCGACAAGGGAAATGGGTCCTTCGGACAAGCCTTGTTGAGGTCTGTGAAGTCAACGCAGAGCCTCCACTTCCCATTAGCTTTCCGGACCACTACTGGATTTGCCAACCATGTAGGATGCAGTACTCCTCTGACCAAACCAGCTGCTTCCAACTTATTGATTTGTTCGGCAATAAACTGCTGCCTTTCCAAGGCCTGCTTCTGTACGTTCAGCTTGACGGGTCGGGCATGTGGGCACACAGCAAGTTGGTGCTCAATTACCTCCTTGGGAACACCGAGGATATCAGATGGTTGCCAAGCAAACACATTGATATTCGCCTGCAGGAAGGCAATGAGTGTGCTTTCCTATTTGTCATCGAGGGTGGCGCTGATAGTGAAACTACCATCACGCCAGCTAGCCCTGTCGGGACCTTCTTCACTTGGGGTGCAGCAACCTTGGATTTCTTGATGTTGGAACACTCCGACACATCGTCAACGGGTGCCGTGCACTCGGAGGGGGCATGCTTCCCGGACTCCTTGTCGGAGGTCCTACAATCCTTCTTCTTTCCTTTGTTTTCCATGGCGGGAACTGTTGCCGTCGCAGCCTCTGCCGCGATTGCATGCCCATACATCTTGTCCACATAGATAATTGCATCCTTCTCATCTGATGGGATAGTGAGGACTCCCAATGGCCTAGGCATTTTCAGGGTGTTGTAAGCATAGTGGGATGCTGTGATGAGGACATCAATACCATTGTTACACCCACAGCCCCTACTGTTACATATACTGGACCAATTACTAGAGCTCGCGCACGCCAATTAAATTACCAGGTACTTTCGTTTCTTGGTAATGATTCTAATGTTCATGAGATTATGATGCTGCCTAAATTGGATACATTTGTTTTGCTTACAAATCAAGGGCCTAGCTTGGAGAAGGATGAACATTGGAGCAAGAACATGCATGGAGTTGATGGCATGCGCAAGGGGATCAAGAACAGAGTTACAAGTGATGATTTCAGGACTTTGAAGCCGCCATAAGGAGTGCATGAAGCCTTGGACGAAATATACAAGATGCCACTTCATAATATTCGTCCATAGGCTATTCTAGGTGCTGCGTCACCTTATTAATGGGCCAGGCCCATGTAATTTCGAAATACTTAAGTATAGGCTATTTTTAGAGTCCGTATGTGTGGGGAAACAAGAGTTAGGGTTGGTTTCGGACCCCACCCTCAAGGGCCACGAAATTCCCCCCTCTTCCTCCATATATACAGCCCTTAGGGCGTCGTTTAGACTTTGGGTTTTGTTTAGATTAAAAGTTCGCCATAGCTGCAACTTCGCGTACTTCGTTTGTGTCCAACGACCAGACCAAGACGTCACAGAACCCCACCTTGATCAATAAAGCTTTCATCTTATATTCGCAATATCCAGATTGCAATCTCAGTTTCTTGCTTGTTCTTCGTTTGCTCGCAGGAAACAGACCCTCGTGGTCAGGTTGATCGTGCTCCGGCGTGGTCAATAACCCTCGGAAGTTGGTTTAGCGATTGCTAAGGCGCGACGTCTCGCACGTTCGTAGTCAGATCGTCAAGGTCAACTCCCACAGAAAACGATAGCCACCATCTCATCGAAACATCGGGACACCTTAGCCTCTATCAAGTGGTATCAGATTTCCAGGTTGCTCGGTGAGATTTTACAGTTTTTCGTAGATTAGATCGAGTCTGTTCTTCATACCTACAGTCCACGAAAAAGCCACAAAAAAATTAGGGTTAGTTCATCATATCCGAACCAATCTGAGCCTTTGCATAATCTTTTTAGGGTTTTTGCTTTGTTGAATTTGCGGTTGCATCGTCGTGTCAAGTTGCTGGTCTTAGAGTCTAGTCTTTTAGAGTTTCGAGTTCTGGTCATAAGTTGTCACGCCGCCGCCGCACCATCATCATCGCCCATCTACCACTTTTGCTTATCCGCCACCGCTCTGAATCCATATCCATATACCACTACCAATCCGTATCCATATACCACCATCAATCTCTATCCATATACCACCACCGCTACCATATACCACCACCGCTGCCATATACCACAACCATATATCCACCACCAATCCGAGTTCTTCTCATATTAGGTTTGTTCTTGAGATCAATCTAAATTCCGATTCGTGTTTCCTTGCCTGCGTAGGTCTCGAAAAAAAAAAGAGTCTGGAGACCCCCGGGCAGTTTTTAGGCCAAAATTTTCACGGGCAAATTTTTTTTCCCTATCCTATTTTTAGACTTTTCTGAGTCTTTTGAGCCACGTGCCATCATAGTGATTTTTTGTCGCACTTTTTCATCGTCGCTCCCCTGATTTTCGAAAAAAAAGTGAAAAAAATATTTTGTGCCCATCCTATCAGTTTGACGAGGGAAGAGTTTTGAGACACTCGCCATTATAGTGATTTTTCGCAAAAAAAAGAGGAGCCCAAAAAAAAAGAGGAGCGCAGAAAAAAAGGAGCGCAAAAAAAAAGAGAGCGAAAAAAAGAGAGAGTTCCAGAGTGTGCTTTTCCCTTATTTACGTGCAGCGCCGTGATTTTGTTAGTGTTCTAGGCTCGCGTCTCTAGCACGGTCTAGCCTAGGACCAGCACAGTACCGTCGTTGAGCGTTTATTCAACTTTGCATCTCTGAATTGATTATTGCTGGCCCTTTTTGCTACCATACTATAAGCCTTCCCAGCTCCACATACATCTACGTCGTGCGTTTGACTCTCCCTGGCAATCGCTCTATCCAAGCTTTTGAGAGTTTTTGACTACAACGGTTGCCGATCACCGCCTGCTGCTGGGTAAGAACTGGTAAGAATTTGAGATTTGCTTGACGGATTTGTGACACCCGCCACCACCACCACTTGTTAGTAGTCTGTAGGATCATATTCTTGTGTGTTTCTATTGCTGCTAACCATGCCAGGATCACAAGCCGACGAGACTGACTGGGAGAACTTGACGAACAAGGAGCTTCATGATACGTTTCAGCAAATGATGAATGGACAGGTCTTGATAGAGGCTAAGGTGTCCCGATGTTTCGATGAGATGGTGGCTATCGTTTTCTATGGGAGTTGACCTTGACGATCCGACTACGAACGTGCGAGACGTCGCGCCTTAGCAATCGCTAAACCAACTTCCGAGGGTTATTGACCACGCCGGAGCACGATCAACCTGACCACGAGGGTCTGTTTCCTGCGAGCAAACAAAGAACAAGCAAGAAACTGAGATTGCAATCTGGATATTGCGAATATAAGATGAAAGCTTTATTGATCAAGGTGGGGTTCTGTGACGTCTTGGTCTGGTCGTTGGACACAAACGAAGTACGCGAAGTTGCAGCTATGGCGAACTTTTAATCTAAACAAAACCCAAAGTCTAAACGACGCCCTAAGGGCTGTATATATGGAGGAAGAGGGGGGAATTTCGTGGCCCTTGAGGGTGGGGTCCGAAACCAACCCTAACTCTTGTTTCCCCACACATACGGACTCTAAAAATAGCCTATACTTAAGTATTTCGAAATTACATGGGCCTGGCCCATTAATAAGGTGACGCAGCACCTAGAATAGCCTATGGACGAATATTATGAAGTGGCATCTTGTATATTTCGTCCAAGGCTTCATGCACTCCTTATGGCGGCTTCAAAGTCCTGAAATCATCACTTGTAACTCCGTTCTTGATCCCCTTGCGCATGCCATCAACTCCATGCGTGTTCTTGCTCCAATGTTCATCCTTCTCCAAGCTAGGCCCTTCATTTGTAAGCAAAACAAATGTATCCAATTTAGGCAGCATCATAATCTCATGAACATTAGAATCATTACCAAGAAACGAAAGTACCTGGTAATTTAATTGGCGTGCGCGAGCTCTAGTAATTGGTCCAGTATATGTAACAGTAGGGGCTGTGGGTGTAACAATGGTATTGATGTCCTCATCATGCTGCCATGAACTTGGCCAGGGTTGGTCGTCCAAGAATCCCATTGTACGGCAGAGGGAGATCAACCACATCAAACACAATCTTCTCAGTCCGAAAGTTCAGCTCGCCCACAACGTCACCGGCAATGGGATCTTCCCCTTAGGATGACTCCTGCCGAGGTTAACTCCTTGAAACGTGCCGGTGGTCTCTAGCTCCTCTTCTCCTATCTGAAGCTTGCTGATAACTGCTGGGGAAATCAGATTCAACCCGGCCCCACCATCCACTAATATCTTTGTGACCTTGAGGTTGAGAATTGTTGGGGAGAGCAACAATGGCAAGCACCCCACCTCCGCGATGCGGCATGGGTGATCCTCCTCATCAAAGATGATGGGCGTGCAGGACCACTTGAGCGGCTTCTGGGCCTCTGGCACTGGTTCCATTGCATTGCCCTCCCATGCCCATCGCTTGAGCTGGCGATGAGAGGTGTGCAAAGATGCACCTCCATCAATGCATAGGGCATCAGTGGCCTTCTGAAATTCCTGCTCACTAGTTTCCTCTTCATCCCCTCCATCACTGACATCGTCACATGTTTCCTTCTCTTGGCCTCTAGCGGGCTTTCCTTGGTTCTGAAAGGGCTTGCCGGGGCGATTTGCTTCACCGCCTCGGCCCTTACCGGCAGCAGCATTCTGACCTTTCTCCTTGTCATGCTTATCATATTATGCCCTCTGTCTCTTGACGAGCTGCTCAACCTGATAACACTCCTAAAGGTCGTGGCCTTTGGTCCGATGGATCTTGCAGTATGGCCCATCACCTTTCCCAACTTTTTCCACGGCAGCGGCCTCCCGGCAGGCAGTGCACGCGACAACTTCCTTACGGGGGCCTCAGCCTTGGCCTTGTCAGTACTATGTGTGTCCAAACCTTCCACAGTCATCACTGCCTTGTCTCTTGGCTTCTTACTATGCTTCTTGCCCTTCCTCTGACTGGTTGATTCATCCTCATCCTCTGAATCAACATTAATGCAATCTTCCTGTCCGGGCAGCTTCATTCCTTCTTCCATCCCGGCACATTTATCCACTAATGTATATAGTTCTTTCACAGTCTTGGGAAACCAAACGTTCATTTTGGAATGAATGCGACAGTTGCGCACATTAGACTGGAAAGCTACTATAACAGCTGCCGGATGGATATTTGGAATATTTCTATGAACCTTACTGAATCTCTGTAAATACTTATGGAGGGTTTCTCCTTCCTTCTTCTGGAGAAGCTGCAGGTCGCTGGGCCTGTTGGGGCTCTTGGTGGCCACCGGTGAAGGCACCGATGAACTCGTGGCACAGGTCTTCCCATGATGAAATGTAGTTCTCCGGCAGGTGCATCAGTCAAGACCTCACATTGGACTTGAGGGCCAAAGGGAAGTAGTTGGCGAACACCTTCTCATCTCTTTCCCCGGCAGCCTGAACAGCGATGGTGTAGATGCTCAGGAACTCTGCCGGGTTCAACCTCCCATCGTACTTCTCAGGTATCTTTGGCTTGAACGTGCGAACAGACGGCGAACGGACTTGCCACAGCTCCCGTGTAAAGGTAGGGCAACCAACCTCGAAGGGTAGGCACCCGCCAACACTGAGTGCAGGCTCGTCGACGTTGAGGCCGTCGCACCTGTCGGCCTGGCGGGGATCGTTATGGTGCTGCTCGGTGACGGCGCGCGCGTCTCCCCGTTGCCTGTCTTCTGGGGTTTGACGTTGGCCTGGACGTGCTCGAGGGTCAGAAGAGGCCATCGAGACGTCGTCGGGGTCCTGATCCTGCTGTGCCCTCGCCGGCTGCCGTGGCGGGGACTGAACCGGTGGGACGGCCCCCTTTGTACGGCTAGCACTGCGGGCGGTGGCTGTTGCTTGTGGAGGTTGCCGTAGGTAAACTTGTCGTGAGCCCCCAGCTTCGGCGAAACCGAGCAGGCTCTGGATAGTGGCACGCCGCTCATCCATCTGCTCGGCCGCTGGGGGGACCTCAGTAACAATTGAGCTTGCGTCATGGCCTCCGTGGCCGTGCTTGGCATGGATGTCGATGACGTCGACCGCACCATCGCCTGGCTCCGGACGGTGCCATCGGTGAAGGCGACGGCGTCGTGCCCATGCTGCGATGGGGCGACCACTGGGGCTGCGGGGTCACGCGGCCATGGTGCTCAAAGATTAGCGGCTCCGTTGAGTGCAGCGGCCTGGTTGGCTCGTCCGGGAGGAAGCGCGTGCGCCGCGGCCTCTCCCGCGATGGGGGCGACCAGAGGGCGATGGCTCGCCCCGAACTAAACACCGTTGCTGCGGCTAGGCTCGTCGTCGAGAGGAGGGGGTGCAGACGGAGTGACCCCCTTGCCCGCACCTTGCAGAGCTTGACCATCGAGACTGTCGACGTTCTGGGAACGGGGGTCCCTAGACTTGCCTGCCTGCGGCCCACGGCATGGCTTTGCAAGCGGGCCCGTACGACCCATCTTCACCAACAACCATTCAAGAACCTTGCGAGGCGGACGACACAAGACCTCCTCGGGAGCGGCCTCACCAGGATGGCTCGCGAGGGGCGGAGAGATCAAGGCAAGGAAAACCTCGCGAGGTTCCAATGACGTGAGCCATGACGATCGAGGCCAGGCGGGCGCCAGCGCCCACAGTGTCCTTGTGCTCCTCTTTGGTGCTAAGGAGGCAAGCACAGACGAAGAGTACCGAGGCGTCAAGCAAAGGTTTCCATATCGGCACAACGAGACCAAGACCAGCAGGACAGCGAGACGGAGGTCACCATGGAGCCCAAGGCGGCGTCACCACCAGAGCCTTTGGCCGTCGAAGACTGCTTTTGTCAGGATAACATGTACTAGCTGTCCCCTTTCAAATTGGCCGATGTTGGCTCCCTTCCCTCTCAATATTTGGGGAGAGGACCAGGGCCTCTATAAATAGGATTAGCCACCACAGTAGGAGGGCACAGACAAGCATGCAGAGCCTCAACCATCTCAACTTGGACTAGATCCAACCCATCCACACACCTACCAAGCACAAGAACACCTCACCTCGGGAGGCTGTTCTTCCCTTGTACTGTTCATCCTCAGCCCGAGAGGCAATTCACCACACCACACTGGAGTAGGGTATTACACCACAACGGTGGCCCGAACCAGTATAAATCTTGTGTCCCTTGTGTTGTGAGTTCGTCGAGCTTGACTTTGAGATCGTAGCGAGGTTGAGGGCGTGAGTTGGCAGGGGGAGATCTTTGTGCACACCCCAGTGTTCGAACCTTGAGGGTTTTGCTGGAACCCGAGATTCGACATTTGGCATGCCAGGTAGGCGTGCACCGAAGCTTTCTTTCCGTCCCTCCACGTCTTGTCGCTTCGTCACCTCCATGTCGGACGCTCGCCGAGCTCGTGCTGAGCACCGGGCCGCCCGTGTCGTTCAGACGGCTCCCGTCGGCGGGCCACCCCGTCGTTCTCCGTCGTCTACCGCCAACACCATCACCGGCCTGGCGAGGAACGAGCAAAAAGCCTCCTTGCTGCTCCCTTCGATGCGGCGGGACGGCCGCACCGCCACTCCATCGCTGACCCCGGCCGGCTCGTCGTCTCACGCCCGTCACGCTCCCAATGACGCACAGGCCGTGCTGTGCATGGCGCCCGAACTCCTGCGCTACCGCCCCATCGACGACCTCTACGAGGACTGGCTCGACCGCATCGCTGAGCTTGTCAGCGCCGCAGGGGGCTCCCCTATGCCGTCCCTCTCGCTACCTCGACCTCTTCCAGCTGCAAACGACGTTGCTCATGGAGCGCCTCCACCACCTCAGTCCCAAGACAGCGCCCTCGCGCCAAGGCATGCGCCCCCCCCCCCCGGCGTGACTCATTGTGTCGGGCGCCCGTACGCGAAGAAGGAAGCTGCCAATCGTCCGCAAGAAAACGCTCCTGCGCTCCCGGCGCCGCTACGACAAGCCCGTGCGCCGCCTGTGATGGTGGTGCGAGTGCGTCAAGGCCAGGCTCCACATCAGCAAAGGGTCCCGGTGGCCACCGCGGGCTGCCGCGCTTTCACCCCCGAGCTGCGTAGTGTCGCATGGCCAAGCAAGTTCAAGCCAGACCTGCCTTTGCGCTACAACGACACCCCCGACCCCGCGGAGTTCCTGCAGCTCTACGAGCCGAGCATCGAGGTGGCCAATGGCGACGAGAAAGTCATGGCGAACTATTTCCCCATGGCTCTCAAGGATGGCGCACGCTCGTGGCTCCTGAACCTGCCTCCAGGCTCCATCTCTTCTTGGAACGAGATGCGCGACCGTTTCTTCGCCAACTTCCAGGGCACTCACGACTGCCCTCCGGCCGCGGGTGACCTGCGCCACGTCAAGTAACAACCAGGGGAAACCCTCCAGAAGTACATCCGGTGCTTCAACAACGTTTGTCTCAAGATCCCCAAGGTGACGGATGAGGCCATCATCTCTGCGTTCTCCAATGGCGTCTGCGATGTCAAGATGAAGGAGGAGCTCGCCATCCACGAGGAGCTGTCACATCCCTGGAGCTGTTCAACCTGGCGACTAAGTGCGCGAGGGCTGAGGAAGGGTGCCTTTCCCATCTCGAGCTCCCGTCTGCTGACCTGGAAGAGAAGAAAACCAAGGCCAAGGGCGTGAAGCGCAAGGGAGCGGCCGTACTCACGGCAGAGGCAGACACGAAGCGCGACAGGGACTAGCCTGAGTCATCCAAGAGCAGCCGACCATTCTGCGCCTTCCACAACATGCACAGCCACAACACCAACGATTGTCAAGTGCTCAGGGCCATTCGCGACGGACGCTTCCGTCGACGCCCTGAGCGCAAAGACCGAGGCTACGGCCAAGGAGGAGGATGTGCCGGAGGACACTGGGACGACCGGGGCCTACGCCAGGAGTGACGCGACCAGCCTTGTGAGGACCGCTGACAGGATCAGCCTCGCGAGGGTGCCTGGAGGGATCAGCCTCGCGAGGACCATCCTCAAGGCAATGCTGCGCTTCCTCCACTACCGCCACCACCAAGAAGGAACGACGACCACCACCAAGACGAGGGGGCTAGGAGCATCCAGGAGCCGCATGCTATCGCCTGCATCTTGGGCGGAGCTCAAGCCCCAGCCTCACATCGTATCTTCAAGTTGTTTGCTCGTGAGGTGAATGCAGCCCTTCCCAAGCTCGAGGCTACATGCCCACTCAGGTGGTCCAAGTGCGCTATTACCTCCAGCTCAGCAGACCATCTCAAGTGCACGGCCACCGCTGGCGCTCTCCCGATGCTCTGCTCACCCGTCATCAGCAACGTGCAAGTCACCAAGACTCTCATCGATAGCGGCGCAGGGCTTAATGTCCTGTCCATCGATATGTTCGACAACCTTCAAGTGCCCTACGATCAACTTCAGCCTACCAAGCCTTTCTCAGGAGTACCGACGGCTCCACCGCCCCGATAGGTCAAGTCCGCCTCCCAGTCACCATTGGACAGCGCAACAACTACCGCACCGAGCTCATCGACTTCGACGTCGCCCACATCTGTCTGCCGTACAATGCCATCCTTGGGTATCTAGCCCTGGCTAAGTTCATGGCGGTGACCCACCACGGCTACAACGTCCTCAAGATGCCAAGAAGCGGCGGAATCATTACAGTCCCCTGCGAAGAAGGAGACGTGGTGTGCTCCCTCGAGCGTGCCTTCCAAGTGGTAGCAATCGACGACCCCGACAGCAAGGGAGAGTACCCTCCTGAGGCCATTCCCAAGAAGAACAAGAAGTTACTCCATGCTGGGTCTCAGGAGAACGGCACCGCAAGTGGCACCACGTCAGGATCAGTGCCCACACCTGGGGCGCCTCCCTCTGTCGCATAGGAAGGCGCGTCCGGCGCCCTCCTCGGGCGGGGCTCGGGGGCTCTCTTCTGGAGGGCCTCAGACCTTGCCAACATCATGAGGGAGGTGCTCGGGAACCATTTGGAGGCGTGCTATGTGGCACGTTTCCCTTAGGAGGACACAGGGCAAGCAGCGCCCAGCGCTTAGGAGTTTATTACCAAGACCACTCAGGAGCTTCAGGAAGCAAGAGCGATTCGCGGCGATCGCCGCCCACCTGGCATCGCTCCCCACCCAGGGGAGGGTAGTGAGCTGCGCATCTGCGTCGACATCCCAGGGCTCAACAGGGCCGTGTCTCAGGAGCTCTTCTAGCCTTCGTGCATGGGACGCTGCGAGGGCCCACCGCACAACTACGTTCGCATGCCATTCGGCCTGCCGAGCGTGGCTGCTGCCTTCCAGCGCAACCTGCGGAGTGTCATGACGGGTCAGGAGGACAGGCATCACGCAGTCCTAGCGGAGATGGCGACTGTCGGTGTCAAAACCGGCGGATCTCGGGTAGGGGGTCCCGAACTGTGCGTCTAGGCCGGATGGTAACAAGAGGCAGGGAACACGATGTTTTACCCAGGTTCGGGCCCTCTTGATGGAGGTAAAACCCTACGTCCTGCTTGATTAATATTGATGATATGGGTAGTACAAGAGTAGATCTACCACGAGATCAAGGAGGCTAAACCCTAGAAGCTAGCATATGGTATGATTGTTGTATATGGAGTTGATTGCCTATGGACTACAACCCTCCGGTTTATATAGATACCGGATAGGGTTAGGGTTACATAGAGTCGGTTACAATGGTAGGAGATCTTGAATATCCGCATCGCCAAGCTTGCCTTCCACGCCAAGGAAAGTCCCATCCGGACACGGGACGAAGTCTTCAATCTTGTATCTTCGCAGTCCTGGAGTCCGGTTGAAGGTATAGTCCGGCTATCCGAACATCCCCTAATCCAGGACTCCCTCAGCGACGGTCCTCAAGGAACCGCCTGGACCCCCAGAGCGTCCCGACGCCCAGGGCCTCGGTGGCTCATGAGGAGCAACCCCTTCGCCGCATACCTTCAGCTGCCTCAACACCCCTTCATCAACAGAATCAGGTGACATTTTCCAAGTTTATTTAGCTGGGAGCGCCCTCAGGGATGCATCATTCCTAGGCCACGTGGGTCCGTCCCTCTGGCATGTATGCCTTTTTGTTTATGTCTTTAGCTTACCTTGCTGGGGGTGCCCCTCGGGCTACATCATCCCCAAGACGCTCGGGCCTGACCCATTGGCATGTTTGCTTTCCATGCTTAATCAATCTATGACTATCACCCGCTTGATTATCACATACCACGGGAGCCGCGCACCGACCGTCTTTCTTCAGGACCCTTCGCGTGAGAAGGTTAGGCACGACGTATGTGCTCGGGCCCGTCCCTGCAGCGTCGATAAATCCAAAGGCTGAGCTCTGTCTGGCGGGCCGGTCCCGTTCACGTCACCTCCTGCGGCCGTTGGTGCTTGGCCTTCTCACGCTATAACCTCAAGAGATTCGTCCGACCCAGGTTGTCTAACCACCTTGCAGTACCACCCCAGGGAATAAGAATCAAGACCAGGCGCAACCCGCCTTGAGGTAGGGCCTCGTGAGTCTCGCGCTGGCTCACGAGTGCCCAGACACACCTCGTCAAGCCCTGCCGTGCAAGCCACGTGTCAGGGCAGGGCTGTACATGCCCCGGGGGCTCTCCGCAGCAGGGAGTCCCCTCCCACGTACCAGAGGCGGGCCAGCAATCACCATGGCGATTTGTGCCCTTCCTCCTGCTAACTTGCAGGAACTTCCTGAGGACTACAGCGGGCGATACCGCGGACTCTATCTCTTCTCCCATGTGATTCTCTTGCGCATTAAAAGGGGGGCTCCTGAGCATCACGACTCAGGAGCTCTTACTGGCTCTCCAGCCCTCACACCCTGGCCTTCACCACGACATCACGACCTGGCATACCAGTGGTGGCTGAGCTCGCTCGAGGGCCGGGACCTGAGGACACAGAGCACTCAGGAGAGTATGGAGAAGAGGGGGAGGCTCGCTCGGGCCTAACCTAGCTACCGAGCAGCGGCCGACGCCCAAGTCTGGCGCAACACGAGGATCCATCTCCGGAATGCCAAGATAAGTCTTGTACCTGGACCGACCCAGCGCCACGACATAAGATCCTCGCCTTTTCGTTGCCCTTCTGCGACAACGTCGCCTACCTTTCCCATCCTTAGGTAGTTTCTTGCACGCTAAAGGGGACATCTTGAGCGGCGCGCCTCAGGAGCTCTTACTGGACCTCGGGCCGCTCACCTCCTGGCCTTGACCACGGCATCGCGACCTGGCATACCAGCGACAACTGAAGCCTGCCTGGGGACCAGGACCTGTCGGCGTAGAGCACCAAGCTGCCGTGTGGTTGGAAAGGGGAGACCTAGCCTCAAGAGGACGAGCGTTCGCAAATTTTCATAATAAGGAAGATATGAACAAAGGACATTACAAATGCTTTACACGCCCCCGCAGGGTCTGTTTCGATTCCTCGCAGGGAACAAATAGGAAGGAATCCCTAGGAGCTCTATCTACACGCGCCGTTCGTCGCTGACGTTATCATCAATAGTGGGCCACGAGAGGCTGGCGCCAACCCCATCCAGATCATTGACGATGGCGGCCGGACGCTGCAGCCCTGCTCCGAGCTCGGCCAGAGCTTGGGGGCACGTAGCTGTCGTCGCTCGTCTCCGGAGTCTCGTAAAGCTCGAGAGAATCACTGGACTCCCAGGCGTCACTACTACTTCTGGAGGAGCCGCTGGCGACGTGGACAGCAGGCCCTGCCCCTGCTGCGGTGTTGTCCTGACGATCCCCTTCAGGGCAGCACTCCAAGCGACGGCCTTCCTCGTCGAAGACCTTGAAGAACAGCATGGAGGCGCCGTCGTACTCAAAGTGGATGGCGAGGGCATCCTCCGCGCGGCACACTCGAGCGAGTCATGAAGATCTTGCCCGAGGGGACGGCCTCAGCTTCCGCCCTAGTCGCCAGCGTGTTGCAGTCGGCGTGCTGCAGCCAAAGCTCGAGGGGCCCCCTCGGCGGCATCTTGGCAGAGAAGAAGGAAGGGAAGCGGATCCAAGTGCTCGGAGGCATCGCCGCCCACAGCACAAGTTCGCGTGAGGAGTCCGTGGCGTGGACTCCAGGGGCAGCGACACGTGCCACCACGGTACGGCGGTCATGTCTGCGGCGCGTGTGGCGACGCTCGACGCCTCTTATTCCTGAGCCCTCGCCTTGGGCGTACAGGGGCAACAGATACCCAGGAGGAGGCCGCTCGTACCAAGGCCTTGTCACCTCCTACATCACCACCACGTCACGACGGTGGACCGGCCTCTTCTTCGGCAGGAGCGGCCCTGGCTCGTCACAGGGAGTCTTTCCTTTCTTTGTGGCAGAAAATCTTCAGATCGGCGCCATGGTGCCGCCACTAGCAATGGAGCAAAGAGGGAGAAGCGAGCGGAATGGGAAGAGATGGGCAACGGGAGCTCTGCCCCCTTCCCATTTATAGTAGGAGAAGGCCAACCAGCGCCCCCCATGATCACAGGTAATGATGGTTTTTCCTTGCATGCAGCAGGGACTCGTCAAGTCAGGCAGTTGCCGAGGCAACATGGGGAAGCGAAGACACCCACGTCCGATCAACCACCATGCGTCGACCAAGGCCGCATGCTATTGGGGCCCGTGGCACTCCACACTTGCCATTTGGCTTCGCCTCAAAGCCAAGCCCAAGCGCGCCTTGGGCCCGGGGGCTACCGTCGGCGTTCTGGAAACGGGGGTCCCCAGACTTTCCTGCCTACGGCCCATGACATGGCTCTGCAAGTGGGCCCGTACGGCCCATCATCACCAACAGCATTCAAGACGCTCGCGAGGGGCCAACCCTTGCGAGGCGAATGACACAAGACCTCCTCGGGAGCGGCCTCACCAGGCTAGCTCGCGAGGGGCGGAGAGATCAAGGCAAGGAAAACCTCGCGAGGTTCCAATGACGTGAGCCATGACGATCGAGGCCAGGCGGGCGCCAGCGCCCACAGTGTCCTTGTGCTCCTCTTTGGTGCTAAGGAGGCAAGCACAGACGAAGAGTACCGAGGCGTCAAGCAAAGGTTTCCATATCGGCACAACGAGACCAAGACCAGCAGGACAGCGAGACGGAGGTCACCATGGAGCCCAAGGCGGCGTCACCACCAGAGCCTTTGGCAGTCGAAGACTGCTTTTGTCAGGATAACATGTACTAGCTGTCCCCTTTCAAATTGGCCGATGTTGGCTCCCTTCCCTCTCAATATTTGGGGAGAGGACCAGGGCCTCTATAAATAGGATTAGCCACCACAGTAGGAGGGCACAGACAAGCATGCAGAGCCTCAACCATCTCAACTTGGACTAGATCCAACCCATCCACACACCTACCAAGCACAAGAACACCTCACCTCGGGAGGCTGTTCTTCCCTTGTACTGTTCATCCTCAGCCCGAGAGGCAATTCACCACACCACACTGGAGTAGGGTATTACACCATAACGGTGGCCCGAACGAGTATAAATCTTGTGTCCCTTGTGTTGTGAGTTCGTCGAGCTTGACTTTGAGATCGTAGCGAGGTTGAGGGCGTGAGTTGGCAGGGGGAGATCTTTGTGCACACCCCAGTGTTCGAACCTTGGGGGTTTTGCTGGAACCCGAGATTCGACAGAGAAGCTGCTGATGTTGTTCTCCTTCGGTAGATCTAGCCCCCGTGTCGGTCGCGGGGGAGGCGGTAACGGTGCCACCCGCTACTACCGCACCCCCAGCGGTGTCCACGTCCCCTCGAGCTCCCGTGTCCCCCGCGGTGTTGGAGGTCGCGGGCAGAGGAGCTTTCGAGGTGGATGGATGGGCTAAGGTGCCAGATTTCTTCTCGGGCGCCATGGTCGATGGTGCCGTCAAGGATGAAAATGTCGATGAAGGTGACGCATGGTGTACACTTTCAAGTTCGCGCAAGCGCCCCCCCTAGCTGGCGCGCCAAAGATGTCATGGGATTTCTGCGGCCACCTATGGGACCGGGCGGCCCCTTGTTGGTTCGGCAGGGGGACGACGCATTGCACAAAGAGCAGACCAGTGTACGACTGTGCGGCAGAGAGCACACAATCAATTTACCCAGGTTCGGGCCGCCGCGAGGTGTAAGACCCTACTCCTACTTTAGTGGATTGATGGAAGAATGGGTGTGGTGGTGCGTAGTACACTTGCCCGGCAAGGTTTGCCTGAGGCAACTACGTGTATGTGGTGGCTTAGGGTTGTCAACTTTCCAACCTTCTAACCCCTCCTACGAGTGCCATGGGCCTCCTTTTATAGATTAAGGGGTCACCATAGTGGCAAAGTGGTCATTATCTACTGATATGATAGCAAACAGTGCTATCATACCTAACTCTGCGGGCTGACAGTGTGCATTAAATGCACCGCTTAGTGTCAGATCACTGAGCACCCAGCAAGGCCTGCCAGGCTATCTTGCCAGCTTCGCATCTGTTCTCTTGACACATCACGAGACGGGTGTCATCTGTAGACTTCTCTGTAGGAAATGACTTCCATGTGGCGAATGGCTGCCAGTTAGTCATCTTGCGGCTTGACACCGCACTGATTGACGACGTGAGTCGTGCTTGAGTGGTTGGTGAGGCGGTTCTGCCTTCGCGAGCCCTGGCAGGCTCTGCCAGGGAACCTTGGTTGCTTTGCTTCTGGTGATAGCCTCGCCCCTGCCGGGCTCACCCACATGGCAAGGGAGGCCCTTCTCTTGCTGATATCCTGCTTCCTAGGCCCAGTCTTGTTTCATCTGAGCTGCATGTTGGTTCTTCAAATCTCTTGGTCTTCCAATCTCTGTCTTAAGCTGGTGCTCCAATCTTGATCTTCTGCGTGTGCACGGTTGGTCAACAAACCCATGGGGTTGTTGCATCGACAAATTGCATTACAGTTTGCTTACTTCTGAGAGACCCAAACTTCAAGAATTATTGGGATAGTTATGTGATACTCTTGGAACTGAAAATTGTTTTCAGAAACAAACAAAGATTAAAACATATGTGATATTTAAAGAAGTGTTTTGTTTGCAAGATCTTGTGAATTGTTCCACTATGTTTAAGACTGAAATATGTAAGATCCAGAAGAACGCCAATGATGAGTTGATCGCAAAAACTTAAAGAGAAAGAACAATACCTAATGATGTAATGAGACTTACATGCTTAGGGAAGTACAAGCCTCAAGCCACTCTTAAAAGTTAGACGATTCTTCTGACGAGTAGGAGAAATATTGGAAGTAAAACTATCAGTTTAGAGGTGGGAGTGAAAGAAGACGTGAATGTACAACTCATGTATGAATGTCATACAAGTTATATGATGTAGAGGAAGTCGGTCAAGTTAAGTGTGATTCTTGAGAATTGTGATTAAATTGTTAAACACTAAATTCTTCGGGAATTTTGGTTAAAAGTTGATCACAAGGATACCGAACCGATTGCATGTTGTTGCGAATCGATACAAGAATTAGAACGACCTAATAACCAACAAATTAAGGAAGTTAAAATATGTGTTGAAAATTTTGTAATAGTTATTATTCTTTTCATCGATATATTACCTCTGAATTTATTTTCATAATTCATTTTAGAGTTTTTACACTCTAGCCCATTGCATAGAAGTTGCAAGGAGCTTCTTCATAAGAGAGCAATAGTTGTTCGATGTAATGAACAAAAGGGCCATAGTCCTATTGTGAATAGGATGCCAGTTATGAATATTAATGATAGGATTGAACATCCATAACACTGATGCTAAATGTCACAAGATTAAAAATACCACATATGTGTGTGGCACTGCATTTAGTCACATTGGAGAAACCTCCATGGAGAAATTCCGTAGTGATGGATTTTGGAGTCATATGATTATGAATCATATGACACTTGCAACTTTCGTCCAAATAGTGAAGTAAACTAAAATACCATTCACAGGCCATAAAGAACGAGCAACAAAATATGCATATTGATGTATGTAGTCCAATAAGTATTGTTGCAAGCAGTGACTTTATCTATCTTCAAGGCTGACTCAAGTAGATATTTATATTTACTAATTGAGACATAAATATGGATCTTTTGAAATGTTTCAAAAAGGTTTTCAGAATGAAGTAGAAATTATTGTAACAAGAAAAATTCCGTTTCTACCTTTGGATTGCAAAAAAGAATATTTGACTTACAAATTTAGCAAATTTCTGTTGAGCTATAAAAATCTATAAAAGAATTTTATAGCTTGCACCTCCTAGAAACACCACTAAGAGTAGAGTGTTTTGAGTAGATGTAATCAAGCTATGTACTACATGGTGAGCTCAGAGATGGCATTGATTGTTCCGACAATATACTTTTAATGTGATGCTTTAGAGACTATGGCTTTTACACTGGAAAGAGCACCATCAAATTTGTTGAAATAAGCGCTACTTTGAAGGTTATCCCAAATAGTTGGGTATTCCTCTATGACTACACTAAGGCAAAGTGTTTTGCTAGAGAGTGCGGAAATTTTAAAGAAAATGTTTTCTGCAAAAGAGTAGGTGGGAGGACAGTGCAATTCGACGAGATTACGGAATCTTCATGATCAAGTCAAAGAAAAGAAACACTAGAAGTGGTTCTAAGATTTCTTACCGCAACTGATACAGAGGCCTCTACATAGGATATAGAGACTTCAGTCGAACATGCAACTAAACTATATTGGTTGGAAAATTTGTATAGAACTTTAGGGTATGAAGACGAAATATTGTTGAAACAAACAATGAACCAATAATACACAGAGAAGCGTTGGGCCCTGACTCCGGAATTGGCTATATGCCAAAATATTCCGAGATAGTATCCATACACATAATTCAAGTTTAGAACTTGATAGACCTTCTGAAAGACTTAAAGTCTAAAGTGTAGTGATGGATCTATAAATTTGCAAAGATAAAAAAGTTTTATAATGCTTGACTTGTTGCAAATAGTTTATGACAATATCAAGGAGTTGATTGTGACAAGATTTTCTGGAGATTTTGGTGTCGCACATCCTATACACCTTCACATGACCAAATTGTCTCGTGATGGTACCACCTCGTGAATGTCCAAAATGAAAAAAACTTGACAAACACTCGGAAAAACAAATGAGGTTAGTGGAAATGCAAAACCTATCATTCGTGTGTGAGATACCCAACAAGTTTCATCATCATTCTTATCATAAGAATGGACAAGCGTGTATGGCATGGTATGTAGGCATAAGATGCTAGCACAATCAAAGACATTACGCTCAATTAAACAAGAATGCATCACAAGTAAGATGTCCAAGTCTCCAAGATCAATAAGCATAGAATGGTTGCACTCACTACAAGTGAATGTGATAGAGGCAACTAATGGAGACAAGGTACAATGACCTCGACAAATCATGTGAGAGACATGAACATATATGCCATCAACCCAATGAAACGAGCAAGAATGGATCATTGGTGATGCAACAAAACAAGGAATCGTAGTGATCAAGTTATGTAAGCTAGCAGTGCAAAGATTCAACATACTAGAAGTAATCATGGCAATTAATAGTCGGCATACATAATGCACATGACATATCACAAGCATGAAAACAAGATAGGATCAAAGTAGGACCATTGTATTGGAAATAAGTCCTATGTAAATAGAAATGGAATGTGGCCTCGGGGAGAGCAACTATGCGTGTGCAAGTGTGCCTAATGTCTACTACGCAACTTTATTGTTGTAGAAACGTGTTGGGCCTCCAAGCGCAGAGTATTGTAGGACAGTAGACATTTTACCTCAAGTGGATGACCTAACGCTTATCAATCCGTGGGAGGCGTAGGATGAAGATGGTCTCTCTCAAACACCCCTGCAATCAAATACAAGAAATCTCCTGTGTCCCCAACACACCCAATACAATGGAAAATTGTATAGGTGCACTTGTTCGGTGAAGAGATGGTGATAAAAGTGTAATATGGATGGTAGAAACATATTTTTATAATCTTAATAAATAAAAACAGAAAGGTAGCAAATAGTAAACGGGCACAAAAACGGTATTGCAATGCTTAAAAATGAGGCCTAGGGTCTGTACTTTCACTAGTGCAATATATCAACGGTGCTAATATAATTGGATCATATAACCATCCCTCAACGTGCAACGAAGAAGCAACCCAAAGTTCATATCTAGTGGAGAACATAAGAAGAAATCGTTTGTACCGTATGAAACCACCTCGAAGCTATTCTTTTTGATCGATCTATCCAAGAGTATGTACTAAAATAACACCAAATAATTTCAGATTCATAATACTCAATCCAACACAAAGAACCTCAAAGAGTGCCCCAAGATTTCTACCGGAGAAACAAAAGACGAGAACGTGCATCAACCCCTATGCATAGATTACCCCAATGTCACCGCGAGAATCCGCGAGTTGAATGCCAAAACACATATCATGTGAATCAATATGATACCCCATTGTCAGCACGAGTATTCATATGAAAGACATATATCAAGTGCTCTCAAATCCATAAAATTATTCAGTCCGATAACAACGAAATTTCAAAGGGAAAAACTCAATTCGTCACAACAAGATAGAGAGGGGAAACACATATGATCCAACTATATTAAGAAGGCCCGTGATACATCAAGATCGTGCCATCTCAAGAACACGAGAGAGAGAGAGATTAAACACATAGCTACTGGTACAAACCCTTAGCCCCGACGGTGAACTACTCCCTCCTCATCGTGGTGGCAGCCGGGATGATGAAGATGGCCACCGGAGATGATTCCCCACTCCGGCAGGGTGCCGGAACAGGGTCTAGATTGGTTTTCGGTGGCTACAAAGCCTTGCGGCGGTGGAATTTCTGATATAGGTTAACCCCGAGTGTTTTTGGAATATTTGGGATTTTATAGGGCAAAGAGGGGGTGCGGGAGGCCACCGAGGTGGGCACAACCCACCTGGGTGCGCCTTGGTGGGTTGTGCCCCCCTCTGGGCACCCCCCAGGTGTTGCTCTGGCCCATCGGGAGTCTTCTGGTCAATAAAAAATCCACAAAAAGTTTCACAGTGTTTGGACTCCGTTTGATATTGATTTCCTACGATGTAAAAAACAAGCAAAAAATAGCAACTAGCACTGGGCACTGGGTCAATAGGTTAGTCCCAAAAGATGATATAAAGTTGCTATAAAATTATTGTAGAACATCCAAGAATGATAATATAATAGCATGAATACTTCATAAATTATAGATACATTGAAGACGTATCAGCATCTCCAAGCTCAATTCCTACTCGTCCTCAAGTAGGTAAATGATAAAAGAAATAATTTATGAAGTGTGAATGCTAGCAAAGTGAACAAGTTTGATCAATGACAATTTCAATCACTTTTCCTAGCATCATAACATCAATTCTTTCTTATAATACTTCTCATGTTAAAGTAGCAACCAATTCACATGTTAAGATTGAAACAATAAATTCTCTTGAAACTCAACAACCTATGTTCCTAGTCTCCAAGCAATTTGCAATTCAACTTATTCAATAGAGTCTAAGTATGAGCTCCACGTACTCAACCATCATATAGTCTTCGATGATTGCTAAAACTCACCGCATACACATGAGCAAAATGTTTCAACTGGACACCAACGTATTCACCTCAAGGGTGATCTCAACCATAATAACTCATGCTACCCATATCCAACTGGATATATGTGCCTAGATCTTTTCTCACCACATGATGCGTGCCAAAAGAGAAAAATAAAAAGGAATAGAGAGAAAAACTTTGACTCCTGCATGAAAGTAAATACATAAAAGTAAAAGATAGGCCCTTCGCAGAGGAAAGCAGAGGTTGCCATGCCCTTATTTGTTTGTATGCTCAACCCCTTAGTGCAAAAGAACGTCACGTTATATTGCCCCTTATGACAGCAACCTTTATTATACAGTATGTCACTTTTATTCTTTGCCATCACAAGTTCGTACAACGCTCAATTTTCTCTTACACTAATTGATCTAACACTTTTAGAAGCAATTTCATCGCCTTATTGCACCAATGACAACTTACTTGAAGGATCTTGCTCAATCCTTAGGTAGGTATGGTGGAATCTTGAAAATAAGATTTGGGTTTAAGGATTTTTTGGATGCACAAGTAGTATCTCTACTTAGTGTGGAATTTTTGGCTAGCAAAGATGGGGGCAAGAACCACATGTTGAAGGATCTATGACAATATAACTTCTATGTGAATATGAACAAACATGAACCATTACGTTGTCTTCCTTGTCCAACATCAATTTTTTTGGGATATAATATTTTTATGGGGGCTCACAATCACAAAAGATTTCCAAGATAGTGTATTTGCATGTAAAAGTTCTCTTCCTTATACTAATTATTCATGAATTGCTTGTATGACCAATATTGTGATTGTCAAGCCTCAAAAGATTTCACTTTCTAAACCCAATGTGAAGCTACCACTAGGCATGATTTGATTTTAACTTCATGACATTCAATTTATTCAAAAATTTACTCATAGGATATAAGTGAAGCACAAGAGTAAATGACAAGCTACTCCAAAAAGATATAAGTGAAGATCAAGCGAGTAGTTATGTGAATGGGTAGCTATTTGAGGACTTTTTCTTATTTAAAAGTTTCAGATATAAGTATTTCTCTAAAACAACAAGCAAAACAAAACAAATCGACATTCCAAGCAAAGCACAACTCATCTGAAGAAGCAAAAAGTTAGGCTCAACCGATACTATCCAATAATTGTTGAAGAAGAAAGGTGGGATGCCTACCGGGGCATCCCCAAGCTTAGATGCTTGAGACTTATTGAAATATTATCTTGGGGTGCCTTGGGCATCCCCAAGCTCGAGATTTTGTGTCTCCTTAATTCATGTCATATCACGGTTTTGCTAAATCTCAAAAACTTCATCCACACAAAACTCAACAAGAACTCGTGAGATGAGTTAGTATAAATTAATGCAAAACTTATGATTATCTACTGTAGCAAATCACTAAAATTATTATTCAACATTGTATACTAATTCCTCTGCATCTTTAATACTCATATCCTCAAATAGAATCATCAAACAAGCAAACATATGCAAACAATGCAAACATAACAACAATCTGCCAAAACAGTACAGTCTGTAAAGAATGCAAGAGTATCAATACTTACCTAACTCCAAAAGTTATGAAAATTTTACACACTGTAGAAAATTTATCAGAGCTCATTTTTCAAAAAGTTTCAACATTTTATCACATTCTGACTTTTCTAGGGAATTTTTGCAATAATGGTAAACTTTCTGTTTTCAAACAGCAACATGTATACTTGCAAAATAAGCATGGCAAAGGCCATCATTGCCACTTTCATTGAAATAAAAGATGCAAAACGTTTTTCTAAATAACAACAAACAAATCCTAACAAAAATAAAATGACGCTCCAAGTAAAACTCATATCATGTGACGAATGAAGACATAGCTCCAAGTGAGGTTACCGATAATGTTGAAGACGAAAGAGGGGATGCCTTCCGGGGCATCCCCAAGCTTAGTTGCTTAGATCTTCATTGAATATTACCTTGGGGTGCCTTGAGAATCCCCAATCTTAGGGTGTTGTCACTCTTTATTTTTCTCATATCGACTTCTCACCCAAAACTTGAAAATTTCAATCACACAAAACTGAACGGAACTTTGTGAGAAAGGTTAGTCTGATAAAGAGCAAACCATTTCACATTTGGTACTATCAAAGACAAGATTCATAATTGTTATCACACAATGTGTCAGCGTTCTAGGAACGGGGGTCCCTAGACTTGCCTGCCTGCGGCCCACAGCGTGGCTCTGCAAGCAGGCCCGTATGGCCCATCTTCACCAACAAGCATTCAAGACCCTCACGAGGGGCCAAGCCTCGCGAGGAGGACGACACAAGACCTCCTTGGGAGCGGCCTCACCAAGCCTTGAACCTTGAGGGTTTTGCCGGAACCCGAGATCCGACATTTGGTGCGCCAGGAAGGGGTGCGCCGAAGCTTTCCTTCCATCGCTTCGCGTCCCGACGCTTCGTCACCTCCATGTCGGACGCTCGCCGAGCTCGCGCTGAGCGCCGGGCCGCCCTCGCCGCCCGCGTCGTTCAAACGGCTCCCGTCGGCGGGCCACCCCGTCATTCACCATCGCCTGCCGCCAACACCGTCACCGGCCCGGCGGAGAACGAGTAGCAAGCCTCCTCGCTGCACCCTTCGGTGCGGTGGGACGGCCGCACCGCCACTCCATCGCTGACCCCGGCCGGCTCGTCGTCTCACGCCCGCCGCGCTCCCACGGACGCGCAGGCCGCGCTGTGCATGGCACTCGAACTCCTGCACTACTGCCCAATCGACGACCTCTATGAGGACTGACTCGACCGCATCACCGAGCTTGTCAGTGCCGCAGCGGGCTCCCCTGTGCCGTCCCTCTCTCTGCCTTGCCCTCCACCAGCTGCAGGCGACGTGGTTCATGGAGCGCCTCCACCACCTTAGCCCCAAGACGGCGCCCTGGCGCCAAGGCATGCGGCCGGCCCCCCAGCGTGCCCCCCGCGTCGGGCGCCCGTACGCGAAGAAGGAAGCTGCCAAGAAGTCCCTCGTCCGCAAGAAAACGCTCCTGTGTTCCCGACGCCGCTACGACAAGACCATGCGCCGCCTGTGATGGCGGTGCGAGGGCATCAAGGCCAGGCTCCACATCGGCAAAGGATCCTAGTGGCCACCACGGTCTGCCGCGCATTAACCCTCGAGCTGCGTAGCATCGCATGGCCAGGCAAGTTCAAGCCAGACCTGCCTTCGCGCTACGACGGCACCCCCGACCCTGCGGAGATCCTGCAGGTCTACGAGCTGATCATCAAGGCGGCCAACGATGATGAGAAAGTCATGGCAAACTGGTTCCCCATGGCTCTCAAGGATGGCGCACACTCGTGGATCCTGAACCTGCCTCCAGGCTCCATCTCTTCCTAGAACGAGATGCGCGACCGTTTCGTCGCCAACTTCCAGGGCACTCGCTGTCGGTGTAAAAACTGGCGGATCTCGGGTAGGGGGTCCCGAACTGTGCGTCTAAGGTCGATGGTAACAAGAGACAGGGGACACAATGTTTACCCAGGTTCGGTCCCTCTCTATGGAGGTAATACCCTACGTCCTACTTGATTGATCTTGATGAATATTAGTATTACAAGAGTTCATCTACCACGAGAACGTAATGGCCTAACCCTAGAGGTCTAGCTTGTATGGCTATGATAATGAGTATGTCCTCCGGACTAAGTCCTCCGGTTTATATAAACACTGGGAGGATCTAGGGTTACACAAGGTCGGTTACAAAGAAGGGAATCCATATATTCCATCGCCAAGGAGAGCCCTATCTGGACACGGGTGCAGTCTTCGGTCTTCGTATCTTCACAGCCCATCAGTCCGTCCCATGGCTAACAGGCCGGACGTCCGAGGACCCCTTAGTCCAGGACTCCCTCAGTAGCCCCTGAACCTAGCTTCAATGACAACATATCCGACACATAGATCTGTCTTCGGCATTGTAAGGCAGGTTCCTCCTTCCGAACTCCAGGATAGTCTTCGAACGTACTGAACATGTCCGGACCTACAACACACACACCACACACAACCGCAGAGAGAATATAATATTCCAGGAGTCCAATCTGCTGACAACTTTTTACAATGTGACATCACGCTCGCCCAGTTTTTTGAACTGTTTCCTGTCCCGCTGTTCCACGTTTCGAGGCGCGGCTGCTATTGGCACGTTTTGTCGAAGCAGAGATCGTGTCCCCTTATTGCGGGATTCTCATTAATACGAGCGCGGGTAACCCAACCATTTCGTTGGAAAGATTCCTTAGGAATAGGCAGGCTTTCAGGATCAGGAGGAGGCGTTTAATCCCCGCTGCCTTTATAAAGGAACCAAGGGCCGTCCTTTTTGACGCCAAACTTCTCCTCAGCCTCTCCAACCTCGAGTTCTAGCACCCAAGGTTTCGACTTCATTGCTCCGAGCTCCCCCATTATGTCTGGACCCAGCCCTCAAGGCCGATGGGTGGCTTCCTCCATTACAGAGGAGGATATTGTGAAGCTTCGAGCGACCAGATACATGACCGCGAAAATCCACCACAAGCTTCCTGCTCAAGGGCAGGTTATCCTGACCCCCAAATCTAGCGAGAGGGTCGTGTTCATCTCACACTTCCTTCGAGGGCTAGGGCTCGCTCTTCACCCCTTCGTCCGGGGGCTAATGTTCTATTATGGACTAGGTTTTCACGATCTAGCCCCAAAGTCTTTCCTCCATGTCTCGGCATTCATCATTACGTGTGAGGCCTTCCTCCGAATCCCCCCACACTTCGGCTTATGGCTCAAGACCTTCAGTGTGAAACCAAAGGTAGTCGACGGGGAACAGGTGGAGTGCGGCGGTGCTGTAGTCAGCCAGCTCACCAACACTCCTTGGCTAAAAGGCTCTTTTGCCAAAACTTCCAATCATTGGCAGCGAGAGTGGTTTTACGTTACGGAGCCCCGCAGCACCAAGTGGGTAGCTGCACCCATGTTTCGCCCTGGCCCACCATTACAGCTTGCATCTTGGGCCAACAAGGGGCTGGATTGGGGATCAGTTGATGAAGTGCGGACTCTACAAAGCCGCATCCGATCCCTCCTTGAGAGGGACATCGATCTTGTTAGCGTGATTCAAGTAATGTTGATTCGCCGAATCCTTCCATGCCAGCGTAGGCCACTCCGTATGTGGGAGTTCAATCCAGAAGGACCACGAACCCTCCAACACTTCTTCGGCATTACGCACAAAGGGATGTGGCAGTTGTTTTTCGAAAAACAAAAACATTGGGCGGACACTATTGAGGACATAGGCCTCGACTCTAACCGTCCGGATACCCCGGTAAGCACTTGACTTCCGAACACCCCTTTTTTTTAAATATGCCGTAATACCTTACTAAGCAAACTATCTCCTTCCAGGGCTAGATAAAGAAAGCGGAGCTGATTAGGTGTCCGGCCCCTCTACCCGAGGGTTCAGCGGATCTGGTATTAACAAGGATGCTAGCCCCGGCACTGTACCAGATGCCTGTGAAGGAGAGCAAGGCAAAGAGGACCAAAGATGGCCCCCATCCCGAAGGTGCGCCAAACATTGTGTCCGGAGGAATCAAGATTCCATCGTCCGAAGACAGAAATGAAGGGGAAGTCAACTCTTCCCCCCATGGGAAGAAAAGGGCCGCCTCTGAAAATTGGGAGGAAATGGCTCCTAAGCAAGGCAAGGTGCCTTCGTTGGGTGGCTCGGGCTTGGAGGACAACGTCATCGCGTAGTCCCATGACGAGGACAAGCCTCAGGCCAAATCGTAAGTGAACAAGGGTGTTTTCAACACATCCCACCCCTTTCTTGTAATGTCTAGAATATATGTTTTTTTGCAGTTCGGCAACCAATCTTCTTCAACAATCCTCTTCCTCGGGGGATCTTCTCCCAGAGATGATGGAAAGCGAGATGCCTCCACCAATCTCCTCGCCCAACAGGGCAGACGACTTCAAGGTGTCATTGCGGAGGGTCTCTCCCGATCAAGCGGCGAGGGATGATGAGGACACAACCCGAAGGTGATACTTCGATGGCCCAGGGTCCGGGGACCAACAATAAAGACCCTGAACATTCCGGTCTACAGCCGGATACGAATAAACGGATCCCTTCAAAGGGAGGCTATACTCCTACGGCAGCCTCCAGAGACCCAGAGGCGCCGGATATATTGACAAACATGCTGCGACAGGCATCCGTCTCAGAGGAACACCGTACCTTGATGGGCACAATGGTCGAAAAGGTCCTGGCCGTGAAAAGCAGATTGAATGAGGCTTTCGTGGGCCTGCTAAGAGGCTTCGAGGTTTGTACCGTAATATGTTCGATTGTGTTTTATTCAAGAATACACCTGTGTATAGATAGTAGCCCCTGAGACTCTGATTGGCTTCCTGAGGGAGGCGATCAGAGGATCAAAAGATATGCCCAGGAAGTAATATGATTAATTGGAACACAAGCTGTGACCTCCCCGGAAACTGTCCGGACTATAGAGATTGCGAATTTGCAACACAAGATTGATGAGGCAGATACTGATATCGCGCTTATCAAAAGGCGTCTTGACGAGTCGCAAGGTATGTATTCGGAGCAATCCTTACATATACGTGTTTTTAATATAAGCGTGACGCTGAAAGTTGCATACTGGAATATGCATGGTTGTAGATGGTGCCGCCGCCGTTGAGATTCTTCGGGCGGAGCTGGCCCAGGCCAAGGAGCAGTCCCGGTTTAGTAATGCAGCTGCCGAAAAGGCATCGGCCGAGTTAAAGGCCGAACAAGCTGCTTGGCACCAAGATGAGGAGAAAATATCATCGATGGCGCTCGAACTGAAAAATGCTATGAGCCGCTATGAAATCCTAGAGGAGGAGAATAAAGCCAAAGTGGATGAGCTTGGCAAGGCTTTGCGAGAGGCAAAAGAAGCGCGGTTCGAATCTAGAGCGGCCCGTGAGGAGATCCGGCAAGCTGGGGAGATTGCGGCTGGTAAGCCATTTTTATTACAGACGAAGTTCGGCGATCCGAATTATGCTCAGCTTAACCAAGTGTGGAGTTCTCCAGATGTGTTTTTGGACCTGCCGAAGAGTTCATCCGATGCGGCGCAGTTTTACCAAGCGCAAGAGGGATATGCAACAAAGAAGATTTTCTGGTCACAGCTCGGTGCATCAAAACGCCCTCTGCTGCTGACTGAAAAGATGTCCCAATGGGCCGAGCTTCACAGGATGTCCGGCGCTACCATGAAGAACGTCATACTTCAGCTGTGGCTGACTGAGCCAATTCCGAATAGCTATTTCAGCTTGGTGCAGCGGCTTGCTGATGCGGTGCCATGTATCGAATCCGTGAAGCAGCCGGCGTGCATTAAAGGTGCATGGATGGCCTTTGCCCGAGTCAAGACATAATGGGGGAAGATGAAGGCCGTCGATGTTGTAGTGCAGGGTCCACCCAAGGGCAAGGACCATCACGCACCAGAGCATTACTTTGAGGACGTCTTAGAGGCTGCCCGCTTGATAGAGGGTCAATGTTCGAAAGGCATAATATTCGAGTGAACTTTTTACGAGTTGTAAAAGACAATTGTTATAATCAGTCTATATTTCGATTTTGCCTGAAGGCTTTTGTTCCTCCTATGCGGCCGTTTGTATATGAATTGAAAGTTTTCCAGTCGTCGGCTTTAGCCCCCTCGTAGGAAGTACGGGGGTGTTCTAAAAAGCATCTAATCACTCTTGACCCAATGTCTTGGTCCGTGAAGGAGGTGTCAATGCGGCGAACCAGGCAACCAGACTATAGGGCGTTAACACTTTCACTTAGCCATAGGAGTTTTATGGTGGGTCTACGAGATAGCCCCTGGTATGTATGCGGCTTATTCATGCGATGCGTTTACATATTTGACCAGAAAGAGGTCCTTCGTGTGACACGGAGGGAATCGCGAAAGATTCCGATAAGTCATTGAGTGGTTGACCAGCTCTCACCGCATCATGACAGTCAGTTTTCGGCTTTCTCTACTGAGGTGCTTAACGAGGTGAACCGGAAGCACAGTCGCAGTAGTTCTACCTTTACTACCCTAGCCAATAGAGCGGAACATAGGATAGCAAGCACAGGAGCCGGACAACCCAACTATTGACCCAAGACATGATTCGGAGCTGATGCATATAAGGCCAAACTCGCGACGCCGAAGTACGCTATAGAGCTGTTCGGACTTGTCAGCAACTCCTTTGTTGCTATACCGAGCCCCTGGCAAGTTATGCCAAGGTGTATGTTTGAGACAACTATAGGGGCAAAACTTGGTCCTTTTAGAAAAGAATAGATTATTTTGCTGGGATATGAGTGATGTGCCAATCGTGTATATAGATAACAAAGCTGCAACCCCGGCTATTTGATATGCCAGGGGTCGAAGGCGGAGGAAAAAGGCACTTTACAGGCTTGAAATAGAGAGTGTGGTCTACAAAAAGTTATTTTGGACCTCTTGTCGCACATCTGCACCGCCTGTCCTTGGTGAAGGGACTCCTTGACGGAAATAGCCCTTAAGTGAGTGTACGAACCCGAACTCCGATAGAGTCCGAGGCCAGCCATTGAGCCACCTGTGGAGGGAAACAAGAAAAAAGAGAAAATAATTAAAAAAAGGGGTTTATGGGAGTACTTTCAGGTCCGTTTGTGTTGTGCTTCAGCCGGTGCCCAGGGTATTTTACGTGTGTAGTTTTGTATGCGCGGTACAGATTTTCCAGGTATATGAGGCAGACGGTGGAAGCCGAACTGCTAGTCTTGTATGGGATTTGAACGGTCATGTTGAATGGAGACCGGTGGCTTAATGGCCGATGAGGTATGTGGTGTAATGCCCCCGCTGTGTAGTTCGGCTGAGATAGCCGTAGTGTGATCCTCTGCACGGAGAGAACGCTCCATGCGTTCCCCTGCTGGAGACGGTGCCATGTGTACCATGTTCACTGTCTTTACTTCAGGGGGAAACTGCTTCTGATCCCCGGTGTTTAGTTGGCGAGTTTCGTCATCGTCGCCGTCGTCGGGCGGCTTCTTCCCCTTGTATTCAGCATTTAACTTGTCGGCCTGTTTGAAGACCCAACAGCTTCTGTTGGTGTGGTTAGCTGGTTTATTGGGGTGGCCATGAATCTAGCAGGGCCTATCCAATATCTTATCCAAATTGGATAGTCCGTCTCTGTTTAGCTTGAATGGATTCTTGCGTTGACCGGGTTTGGGGCCGCTGAATCTGGCGTTGACCGCTGTGACGTGTGCTCCCTCATTACTATTGCCACATTTGTGCTTATTGCGTGGTGGTTTCCCATTGCCGTCTTGAACTTCGAAAGTGCCTGGGTCGCTGGCACTGTTGCTTCTACGAGTGAGCTAGCTGTCTTCTCCCGCGCAAAAGCGGGTCATCAGAGCGGTAAGGGCTGACATGGATTTTGGTTTTTCCTGACCGAGGTGGCGGGCGAGCCACTCGTCCCGGACACTATCTTTAAAGGCCGCTAGGGCTTCCGTGTCCGGACAGTCTACGATTTGGTTCTTTTTAAGTAAGAACCTAGTCCAAAGCTTTCTGGCTGACTCTCCGGGCTGTTGGATGATGTGACTTAGGTCATTGGCGTCTGGTGGCCGAACATATGTACCTTGGAAGTTGTCATGGAAAGCGTCGTCCAGATCCTCCCAGCTGCCGATAGAGTTTTCAGGCAGAATGTTTAACCAGTACCTTGCTGGTCCTCTGAGTTTTAGTGGGAGGTATTTGATGGCATGAAGGTCGTCTCCGCGAGCCATGTGAATATGGAGAAGAAAATCCTCGATCCATACCGCGGGATCGGTTGTTCCATCATACTATTCGATATTCACGGGTCTAAACCCCTCTGGGAATTCATGCTTCATTACTTCGTCAGTCAAGCAGAGTGGGTGTGCGGCGCCTCTATATTGGGCCACGTCGCGACGTAGCTCAGATGGAGTCCGTCTGCAGTTTTCGGCCTGGGCATAACTAGACTTGTCCCGTCTGAATAGGTAGCCGACGTCGCGTGTCGAGGCACGTCCTCGTGATTCGTAGATCAACCTGTTGTGTCGTGCTCTACCGTCCAGGTTCTGCCGTGGGTCGTATGTATGACCCCGAGCTGTTTTGTCTCTATTTTTTCTTTGGGGTGAGGCGGGCTGCTATTCGGCTTGAGCTGCCGCTTTATCCCTACTGCGTAGTGGTCGGTTAGCCGCATTGTCTCGACCGTGTGGTACAAGTGCCGGCACCTCCTCATCGAACTAAGGTAGCAATCTATGCTTAGGGTAACCCTTGGTTGTGTGCTTGGGGCCGTATTCTTCGGCCACTAGGATGTCTATCCATCTATCCTTGAGCAGGTCTTGGTCAGCTTGAAGCTGCTGTTGTTTCTTTTTTAGGCTCCTTGTCGTGGCTAATAGCGGGCGTTTAAAGCGCTCCTACTCGAGAGGTTCCTCAGGCACGATGAAATCCTCGTCGCCGAGGCTCTGCTCGTCCTCGGAGAGCGGAAGATAATTACTGTCCTCCGAGTCTTCGTGTATGGCCTGTTCATGCGGGCTATCGTGCCCGTCCTCCGGTTCATCTTGTTTGGATGTTGCCCCAACAGGGGCTTCATTGTCTTCGGCATCATCCGGGGTGTTGTTTTCTCCGGTGCCGGTAATACTGTCTTTTGCATGACATGACTTAGAGTGGTCCTGCTGATGCTGGCGTCTGGGCTGTGTCTCAGGAGGTTTATCCTCAATTGGATCTTCTTTGTCATCGTCATTAGTTTCTTTAGGTGTATCCTCCATATATACGTCGTATGAAGAAGTGACCGTCCCGCGTTCAGTGAGTGGCGGGTTTCGGACCTGCTCTTCTTCTGCATCGTCTTCTATACCGTCAAAGTCTTCGGAGCCGTAATCAAGCATGTCGATTGAGTCCTCGACAGTCGCTATGGAGTGGGTGGCGGGTCGGAAGCAAGATTCTCCATCATCAGCCCCTAGTTCCAACCGAACATAGTTCGGCTGTGAGTCCCCCGCCAAGGACATGTTTTTCAATGAGTTTAGCATGTCGCTCAAAGGTGAGTGCTGGAAGATGTCTGCGGTGCTGAATTCGAAGATCGATAAATGATCAAGTTCGGCGTCTACGTGCTCACATGGTTCGGAACTTACGGCCGGAGACGAGTCCGGAGTTCCGGTGGTACAAGTATTGTGTGAGATCAAGTCTATGTGCGGCTCCAACATCGGGGAATCTGTGGTCTCCGTGGCGGGGTTGAGATTCCCGTCCTTGGATGGCGCAGTCTGCTCCGGATCTAAGGCTAGAGTGGTTATGGTAGCTGTCTCCTGGATGCGGTCCGATGACAGATTTAGGTCATGTTCATCGGGGTGGCCAGGAGTGGTAGCCGCGGTCTCAAATCCAGCAAAGATCAAGTCCCCACGGATGTCCGCAATGTAGTTCAAACTCCCAAATATGACCTGATGGCCAGAGGCGTAGCTTTCGATCTGCTCCCGATGGCCAAGCGAGTTGGCCCGTAGAGCGAAACCGCCGAACACGAAGATCTGTCCGGGGAGGAAAACTCCCCCTTGGGTAGCATCGTTGTAGATAGTTAAAGGAGCCATCAAACCTCTTCATGACAGCATAGTGGAACTCTCAATGAAAGCACCAATGTCGGTGTCCAAACCGGCGGATCTCGGGTAGGGGGTTCCGAACTGTGCGTTTAAGGTTGGTGGTAACAGGAGACATGAGACACAATGTTTTACCCAGGTTCGGACCCTCTCTATGGAGGTAATACCCTACGTCTTGCTTGATTGATCTTGATGAATATGATTATTACAAGAGTTGATCTACCACGATATCATAATGGCTAAACCCTAGAGGTCTAGCTTGTATGGCTATGATAATGAGTATGTCCTCCGGACTAAGTCCTCCGGTTTATACAAGCGCCGGGAGGATCTAGGGTTACACAAGGTCAGTTACAAAGAAGGGAATCCACATATTCTATCGCCAAGCTTGCCTTCCACGCCAAGGAGAGCCCTATCTGGACACGGGTGCAGTCTTCGGTCTTCGTATCTTCACAACCCATTAGTCCGGCCCATGGCTAACAGGCCGAACGCCCGAGGACGCCTTAGTACAGGACTCCCTCACCCGCGACCGCCCTTCGGCCGCGGGTGACCTGCGCTGCGTCAAGCAACAACCAGGGGAAACCCTCTATAAGTACATGCAATGCTTCAACAACATTCGTCTCAAGATCCCCAAGGTCATGAACAAGGCCATCATCTCTGTGTTCATCGATGGCGTCCATGATGTGAAGATGAAGGAGGAGCTCGCCATCCACGAGGAGTTGTGCACATCCCTGGAGCTATTCAACCTGGCGACCAAGTGTGCAAGGGCTCAGGATGGGCGCCTTTCCCTTCTCGAGCTCCCGGCTGCCGACCTGGAAGAGAAGAAAAACAAGGCCAAGGACGTGAAGTGCAAGGGAGCGGCCGTACTCACGGCAGAGCGAGACACGAAGCGCGGCAGGGACCGGCCTGAGTCATTCAAGAGCAGCCAACCGTTCTGCGCCTTCCACAACGTGCACAGCCACAACACCAACGATTGTCAAGAGCTCAGGGCCATTCGCGACGGACGCTTAGGTCAACGCCCCAAGCGCAATGACCGAGGCTACGGCCCAGGAGGAGGACGTGGCGGAGGACACTGGGACGACCGGGGCCCATGCCAGGAGTAGCGCGAGCAGCCTCATAAGGACTGCTGGCAGGATCAGCCTTGCGAGGGTGCCTGGAGGGATCAGCCTCGTGAGGATTGTCATCAGGGCAATGATGGGCTTCCTCCACTACTGCCACCACCAAGAAGGAACTACGACCACCACGAAGATGAGGGGGCTGGGGGCTTCCAGGAGCCGCGTGCTATCGCCTGCATCTTGGGCGGAGCTCAAGCCCCAGCCTCACAACGTATCTTCAAGAAGTTTGCTCGCGAGGTGAACGCAGCCCTTCCCAAGCTCGAGGGTACACGCCCGCTCAGGTGGACCAAGTGCGCTATTACCTTCAGCTCGGCAGACCAACGCAAGTGCGCGGCCACCGCTGGCGTTCTCCCGATGCTCTGTTCACCCATCATCAGCAACATGCAAGTCACCAAGACTCTCATCGACGGTGGTGTAGGGCTTAACACCCTGTCCGTCGAGATGTTCAACAACCTCCAAGTGCCCTACGATCAGCTTCAGCCTACCAGGCCTTTCTCAAGAGTGACCGACGGCTCCACCACCCCGATAGGTCAGGTTCGCCTCCCAGTCTCCTTCGGACAGCGCAACAACTAATGTACCGAGCTCATCGACTTCGACATCGCCCACATCCGTCTGCCGTACAATGCCATCCTCGGGTATCCAGCCCAGGCTAAGTTCATGGCGGTGACCCACCATGGCTACAACGTCCTCAAGATGCTAGGAAGCGGCGGAATCATTACAGCCCCCTGCGAAGAAATAGACGTGGTGTGCTCCCTCGAGCATGCCTTCCAAGCGGCAGCAATCGACGACCCCGACAGCAAAGGCGAGTAACCTCCTGAGGCCATCCCCAAGAAGAAGAAGCAGTTACTCCGTGCTGGGCCTCAAGAGAACAGCGCCGCCAGTGGCGCCACGTCAGGATCAGCGCCCGCACCTGGGGTGCCTCCCTCTGTCACATAGGTAGGCGCGCCCGGCGCCCTCCTGGGGCAATGCTCGGGGTCTCTCTTCTAGAGGGCCTCGGACCTTGCCAACATTACAAGGGAGGCGCTCGGGCACCATTTGGAGGCGTGCTACGTGGCATGTTTCCCTCAGGAGGACACAGGGCAAGGAGCGTCCATCGCTCAGGAGTTCATTACCAAGACCACTCAGGAGCTTCAGGAAGCAAGAGCGGTTCACAGCGACTGCCGCCCACCTGGCGTTGCTCCCCACCCAGGTGAGGGTTGTGAGCTGCGCGTCAGCATCAACATCCCAGGGCTCAACAGGGCCACGTCTTAGGAGCTCTTCTGGCCTTCGCGCGTGGGACGCTGCGAGGGCCCACCTTAAAGCTACGTTCGCATGCCATTCGGCCTGCCGAGCATGGCGTCCACCTACTAATGCAACTTGCGGCGTGTCTTGGCGGCTCAGGAGGCCAGGCATCACGCAGTCCTGGCAGAGTTGGAGATGGTCCTCAAGGAACCGCCTGTGCCCACAGAGCTTCCCGAGGCTCAGGGCCCCGGTGGCTCGTGAGGAGCAACCCCTTCGCCACGTACCTGCAGCTGCCCCAACATTGCTTCATCAACAGAATCATGTGACATTTTCGAAGTTTATTTAGCTGGGAGCACCCTCAGGGCTGCATTATTCCTAGGCCGTGTGGGTCCATCCCTGTGGCATGTATCGCTTCTTGTTTATGTCTTTAGCTTACCTTGCTGGGGGCGCCCCTTGGGCTGCATCATCCCCAAGCCGCTCGGGCCTGACCCAGTGGCATGTTTGCTTTCCATGCTTAATCTATCTATGACTATCACTTGCTTGATTTTCACCTACCACGGGAGCCACGCGCCGACCGTCTTTCTTCAGGACCCTTCACGTGAGAAGGTTAGGCATGACGTCTGTGCTCGGGCCTGTCCCTGCAGCGTCGATAAATCCAACGAATGAGCTCTGTCTGGCGGGCCGATCCCGTTCACATGACCTCCTGGGGCCGTTGGTGCTTGGCCTTATCACGCGATAACCTCAGGAGATTCGTCTAGCGCAGGTTGTCTAACCACATCGCAGGACCACCACAGCAAACAAGAATCAAGACCAGGCGCAACCCGCCTTGAGGTAGGGCCTCTTGAGTCCCGCGCTGGCTCACGAGTGCCCAGACACACCTCGTCTAGTGCTACCGTGCAAGCCACGTGTCAGGGCGGGGCTGTACACGCCCCGGGGGCTCTCCGCAGTAGGGAGTCCCCTTCCACGTACCAGTGGAAGCACCATGCTCCGCGTTGGCAGTCGACACTACCGAGGAGCGGATATGCCCGTGCAAGTGCGGAAGCACCATGGTCCGTCCTGGTGATAAACAACTGAGGGAGGCCTCACGGCCGTATCAACCTCAGGGAGCCTCCGGGCTCGGTGTCCGGCCTCATCGCAACGCCTCCCCTCGGGAGAGCCGCGTGAGGGGGCTGCGCTCGGGTCACGCCCAAGCGTACGCCACCCTGCCAGGTCCCATTGACCTGGTCGTCGCCTGCCCTCCCAAGCGGAGCCAAGGTATGAAGGTCGTTTGAACATCAAGGGGGACTCCTGAGCATCGCGACTCAGGAGCCTAACTGACCACGTAGCCCCTCACTCCTTGGCCCGTCCTGGTGATCCGGTCGGACCAATGGCGGCTGAGGTATGCGCGGGGTTAGGCCCTGCCGACGTAGAACACTAGGCCTACCATTTCATCTCATTTCCACAAGTTGTTTGCGCGTCAAGGGGGACTCCAGAGCATCGCGACTCGGGAGCCTAACTGACCACGTCGCCCCTCACTCCTTGGTCCGTCCTGGTGATCCGGTCGGCCCAACGGCAGCTGAGGTATGCGCGGGGTCGGGCTCTGCTAACGTAGAACGTAAAGCAAATGGGAAGGAAATCACAAAATCTCAAAGCAAATATTACAAGGCATATTGTTCTCCGAATATCAAACACAAGTTTAAACACCTCCACGAGGCACGCTACATGCTGCAGGAGTTTCAACAGGAAAGGAGCCGCAAGAGAGTCATCCCTGGATACCGCCGGCACCTGCAAGAGGCGCCCCCTCCTGGGTGGCGTCGCCTTCACCTGCACCACTAGTCGAAGGCGCGGGGGCGAAGGTGTCGAAGTTCTTCAGCAGGGCTTCCACCTGACCTTTCATGGCTGCGGCGGCGGCTGCGCAGTGTTCGTCAGCCACAGGCTCCAGCAGCTCGTCAAGGCAGGTGATGACCCACAAGTATAGGGGATCTATCGTAGTCCTTTCGATAAGTAAGAGTGTCGAACCCAATGAGGAGCAGAAGGAAATGATAAGCGGTTTTCAGCAAGGTATTCTCTGCAAGCACTGAAATTATAGGTAACAGATAGTTTTGTCATAAGATAATTGGTAACGAGCAACAAGTAACAAAAGTAAATAAAGTGCAGCCAGGTGGCCCAATCCTTTTTGTTGCAAAGGACAAGCCTGGACAAACTCTTATATGATGTAAAGCGCTCCCGGGGACACATGGGAATATCGTCAAGCTAGGTTTCATCACGATCATATGATTCACGTTCGGTACTTTGATAATTTGGTATGTGGGTGCACCGGTGCTTGGGTACTGCCCTTACTTGGACAAGCATCCCACTTATGATTAACCACTATTGCAAGCATCCGCAACTACAACAAAAGTATTAAGGTAAACCTAACCATAGCATGAAACATATGGATCCAAATCAGCCCCTTACGAAGCAACGCATAAACTAGGGTTTAAGCTTCTGTCACTCTAGCAACCCATCCTCTACTTATTACTTCCCAATGCCTTCCTCTAGGCCCAAATAATGGTGAAGTGTCATGTAGTCGACGTTCACATAACACCACTAGAGGAGAGACAACATACATCTCATCAAAATATCGAACGAATACCAAATTCACATGACTACTAATAGCAAGACTTCTCCCATGTCCTCGGGAACAAACTTAACTACTCACAAAGCATATTCATGTTCATAATCAGAGGGGTATTAATATGCATATAGGATCTGAACATATGATCTTCCACCAAATAAACCAACTAGCATAAACTACAAGGAGTAATTAACACTACTAGCAACCCACAGGTACCAATCCCGGACTTGGAGACAAGAATTGGATACAAGAGATGAACTAGGGTTTTGAGAGGAGATGGTGCTGGTGAAGATGTTGATGGAGATTGCCCTCTCCTGATGAGAGGAGCATTGGTGATGACGATGGCGATGATTTCCCCCTCCCGGAGGGAAGTTTCCCCGACAGAACCGCTCCGCCAGAGCCCTATATTGGTTCCGCCAAGGTTCCGCCTCATGGCGGTGGAGTCTCATCCGAAAAGATGGCTTATGATTTTTTCCTCATCAAAAGACTTCATATAGCAGAAGATGGACATCGGAGGGCCAGACCCGCGAGGTAGGGGGGTGCGCCCAGGGGGGTAGGGCGCGCCCCCCACCCTCGTGGGCAGGGTGTGGCCCCCCCGATGAACATCTTGAGCTCAGTATTTTTTATATGTTCTCAAAATGACTTCCGTGAAGTTTCAGGACTTTTGGAGCTGTGCAGAATGGGTCTCTAATATTTGCGCCTTTTCCAGCCCAGAATCCTAGCTATCAGCATTCTCCCTCTTTATGTAAACCTTGTAAAATAAGAGAGAATAGGCATAAGTATTGTGACATAATGGGTAATAACATCCCATAATGCAATAAATATCGATATAAAAGCATGATGCAAAATGGACGTATCAGCAGGCGGCAGGATCGTGAAGATGGAGGTGGCTGAAGACGCGCGTCAGCGCGGCTGAAGAAAGGATGCGAGCCTTTTCCTCTGCCATGGGGCCGATGCCACGCACGACTTCCTCAAGCGCCTCGACCAAGTAGGGAAGCAACAGGGCAGGGCTGTCCTCATCGATGGCCAGCGGCTTCTCCAAGCCCTTCTCATAGATTGTCTTTAGAGCCTCGCGAGACCTCTTCTCGAGAAGCACGAAGGCCACGCGGTCCTCAGCCAGAACCTTCATCTTGGTGTCAAGTTCGGCTTTCTCTGCCTGCACCTTTCGCTCCAGCTCCTCTAGCCGGCCGCGCTCAGCGGCCTGCGCCTGCGCTAGCTGCCCCAGCTCGGTGTCGCGACCCTTGACGGCATCCTCCCGGGCCTTCATCCTCTCTTCCTTCGCCTTACGGCCACGGGCATCTTCGATGCGCTCTTCATGTAGGCTCTTCAGCTCGGCCTCCAGCACCAGGAAGCGACCTTGGGTGGCCTCGGTGTCTAGCGCTGCCTCACGAGCAACTGCTGCCTGAGTCGCGGCTCGCTTCTCCCCCTCAGAGGTCACCGCGACCTGGCTCAGTTCCGCCCGAACAGACACGTCAGAATGAAGCCAAGTAGAAACCAGTTCCAGGCGCCCAGCCGCCAAGAGGGGTTCGGCACTATGGAGATCTTCTCGCAACCGAGCCATCTCAGAAAGGGCCCGCGCCAGCACGTCAGGAGAAGCAGAGGAACCTGGGGCCAGCAACATGGCAGAAGGAGGAGGAAGAGGCTTCGTCGTCACCATGGCCTAGGAGGCTGGAGGCTCCTGAGCCTCTTGGACCTCAGCACCTGAGCCCGACTCTGGCACCTCCCGAGTCAGCATGGCCTCAGGGGCTGACTTCTCCCGAGGATGATCCACCCAGCCTCGCGAGGATGATCGGGCTGGAGAAGGACGAGCACCGTCCCCACCTTTGCTCATGGAGAGGGGCGCAGCCGCAGGAGGCGACCTGGGCTGAAACAGCACCACCTCGCCCTCCCTTCTCCTCTTCGCCGCCGGCGTCGGCCTAGTTACACAACAAGGAAGAAAAGTCAGAAACAAGCATCAGCAGCAAGAACAAGGCAGGACGAGAACACTTACTGATCCGCCATGGCGTAGTCCCTCCGCTTAGGGAGCTTAAGGCCAGAGAGCTTCGCAACCCGAGGCGCGGGCGCGCCAGCTCCGGAAGCATAAGCAGGAGCAGTAGCTGGGCCGGAAGCGGCTCCAGGCGGCGCCAGAGCAGAAGCAGCATCCCGGGAGATCAGCGCCGATCAGTCCCTCATCGGGATTACGGGCGGCTCTTCCTTCTCCTGGCGAGCGTCAGCCTCGTCGTCGTCAGGAAGGGTGCGGAGGATGTCAGCTTTGCTCAAAGGGGAGGTCTCCCCCGTCCCTTCAGGGGTCACCTCCGAGTCTTCCTCCTCCTCCTCTTCCTCCCCATGGGACTCACCAGAAGACAGCTCCACCGGCGTCGGCGCTGCAGGGGCCCCGGCGGGCGCCGGGGCACTAGCCCGCGCCCGCCAAAGGTCGGCCTGGCAGCCACGACCTGCACCCCGTACTTGCGGCAGAACAAGGGAGTGAAGACACTCGGCGGGTACTCCTAGTCGTCCCCGACCAGGAGGCGGAGAGCCGCAACCAGCTCACCATCGGACAAGGCTTCCGGGCTCAGGAGAACCTTGTCCTCTTCGCCCCCAAGCTCCCACAAGGGGCGTGTACGGGCCTGAAGCAGGGCTACGCGCAGCATCACACTACAAAAAAAATACATTTCCGTGATGATACGTGTTTGTCACAGTAGGTCACGTTTTTTGTCATGCATGTACACCCATGACAAATTTATGACAGAATCAAGATAGTCATACCTGTGCTGTCGTAGAAGTGTTCCATGACATTACCAAAATTATCATCACGGAAGTGTCCACTTCCATGACGATAAATCGCGCGTCATCGAAGTGCTTTCGTCAAGGGTGACCGACACGTGGCATCCACCGTAACGGAACGCCGTTAAGCTATCGGGTCGGGTTTTGGATCCGATAACCCGTTAACAACCCCGACCAATGGGGATTTTCCACGTGTAAAATCATCATTGGCTAGAGGAAACACGTGTCGGCTCATCGTCGGGACAGATGTCCTCCACTCACTGGACAGAAGGCGCCTATGATACGTCGACACGTGGCACAACCCAACAAGTTTAAATGGGCCGGCCCAACTAAAGGCCCACAAGATTTTGCGGACCATAATGGGCTGGCCCAGCTAAAGGCCCATGAGATTTTGCGGACCATAATGGGCTGGCCCAGCTAAAGGCCCACAAGATTTTGCGGGCCACAATGGGCCGGCCCAGGTAAAGGCCCACAAGATTTTTGTGTTCCGTAATGGGCCGGCCCAGGTAAAGGCCCACAAGATTCTTGCGGATCATAATGGGCTGGCCCAGCTAAAGGCCCGCGAGATTTCACCAACATTAATGGGCCGGCCCAGCTGTAGGCCCACAAGATTTTGAGGACCCTAGTAGGCCGGCCCATTAAGTGCTTGCCATGTTTTGGGCCAAATGTCGGCCCATATTTGATCCGGTCCATTAATGGCCTGCCACACTCCGGACCTAATAGTGGCCCATATGAGATCCGACTCGTTAAAGGACTACCACGTTCTGGGCCAAATTACGGCCCAGATCAGGTCCGGCCCTTTAAGAGGCTTTGGGCACAATTATGGCCCATATCAGATTCGGCCTGTCAACTGGACACTATGCTTTTGGGCCCACTTGCTAAAGGCCCACTTAGTAATTCGGCCTGATATTAGTTTTGCCCTGTTAAGGGCCTGTTTAACATTTCGGCCCTATATTAATTTCAGCCTGTTAAAAGCCCGTCATATAGTTGGGCCTAACTACGGCCCGGTTTGCATCCTGCCTGCTCGCAGCCGATATCTGATTAGGCCAAACAAGGACCGAGACAATTTTTTAGTCAGTTAAAATCCCGTGATTTGATTCGCACAATCATGGGTTGTGGTTCATTTCGGGCTGCTGCCGGCCCATGAGCTGTTCGGCACGTTTCAGGCCCAACCTACATCGTGATTGCATGATGACACGATTATGTACCGTAATTTTATGGTTTGGCCGGTTTACTGCGAAGACATGATATATATACAGTAAAATAACTGCAGCATCGTGAATAAGAAAAAACCTAGACTATACAATAATGAAATTACGGCATATTACATCCACTGGGCATCAAAGTTCGCCACTATGATAATAAAGCACAAGCAAACAGCAGATTACATACACTGGGCATCAAAGATTGCCACCAGTGCAAATAAACACGCCGACAAAATAATATACAAAACCGACAGCACTTCAATAGAGTTCAAGAAAGGTTAGGCCTGCTGGGGAGCTGCAGCGCAAGAAGCTGAGCAAGATGATGAGACTACGCTTGTTCAACACTTATATCTTCCTCACTCTGAAAGATAAACAAGTAGACAGATGATAGGTTTTGTAGATAAAAGTATCAGTGCTGACAATTCATCACATTTCTTACTGACGAATAAAGTGACACACTTTAAATTTGCATTAACACAATATGGTATTTTTCAGGTCAAGACATGGCAGGAAATGACATTGTGAAGGAGTTGGCAGCTTCACGACTCCACTGGATTACAGATCAAGAACTCATAAGTATCAATGGTTAGTCTACTGTCAATTTATACCATTTCAGATTGGCAAATAAAGAGACGGTTTAAATAATAGTAGAATGATATGACATTGTTCATAGTTAAGACATTGCAGAATATGACATTGTGTTGTAGTGGGTAGGATCACCACACCACTGGATTACGGATGAAGAACAGAAGCATACATGCAGTGCAAAAGAAGACACTTGCTTCGTATAGTTTAATTTACATGGTATGAAGAAGGAACTTGGTTGTACAACTGAAAACTAAAATTGAGAAAGGACAAACTTTTGTTTATGAACTACATATAATAAACTTTAAACAAGAAATTTGATGCAAACACCAAAAATAAACAGCTGTTGCAGTCATGCCTAACCAAATATATACAACAAAGTTTGAAGGCTTGAGATGGACAAACTTACATTATTGGTGAAGACAGGATCTATAAAGGCCTTGTCCATGCTGATGGGGGGTGCAATTCAAGAAGTTTACCACAGAATCTTCTTCAAAAGCATTGCCTTTATTCTACGATTTGTTAAGAGTAAATATAGATGTGATAATATACAAAAAAATGGAGAATATTTAAGATAAGATGAAGAGTGATGCTACATAACCAAGTAGCTATAAATGTAATTGCAGCGATACAGGCAAAAGGTATAGCCAAGAGCAATGCACAGCTAAACTTCTTCAGTACCAACCTTATGGTAAGAGTAAATATAGATCTGATGTGTAGAAAATGGAGGGCAAAGGAAAATAAGCTGTAGAGTGATGGTACATGTGAAAGTGTGTTATATCGACTAGGGGGGGGTGAATAGGAGATTTTTGTGAAAGTCTTAAAAACGTGGAAGTTATGAAGACAAACAGTAGAGATGTGCCTATTACTATGCAGCGGAAGGTAGACTACACTAGGCAAGCCATGGTCAAATATTCAATAGAGTGAAAGTACAATGACAAATAGCTGCAGTGTAATAAGGATCAGGTAGGAAGATATTATGAAGCCAAACAGATCATACAGTCACGTTGTGAAGACAAAAGATAGAGCAAGCATGCAAAGACTTCACAATGAGTAACAGTAAGTAAAAGGAAGTAAAGATGAAACCAGTGACTCGTTGAAGACAATGATTTGTTGGACCAGTTCCAGTTGCCGTGATAACTGTACGTCTGGTTGGAGCGGCTAGGTATTTAAACCGTAGGACACACAGTCCCGGACACCCAGTCCTGAACACGCAGCTCAGGACACCCAGTCCTCACCGTATTCTCCTTGAGCTAAGGTCACACAGACCTCGCCCAATCACTCTGGTAAGTCTTCAAGGTAGACTCCCAAACCTTCACAGACTTCGTTCACCGGCAATCCACAATGACTCTTCGATGCTCAGAACGCGACGCCTAACCAGCTGGAGGATGCACAATCCTCAAGTGTAATAAGTCTTCAGATCACTTAGACAAGAAGACTTAAGTGATGCCCAATTCTCTCTGGCACTGGGTGGTTAGGGCTTTCTCCTCGCTAGGAATTCTCTCTCTCAAAGGCTTCGAGGTGGGTTGCTCTCAAACGACAAAAGCCGTGCACTGAAATCTGAGCAGCCAACCGTTTATGGTTGTAGGGGGTGGGCTATTTATAGCCACTGGGCAACCCGACCTGATTTGTCAGAAATGACCCTGGGTCACTAAGGAACTGACATGTGTTCCAACGGTCAGATTTCAAACTCACACGGCAACTTTACTTGGGCTACAAGCAAAGCTGACTTGTCCGACTCTGGAAAAGATTTGTTCTCATAGTCTTCACTCGAAGACATAGGTTTTGAATTAGGCATCATTTCAGTCGTTTTGACTGGTTCTCTTGGACCCCACTTAACAGTACGATGGTTCCTATGACTCAACACAAATGAAAGAGAACTACGAAAGATCTAAGTCTTCGAGTTCCATAGGCTTCACGTGGTGTCTTCTCTTGTCATAGTCTTCAGTGTGAATATCTTCATATACAACCATTGACTTCAATGTCTTCGTACATTTTTAGGGGTCATCTCTGGTAGTAAAACAGAATCAATGAGGGACTTCTACCTGTGTTATCCTGCAATTCTCACAAACACATTAGTCCCTCAACTAGGTTTGTCGTCAATACTCCAAAACCAACTAGGGGTGGCACTAGATGCGCTTACAATCTCCCCCTTTTTGGTGATTGATGACAAACTAGTTGAAGTTTTCAACGGGAATATAATTGTGAAATTGTAAAGGAATTGTCTTCATAAGTTGCAAGGGCTCCCCCTAAAGATGTGCATATAAGTAATTAGCTTTTGGAATGCAAATGCACATGGCAGGTTGTACTTGTGGAGATCCACTTCAACTTATGATGATAATCCACTATGCATGTAAAAGTATGTGAAGATAATGACATGCATAATGAAAAATGGACGTCTGCAGAATGATCTAAGTGCGGAATTTATCGTCGCACATGCGGAATTTATCTTCGCAAGGAAAGGTGGCAAACAAGTAGCAGACGACCATCGAGTTTAAGTGTTACAACTCAAAGAACCGAATGTAGCAAAACGAGAGTTGTAAGCACGAAGCAAAATATAAAGCACCCGCCCATATGGACCCGCTTGAAGACTATCAACCCATATGTTTCTCCCCCTTTTGTCAGTAAGGACCAAAAAGGTTTGAAGACATAGAGTGTCTACTCATTCCCATGAGAAGCAGGGTCGTTGGTGATGTTTGGCGGTGTTGAAGAGCTTGGTGGTGCTGAAGAAGGTGGTGGTGAAGTAGCATCGTCTTCTTCTTCGATGATTCTGGCAGTTACTGTGGCAGCAGATGAAGAGAACTCGGAGTCTTCAAGGGATGGAGTTCCTCGCAGCACATCCCTTCGAGGAGGGGTGGAGTCAAACCTTAACCGCTCTGTGAAGCCATCCTCTTGAAGATCAGCTTCAGAACACATCATCGTGAGTCCTTTCCATGTGCGGCGACAGGTTTCATGTGCAACGAAGGCATTCTTGGTGGCAAGATTTAGTATGCGATTTACATCCACCAAGAGGCTTTTCATCTGTCGCTTCAGCCAGTCATGATGCCTATCCTGTTTTTGATGAAGGGCCACAAGAAGTTCTCGGTCATTGAGAACACGAGTGCGCTTCTTGGGTCTTGGAGTAGTTGTACTGTCAGTGGCTTCAGTGGAAGCTGGGCGTGGTGCACGTGTAGTGCCAGCCAATGGATACACCCGAGAGACTGCTTCAATTCCTTCAATGTGTTCAGTGAAGCTTTGATGTTCTGCATTCTGAAGACTTAGAGGTTGCTTGTCAGGCTCAGGATAGATGGCTTCAGCAGAGGTATCCACATCAGGCTAGAAGATCTGATGGTTGCGGGCTGAGGGCTTATACAAGATAGCAGAGTGAAGGTTGATCAGCCTCATTACCCAAGGGGCATAGAACTTCAAGCCAAACAGATCAGAGCCTGATGCAGCAAGTTGGCGTATGAAGAAGTCCTGTGCATTGAAGCATTTGCCATGAAGGATACAGAATATCAGAGTCTTCATTGCACCCTCGATCTTGGCTTTTGGAGAGTGCCCTTTGATAGGCCAGAGAGTCCGCCGGATGATGTGATAGATGGTTCTGGGCAGGTACTCAAGGTCTTCAACGAAGAACTCTGTGGGATACGGAGCATCTTGAGGAATGGCTTCATCATGCTGAGCATTTGACTCATATCAGGCTCTGGCCGCTGAAAGATGCTTTCAATAGCTTCAGTGTGTAGCTAACAGCCTTGCTCGAAGAATTCGCCTGGAGTGGGCAGGCCAGTGAGCTCAATGATATCAAATGCATTGGCTTCGTGATGAACATTGCCGGTCATCCACTCCAGGACCCAAGTCTTCAGATCTCTGTTGTATCCTTTGATGTGAAGTGTGGCATAGAATTGTAGCATCAGCTCTTCATTCCAATGCTCTTCATCAGTAACAAACTGCAGCAGACCCACTTGCTTGAAGCAATCCAACGCTTCTTCTAGACAGGGCAGACCAGCAATAGCTTTAACATCAAGGCGCTTGTCCGGGAAGATGCGACCTTGGTTGTACAGGATGCATGAGTAGTAGCTTTGCTGAGGATAGCTCCAGAACCGATCTCATGAAATCCTTTCCCTTGAGTAGGGGTTCTTGGAGCTATTGAAGAAGGTATTGTCTGCCTTGAAGCCATTGATGTTGAAGGAGCCAGGTGCTGATGCAGGACCTGGGAACCTTGGCATTCTTGGGATCGGCTTCTGGACCTGAGGCCTGTGCTCAACATGGTAGTCAAATTGGGGACCGACAGTAGACTCAGGAACAGAAGTGTCAGGATCAGTGGCTTCACTGTCTTCTGATGCTTTTGGTGGGGAGGGCTCCACATTAGCTTCAATGTTAGGTGTGGCAGCCTCAATATTTTCATCCTCCACTTGACTAGATGGAGGGTCGGACACTAGCACGTTCTCCTGGAGAACTGCTTCTTGGTGGGACTGGGAAGTGGCAACTTGTGGTACTTCTTCTTCCGCGGCTGATGCAGCCGGAATGTCTTCAGTAGAGACTTGAGGCCTTGGACCTTTGCGAAGCCTGCGGAATGCAGATGACGCCTGTGGAGTTGGAGTGGGCTGGGCCTCATTGTCTTCTTCCTCTTGTGGGCGATCCGCCCATGAGGCATCCTGGGTAATTGGCGTCAATGGACGACCAATGCTGATGAGTTCGCTGTTGTCTTGTTGAGGAAGGACTGTATCATCTTCTACATTGTCATGATGACCAATGTCTTCAGCAACGATGGGGTCGGCTGCTAGAATGTCTTCAGCGTCAGGAGCCTCTATGGAAGCAGGCTCATGAATTGTCAGTTGACGTTCTGCGTCAGGATGAATCATAGAGATGGGTTCAACTATCAAGGGCTCTGTGGGAGCAGCCCGAGCTTTCTTGGTCTTCCTCTTTTTCTGAGTGGGAGCAGAAGGAGAGGCTTCAGAGTGTTTCCTTTTCCTGGCTTCAGCCTCTGCAGTTCTTGTCTTCTTGAGCTCTGAAGCGGTTGACCGACTCTTTGGCTTCGAGCCAGTCATTGCAGTTGGGAAGACAATTGGAACTGCTTCCTGCCTTGGTGCATCTGGTTCAGCTGTAGCAGGCTTCTTCTTCTTCTTCGCGGACATCCTGGGGTCGATGCCAGGACGCCCAAGTGCCTTGCGCTTCTTAGCCTCATTATATGCTTCTTGAACTGAGCCTTTTCATGGTCAATCTTATGCTTCAATTCAACAACGCGCTGGGCAATAGCAAGTTCTGAAGCAATGGCACCTTGGAAGGCGACACTGAGGCCAACGGGTAGCTGCAGATCATTGAAGCTGATGTTGGGTGAGTCAAACCACTCATCAATGAAGGTGTGGATGATGGCGACATCAAAGAGAGGCAGATTGTTGAAGATTTCTGCTTCTTCTTTGCTCTTGATGAGTTGCTCAAGAGCGTCATCTGCAAGATCTTCATCACTTGACAGATCAATGGTGTCGTTGCGCAGAATGGCAGCAGCTGTTAGCTCTTGGCCGATGTGTGGCTGAGGCATCTTGCTCTTATGGGGCTTGGAGATGCGGGATACGTCTTCAGACTGCACACTGTCTTCAGGAGGTGTAGTTGCCAATGGCTTCGCCCTTGAGATTTTTGGTGAAGGGGCCGGCTTTGAAGCTTTTGGCTTCTTCAACTGCTTTGGCTTTGGCACAGCAGGCGCTTCTTCTGATTCAGAGTCAGCTGGAGGCTCATTCACTGCAGTCCCTTGAACTACGATGCGGGTGATGAGGCCTTCAAGGTTGGCATAAGGACCGATGACATTGGGTTCTGCCTCGCGTGTGCCATCTGCCCTTGGTTCTGAGGGACCAGGATTGAAGTCTAACCCCGACTTCTTCTTGTTCTGCTTCACTGAGTTCTGGGCAAACTGGAAGTTGCGTTTGAACAGATTGTCGTCACGACACCAGAGTAGTGACGACGGATGTGCATTAGCAGGCTGTGGTCCACGGACCATGCATGGATAGAAGCCTTGAGCAATGGCTTCTTCTCTGGACCTGGGTAGAAGATTCTTGTATAGGATGTCTCCCCACGGTCTTTTGATGGCATTTTTCTCAGCATACATCTGGGTTACGAAGCGGTATTGGAACCATTGTTCTGCCCAATATCTTCGAATCCATTGGATTCGGGTCTTGCGCTGACCGTAATTCTCTTCAGGATCTGTTTTATACATTTCTGCGAGTTCATCAGGCAGATCTCTGGATGTTCCTCCACGACGCTGTCTGCCCCCCTTCCTTGCTACTGTCTCTGAAGCCATAAGCTTTAACTTGAAAGGCTTCAAGACGTTCAAAGGCTTCAAAGGCTTTCTCTTGCTGGACCAACAGGAACTGGCTTCAGGAGAGTTTATGTGATGCCGTAAGAACTCTGCAAATGAATGCAGACTATGAGAACCAAAGGATTCTCCCACGGACATGTACCTGTGACAACATTAAGGTGCGAGGGAAGGGGAAGAGGTCATATGCATTCTCAGAAGATTTTGAAGATAAATCAGTTTAGAAGACATTGACCTCATCGTGCAAAGACATTCACTCATAGATAAGAAGTTGGTTCCAGATTTGTATGAACCCACAGATCAGTACAAGTGAGGAATCTAACTACTTTGTGAAGCACAAGTGAATACACTAGGCATGTTATGAGATGCAGATTGAGAGAGATCTAACTTGTGTGAATAGAAACTTCTTATGGTAGAAAGTGACAGAGCCAAAGGACCAAAAGGGGATGTAAAAAGAAGTTTTATTTACCACACTTGGAACTACTAGACGGAGTGGGAGATGATGCCGAGCAGTTCAATCCTCCGTGCCCTAGCTTGGCGACGGAAGACACCTACGGCGACGGCGGAGAGGACGATGTCCGCGATTGGCGTGAAGACGGCGTCGGAGAGGTTGCGGCAGCGAAGCGCTTCGTCGCCGGCGTCGTCGAGGGCTAGCGGTGGCGCTAGGGTTCGTGCGAGGGTGGAAGAAGGAGATAATGACCGCTGTGAGTGTGTATTTATAGTTTACAGGGGCGGCACTGCGCTATTACACAGGTGCCCCTAGCGATTCGCATCTGAGTAACACGTGGCCATCATGCGGAATTTTGGGGGCAGTTCCACGTCCCACACACGCCTGGATTGTCGGGTGGTCATTCCTACTTCTCCGGATTTCATGTGGAGGAATGAGCATTGAAAACGGATTTAATGGTTGTCTCTATATCTTCTGCTGACAAGGACGCAGAGAAGACATTCGACAGTTTCAATAGAACGCATATGACTTGGAGAGATAGAATTTGAGATAGAAAGCATAGAGAGGTTAGGGTCCGATCACATTCACTTAGTTCAAAAGATTCAAACAAGAAGACATAGCTATAAGTGAATGTTGTAGAGGACAGAACACTAGTATATATATATCTATATAATCAACATAGTGAAGATAATCATGAAGACATGTTAAGATTGAAGCCAAACCAAATGTGAAGACATTGCAAGGTAACGCCATGAGTGAAACACTTCAAAATAGAACGTTTGGTGGTGGCGTTACCCACCGTATAGGAAGTATTAGACCCAGACACGGCGCACAATTATCGTGGCGCTCCGAAATCAAATTCCACATTAATGTATTCACACTTAGAATGTATGTCTTCATTGATTGAAGATATACGTTACTTCGTGTGTTGCACATCTAAGTCATCAATATGCATAAGTGTCAGGATGTGTGCCTGATCACAGGACATTTGAGGATTCTAGGATATTTAGCTCACACCGTAACTTGCAAAATCTCTTCTCATCCAAGGGCTTGGTGAAGATATCTGCCAATTGCTCTTCAGTGTTGACGTGTATGATATCAATATCTTCTTTCACAACATGATCTCTGAGAAAGTGATGACGAATTTCTATGTGCTTTGTCTTCGAGTGCTGAACTGGGTTGTTGGCAATCTTGATGGCGCTTTCGTTGTCGTAGTAAAGTGGCACTTGCTTCAGATGAATCCCATAGTCCTTGAGAGTTTGCTTCATCCACAGAAGCTGAGCGCAGCAAGATCCAGCAGCAATGTATTCAGATTCAGCAGTGGAGAGGGATACACAGTTCTGCTTCTTTGAAGACCAACATACAAGTGATCGTCCCAGAAAGTGACATGTGCCTGATGTAGACTTCCTATCAACTTTGTCACCAGCATAATCAGCATCCGAGAATCCAACCAGATCAAACTCTGAGCCCTTTGGATACCATAATCCTAGAGTTGGGGTGTGAGCCAAATATCGAAGAATTCGCTTCACAGCTAAGTGATGCGACTCCTTTGGTGCCGCTTGAAATCGAGCACACGTGCAAACACTAAGCATGATATCTGGCCTAGATGCACATAAATAAAGCAAGGAACCAATCATGGAGCGGTATACCTTTTGATCGAACTCTTTACCATTGTCGTCGGGACCCAGATGATGTTTGGCTGGCATTCGAGTTGTGAAGCCTTTGTAGTCTTGCATACCAAACTTCTGCAGGCACTCTTTGAGATACTTCTCTTGAGATATGAAAATGTCGTTGCGTTGTTGTCGTATTTGAAGACCAAGGAAGAACTTCAGCTCCCCCATCATAGACATCTGATATTGCTCTTGCATCATATAACCAAACTCTTCACTGTACTTCTGATTGGTGCAGCCGAAGATAATGTCATCCACATATGTTTGGCACACAAACAGTTCACCATCATATGTCTTCATGAAGAGAGTGGGATCTAGGGAACCAGGTATGAAGCCTTTGCTCTTCAGAAAGTATTTGAGTGTGTCATACCAGGCCCTGGGGGCTTGTTTGAGGCCATACAGTGCCTTGTTAAGCTTGTATACCATGTCAGGATGTTTTGGATCTTCAAACCCAGGTGGTTGTGCAACATACACTTCTTCTTCAATCTTGCCATTGAGAAAGGCACTCTTCACATCCATTTGATATAGAAGTATGTTATGTTTATTTGCATAGGCCAGCAGTATACGTATGGCTTCAAGTCTAGCCACAGGAGCAAATGTTTCATCGAAGTCAATGCCTTCCACTTGAGTATATCCTTGAGCAACGAGGCGAGCTTTGTTTCTGACAATTTGACCATGCTCATCTTGCTTGTTGCGGTATATCCATTTGGTTCCTATTATATTGTGCTTCCGTGGATCAGGACGCTTAACCAGTTCCCATACATTGTTCAACTCAAACTGTTGAAGCTCTTCTTGCATAGCTTGAATCCATTCAGGTTCCATGAAGGCTTCTTCAACTTTCTTGGGTTCTGAAATTGAGACGAATGCGAAGTGCCCACAGAAATTTGCCAGCTGAGTTGCCCTTGAACGAGTGAGTGGACCAGGTGCATTGATGCTGTCAATTATTTTGTCAATCTGCACTTCATTGGCAACACGAGGATGTACAGGGCGAAGACTTTGCTCTTGCTGATCTGTGTTGTTGTTGGGAGGAATGTCTTCAGGCTGAGCATTGTCTTCATGTGGATCAGGTGCCGAGATGATAAGTTCTTCTTCAGGATGAGCTTCAGAAGGTACAATCTCTCCAGTTCCCATTAGCTTGATTGATTCACTAGCTGGAACTTCATCTAGCACATTTGGCAGTTGCTCTCTTTGTGAACCATTGGTTTCATCGAACCGCACATCCACTGTTTCAACCACTTTGTAATGAAAGAGATTGAAGACTCTGTAGGAATGCGAATCCTTTCCATATCCAAGCATAAAACCCTCATTTGCTTTTGGTGCAAACTTTGTGGTGTGATGTGGGTCCTTGATCTAGCACCTCGCTCCAAATACTCTGAAGTAACTGACATTTGGCTTCTTGCCAGTTAGGAGTTCATAAGATGTCTTGTTCATAAGCTTGTGAAGATAAACACGATTGATTGTATGGCATACAGTGTCAATGGCTTCAGGCCAGAATTTTCTTGGAGTCTTGTATTCATCTAGCATCGTTCTGGCCATCTCAATGAGTGTTTTGTTCTTGCGTTTGACGACGCCATTTTGCTGTGGCGTGTACGGGGCTGAGAATTCATGTGTGATGCCCAAGATATCAAGATATGTATCAAGGCCAGTGTTCTTGAATTCAGTGCCATTGTCACTTCTGATGTGCTTTATCTTGGCGCCGTAATTGTTCATAGCTCGATTGGCGAAGCGTCTGAAGACATCCTGCACTTCAGTCTTGTAAAGGATTATATGCACCCAAGTATATCTAGAGTAATCATCAACAATGACAAATCCATAGAGGCAAGCAGTAGTGGTAAAAGTTGAGTAGTGAGTGGGACCAAAAAGATCCATGTGAAGCAGTTCGAAGGGTCGAGTAGTGGTCATGATTGTCTTCGAGGGATGTTTGGCCCTCATCATCTTCCCTGCTTCACAGGCACCACATAAGTGATCTTTCTTGAACTTGACGCCTTCGATGCCTATGACATGCTTCTTCTTCGCAAGGGTGTGGAGGTTCCTCATGCCAGCATGCCCAAGCCTCCGATGCCAAAGCCAGCATTCTGAAGCTTTTGCTAGAAGACATACTTCAAGCTGTGGCCCTACTGAGAAATCTACCACATACAAATCATCTTTCCGATACCCTTCAAACACTAGGGACTTGTCATATTCCATTAGTACCAGGCAACGATATTTTCCAAATATTACGATCATGTTCAAATCGCAAAGCATTGAGACAGACATTAAGTTGAAGCCAAGGGATTCAACAAGCATGACTTTATCCATGTGTTGATCCCTTGAGATTGCAACTCTACCAAGACCCAATACCTTACTTTTACCAGTGTCAGCAAATGTGATGTGGCTCTTGTCGGATGGACGTAAGGTTGAGTCCATAAGAAGGCTTCTTTTGCCAGTCATGTGATTTGTACACCCACTGTCAATAATCCATTCTGAAGACATTGGTGTCGTACCCTACAGTACAGTTAGGGGGATAGGCTTCACGAAGAGTATTGTGAAGCAGAAACATTTGACGAACCAGTGGGTTATTAAAACTTAGATCCAAATTATGACTAATAGGGAGAGTAGCATGCGATTCAGGAACGAAGTACATAGTGATGCCATTCGGGCATTTGATCTTGCGCCCTACAAGATTTTTAAGGTCCCCAGCAATAGCGTCAGAAGATTTTGGTTTTCTGCTGGAGACCTTTCCCTGCAAAAGAGAGTTAAGCTTTCTTAGCCACCCACATCTTCAAGGGTGGCTTAGAAGCAATAAGTCTAAGTGCAGCATCTAAGAATTTTGGCTTTGGAGCCCTAGCAAACGGTCTAGCAGGCGGACAATAATACTCATAAGAATATGCAGAATAATTCTTGGTCATATGATTATGGCGGTTTGATGAACCGTTCTCATATTCATATGACTGATAGTGGTTTCCCTGTAAAACATTTGTGTTAGTGTGACTCAGGTGAGTCCTCTGTCTGTATGAAGCCTTTGGACCGTATGAAGCCTTTGGTCTGAGGTTTGTCTTCTTCATGTGAGGTGTCATGAAGACATTCACAGGAAGATTTTCTAGACACTTTTTCGGAACCCAGATCTTCTTCATAGGCGGTCCATTCCTGCAGTTAGTACCAATGTACCTGGCAAACACTTCACCATTCTGATTCCTAAACAGTACATAGTTTGCATCAAAGGATTCATCAATGATAATGGGGTTAGCACAGGTGAAGCCAGATAAATTGGATGGATCTGCTGAAGGTTCCTTTGCAGCAACCCACTTGATTTTGGGGTACTGCTCAGGTTTCCAGTAAGAGCCATCTGCACTTATTTTCCTTACGAACCCAACACCCTCTTTCCTAGGGTTTCGGTTCAGAATCTGCTTCTTGAGGACATCACATAATGTCTGATGCCCTTTAAGACTTTTGTAAATCCCTGTTTCAAGCAATGTCTTCAACCTAGCATTCTCATCGACAATAGCGGTGGTATCCTCAGCAGAGGGGTTAGTTACCACATCAACAGTTGAAGATATTGCAATAGTAGTAGCAGTGGAACATTCAGCAACAGAAGTAGCATTATCACGCTCAATGCATTTAAGACATGGTGGTTCAAATCCTTCCTGAGCGGAATTGATCTGTTTGGCGCGAAGTGACTCGTTTTCCTTTTGAAGATCTTCATGAGCCGCTCTCAATTTCTCAAGATCTTGCTTCCTTTGAAGATAATCATAGGAAAGCTTTTCATGAGTTGTTGAGAGAGTATCATGACGATCTTCAAGTTCCTGATACTTAACGTGAAGATTTTTTATGTCTTCAATTAAGGATTCAGACCGAGTCATTTCAGCACCCAACAGATCATCGCTTCTGTCTAACAGTTTTTGAATATGTTCCATAGTTTTCTGTTGTTCAGTTGCAATTTTAGCAAGTGTTTTGTAGCTGGGTTTTGAACCACAATCAGAGTCATCGTCACTAGATGTTTGATAGTGAGTAGTGTGTGTGTTTACCTTGGCACCGCGTGCCATGAAGCAGTAGGTAGGAGCGGAGTAATCCTTGTCATTTGCATCGGTGTCGGTGATGAAGTCATTGTCTTCAGTGTTGAAGATGGACTTGGCGACGTATCCTGTAGCCAGGCTTGCAATGCTAGAATCAGACTCCTCCTCAGACTCCACCTCTGCCTCCTCAGAAGCGGACTCCTCCTCTGAATCCATTTCCTTGCCGACAAACGCACGTGCCTTGCTAGATGAGCTCTTCTTGTGTGATGAAGACTTTGAGGAAGACTTGGAAGAAGACTTTGAGTATTTCTTCTTCTTCTTGTTGTCAGAGTCATATTCCTTGCTCTTCTTCTTCTTTCTGTTCTCATTGTCCCACTGTGGACACTCAGAGATGAAGTGTCCAGTTTTATTGCACTTGTGGCATGTTTTCTTCTTGTAGTCATGAGCAGAAGCTTCATCATTCCTTGAGCTTGATCGTGAAGACTTTCTGAAGCCTTTCTTCTTGGTGAATTTTTGGAACTTCTTCACTAGCATTGCAAGTTCCCTTCCAATTTCTTCAGGATCATCAGAACTACTGTCAGATTCTTCTTCAGATGAGGAAACAGCTTTTGCCTTCAAGGCACGAGTTCGCCCATAGTTTGGACTGTAGATATCTCTTCTCTCAGAAAGCTGAAACTCATGTGTGTTGAGCCTCTCAAGTATGTCAGACGGATCGAGTGTCTTGAAATCAGGACGTTCTTGAATCATCAGGGCTAGGATATCAAATGAACTATCAAGTGATCTTAGCAGCGTCTTGACGACTTCATGTTTGGTGATCTCAGTGGTGCCAAGGGCTTGAAGCTCATTTGTGATGTCAGTGAGTTGGTCAAATGTGTGCTGGATATTCTCATTGTCATTTCGCTTGAAGCGGTTGAAGAGGTTGCGAAGAACACTGATTCTCTGATCTCTCTGGGTTGAGATGCCTTCATTGACCTTGGAGAGCCAGTCCCAGACTAGCTTGGATGTCTTCAAAGCACTCACACGGCCTTACTGTCCTTTGGTCAGATGACCACAGATGATATTCTTGGCAGTAGAGTCAAGTTGAGTGAATTTCTTGACATCAGAAGCAGTGACACCTTCTCCAGCCTTGGGAACGCCGTTCTCGACGACATACCATAGGTCGACGTCAATGGCTTCAAGATGCATGCGCATCTTATTCTTCCATTAGGGATATTCAGTTCCATCGAAGACGGGGCACGCAGCGGAGACTTTAATTATCCCTGTAGTCGACATAGCTAAAACTCCAGGCGGTTAAACCGAATCACACAGAACAAGGGAGCACCTTGCTCTGATACCAATTGAAAGTGTGTTATATCGACTAGAGGGCGGGTGAATAGGCGATTTTTGTGAAAGTCTTCAAAACGTGGAAGTTATGAAGACAAACAGTAGAGATGTGCCTATTACTATGCAACGGAAGGTAGACTACACTAGGCAAGCCATGGTCAAATATTCAATAGAGTGAAAGTACAATGACAAATAGCTGCAGTGTAATAAGGATCAGGTAGGAAGATATTATGAAGCCAAACAGATCATACAGTCACGTTGTGAAGACAAAAGATAGAGCAAGCATGCAAAGACTTCACAATGAGTAACAGTAAGTAAAAGGAAGTAAAGATGAAACCAGTGACTCGTTGAAGACAATGATTTGTTGGACCAGTTCCTGTACGTCTGGTTGGAGCGGCTAGGTATTTAAACCGTAGGACACACAGTCCCGGACACCCAGTCCTGAACACGCAGCTCAGGACACCCAGTCCTCACCGTATTCTCCTTGAGCTAAGGTCACACAGACCTCGCCCAATCACTCTGGTAAGTCTTCAAGGTAGACTCCCAAACCTTCACAGACTTCGTTCACCGGCAATCCACAATGACTCTTCGATGCTCAGAACGCGACGCCTAACCAGCTGGAGGATGCACAATCCTCAAGTGTAATAAGTCTTCAGATCACTCAGACAAGAAGACTTAAGTGATGCCCAATTCTCTCTGGCACTGGGTGGTTAGGGCTTTCTCCTCGCTAGGAATTCTCTCTCTCAAAGGCTTCGAGGTGGGTTGCTCTCAAACGACAAAAGCCGTGCACTGAAATCTGAGCAGCCAACCGTTTATGGTTGTAGGGGGTGGGCTATTTATAGCCACTGGGCAACCCGACCTGATTTGTCCGAAATGACCCTGGGTCACTAAGGAACTGACACGTGTTCCAACGGTCAGATTTCAAACTCACACGGCAACTTTACTTGGGCTACAAGCAAAGCTGACTTGTCCAACCCTGGACAAGATTTGTTCTCATAGTCTTCACTCGAAGACATAGGTTTTGAATTAGGCATCACTTCAGTCGTTCTGACTGGTTCTCTTGGACCCCACTTAACAGTACGGTGGTTCCTATGACTCAACACAAATGAAAGAGAACTACGAAAGATCTAAGTCTTCGAGTTCCATAGGCTTCACGTGGTGTCTTCTCTTGTCATAGTCTTCAGTGTGAATATCTTCATATACCACCATTGACTTCAATGTCTTCGTACATTTTTAGGGGTCATCTCTGGTAGTAAAACTGAATCAATGAGGGACTTCTACCTATGTTATCCTGCAATTCTCACAAACACATTAGTCCCTCAACTAGGTTTGTCGTCAATACTCCAAAACCAACTAGGGGTGGCACTTACACATAAGTTGGACAGGAAGATGTGAAAATGGTGTTTGTCTTCACAATAATCTTCCCATGATGGGAATATATGCAGGTAGTCCCTAACAACATTGAAAGCATTGTCTTTTAAAATGGGAATAAATGGAATGGGGTTCTGAAAGCACAAGTGCTCCCTAGGTGGTTTTGATAATTGATGACAACATATCTCTTGTTGGACTAACATTTCTATCTAGTATGTTTTAGATAAGTTCAACAATGGAGTGGCATGGACTAAAGGTTGTGGGAAGTTCTCCAAGATGCTAAGGACAAAGGATTGGCTAAAGCTTAAAGCTCAAGACTCTTCGTTTTACATTTCAGTGATCCAAGATCACATTGAGTCCATAGGAAAAGCCAATACTATCAAGGAGGGATGAGGTGTTGCTTAATGAGTCTCTTGCTTCATGTGCTTAATGATATGCTCCAAAATCCTCAGCTACTTTCCCACTTCCACATATGACCTAAACCCAAAGCCAAACTCGGACCTACCGATTATTCCTATCCGGCGCCACCGAGTTTCACTTGTCATAGCCACTGCCAGAAACCCTAATCAGTTCGGTCTCACCGATGGGATCTCGGTCTCACCGAGATGGGCTTGCAAACTTTCTGTTACCTGTTGCAATATTCTCGGTCCCACCGAGACATGCAATCAGCCCCACCGAGTTTGCTTGGCCAACTCTCTATTTCGCTTATTACCCAAATCGGTCCCACCGAGTTTGAGTAAACGGTCAAACCGAGTTTTGGATTTACCCTAACCCTAGAACATCGGTCCCACCGAGTTGATCCAGTCGGTCCCACCGAAAATCTCTAACGGTCACTAGGTTTCCTATTTCGGTCTGACTGAGTTTGTTGATTCGGTCCCACCAAGATTGGTAAATCGTGTGTAACGGTTGGATTTTGTGTGGAGGCTATATATACCCCTCCACCTCCTCTTCATTCGAGGAGAGAGCCATCAGACTAAGCCTACACTTCCAACATCCTATTTATGAGAGAGAACTACCTACTCGTGTGTTGAGGCCAAGATATTCCATTCCTACCATATGAATCTTGATCTCTAGCCTTCACCATGTTGCTTTCCACTCAAACCTTCTTTCCACCAGATCCAAATCCTATGAGAGAGAGTTGAGTGTTGGGGAGACTATCATTTGAAGCACAAGAGCAAGGAGTTCATCATCAACACACCATTTGTTACTTCTTGGAGAGTGGTGTCTCCTAGATTGGCTAGGTGTCACTTGGGAGCCTCCGACAAGATTGTGGAGTTGAACCAAGGAGTTTGTAAGGGCAAGGAGATCGCCTACTTCGTGAAGATCTACCGCTAGTGAGGCAAGTCCTTCGTGGGCGATGGCCATGGTGGGATAGACAAGGTTGCTTCCTCGTGGACCCTTCATGGGTGGAGCCCTCCGTGGACTCGCGCAACCGTTACCCTTCGTGGGTTGAAGTCTCCATCAACGTGGATGTAGGATAGCACCACCTATCCGAGCCACGGGAAAAACATCCGTGTCTCCAATTGCGTTTGAATTCTCCAAACCCTTCCCTTTACATTCTTGCAAGTTGCATGCTTTACTTTCCGCTGCCTATACACTCTTTGCATACTTGCTTGATATGTATTGTGAATATTGAAATCATGCCTAAACTTCACTCAAACCGAAAAAGCTTAAAAATTGCAACTTTAGCATTGAGTGTCTAATCACCCCCCTCTAGACACATCTACTTCAAGGTCCTACAAGTGGTATCAGAGCTTTGGTCTCCATTGCCTTGGTTTAATCACCATTGGAGGAAGATGGATGTGTCTACTTTAGGGAGTCTTAGACATAGAGTGCCTATTCTTGATGGAGAGTATTTTCATGAGTGGAAAAATGAGATGCTTGTAATTTTCAATCAATATCATTTAAACAAGTATATTGCTAGCCCTTGTGCACCTCACATTGATCCCTTGCATCCTACCCAAGATGAAGATATTGACATGATTCGCAATCTTAGAACTATTGAGCTCATCATTAGAGGATTGCCCAAAAATTTGATTGCTAGTTTGCCTACTCTTAATTGTGCCTATACTATATGGAAATTTCTTGAGGAACGATTTCTCGATCATTCCTTGAAAAATATGGATGAAATTCTCCATAAATCTATTGCCTTGAGTAAGATGAACTCTAGTGATCCTAAGTTTGGTGATTGTCTATTTGAGCTTACCAATCTCAAGCATGCTAAAGGAGATGTTGGAATCATTAGTGATATTATATTCGAAGCTATAAGAATTCATAAAAGTGACCACTTTGATGATAATTTATCTAATGAATTACCCTCTCTAGGAAATGATGAGTCACAAGATTATGATGAACATGGATACTATGATGATGATGATGATGATGATAGTGACTTCGATCTTGACGATGCAATGAGACATTTTGGTCTTACGGCAAATCTTCGGGGATATGCGTCAGGAGGAAAGGAATGGGTTCTTGATAGTGGATGTACTGATCATATGACTGGAGATGAAGAGATGTTCCGTGAGCTTGCTGAAAATGACAGCCCTCGGAAATATGTCACCTTTTGTGATAATTCAAAGGGTAAAGTGGTTGGCCTTGGTAAGGTGGCCATCTCACATGATAGTTCCATTCAAAATGTCATGCTCATTGAATCTCTTGGCTACAACTTACTTTCAGTATCTAGACTTGCTGATTTCGGTTTGAATGTCCTATTTACTGAGGTAGATTGCCAAGTATTTCGTCCAGACAATCATAAAATGGTCTTTACCGGTATGCGTAGAGGTGATCTTTACATTGTCGATTTCTCTAAAAACGCACAACCTAAAACTTGCTTTATTGCTAAATCCTCAAAAGGTTGGTTGTGGCATAGACGACTAGGTCACGTTGGCATGAGAAACCTTGACAAGCTTACTAAAGGAAATCATATCCTTAGAGTTAACGATGTCATATTTGATAAGGATAGACTTTGCAGTGCATGTCAAGCAGGTAAACAAGTTGGAGGAAGGCATCCCGTGAAGAACATCATGACCACAAGGAGGCCACTCGAGCTACTTCATATGGACCTTTTTGGTCCCAACGCCTACAAGAGTCTCAGTGGAAATTCTTTTGGTCTAGTTATAGTTGATGATTTTTCAAGATTTACGTGGGTGTTCTTTCTTAATGACAAGTCGCAGGTCCAGAAGATCTTCAAAAACTTCGCTAGGAAGGACCAAAATCAGTTTGACGTGAAGATCAAGAAGGTTCGGAGTGACAACGGAACGGAGTTCAAGAACGCAAATGTGGATACCTTTCTTGACGAAGAAGGGATTTCACATGAGTTCTCGGCTACGTACACACCTCAACAAAATGGAGTTGTTGAGAGGAAGAACCGGACGCTCATCGAAATGGCAAGAACGATGCTTGATGAATACAAGACGCCGAAGCACTTTTGGGCAGAAGCGGTTGAGACAGCTTGTCACGCAACAAATCGCATGTATCTTCACAAGCTACTCGGCAAGATGGCATACGAGCTCCTCACCGGTAACAAACCTCAAGTTGGATACTTTCGAGTATTCGGCTCAAAGTGCTACATTCTTGATAAGCATCGTCGTTCAAAGTTTGCTCCTAAATCTCATGAAGGTTTCCTACTTGGTTATGGCTCAAACTCTCACACTTACCGTGTCTACAACAATTTCACCCGAAAGGTTGAAGAGACGGTAGATGTGAAGTTTGATGAATCTAATGGCTCGCAAATAGAGCAATTGCCAATTGATGTAGGAGACAAAGACCCTTCAGAAGCAATCCAAGACTTGTCCATAGGCAAAGTTCGTCCAACGGAGGTGAAGGAGAGTACTTCATCCGTCCAAGTGGAAGCTTCTACTTCACGACAAGGTGAACCAAGAATTGATACGGAAGCATCCACAAGCGGGACACACCAAGATGAAGAAGACAAGGAAATGCATCAAGACGAACATCAACAACCTCCTTCTCCACCACGACAAGAGAATGACAACGTCAACAATGAAGAAGGCCAAGAAGAAGAACAAGATGAAGAAGATGTTCAACGAAGACCCAAGCAAAAGCTCTCATGAGTTCGAGCAAGAATTGCCAAAGATCATCCCGTCGAGCAAATCTTCAATGATATACAAACCGGGAGAATCACTCGCTCAAAGACTCGTTTAGCTAACTTTTGTGAAAACTATTCATTCATATCTAGCATTGAACCTATGAAGATTGAAGAAGCATTGGAAGATCCGGATTGGATAAACGCTATGCATGAAGAGTTACACAACTTTGAGAGAAACCAAGTTTGGACATTGGTTGAGAAGCCCGACAACAACCACAACATCATTGGTACCAAATGGGTGTTTCGCAACAAGCAAGATGAAGATGGACAAGTGGTTCGCAATAAAGCACGTCTCGTCGCCCAAGGGTACACACAAGTTGAAGGTATGGACTATGGTGAGACATATGCTCCCGTTGCTAGACTTGAGTCCATTCGCATATTACTTGCCTATGCTAATCACCATAATATCACCTTGTACCAAATGGACATTAAAAGTGCTTTTCTAAATGGTGAAATAGAGGACGAAGTTTATGTCAAACAACCTCCCGGCTTTGTCAATCCTAAGAAACCTAATCATGTTTACAAACTTCGCAAAGCTCTTTATGGTCTTAAACAAGCTCCTAGAGCATGGTATAAATGCTTGACCAAGTTCCTTATTGCAAGTGGTTTTGAAATTGGTAAAATTGATTCTACTCTTTTTACTAAAAGAGTTAATGCAGAACTATTTGTATGCCAAATTTATGTTGATGATATCATATTTGGTTCAACTAACCCTCTCTTTAGTGAAAAGTTTGGAAATCTAATGTCAGAGAAGTTTGAGATGTCTATGATGAGTGAACTCAAATTCTTTCTGTCGGGGAAACTGATCCACGAACACCTATGGGACACGGCGGACCGAGTCCCTTTCGGTTCGGCGGGGGCGGAGATCGCACGAAGAGCAGATCGAGGCGAAGCACACGAGCAGTTTACCCAGGTTCGGGCCGCACGGATGCGTAAAACCCTACTCCTGCTTTGTGGTTTGTATTGTGTTCTTGCTCGGGAGCGCGGAGTGCTACAGTACACACCAGCAGCTAACGGGACCGAGCGTGAGAGTTCCCCAAATCTCTCTCTCTCTCCCCCCCTCTACGTTGCGCATGGGCCTCCTTTTATATGCTCAAGGGGTCACCGACAGGTGGCAACGTAGATTAGGGTAAAAATGGAAAGGTGCTATGGTAGGTACAGCTACCTGCTACAGTGTATCATACCTAACCCTGACGGCAGGGGACAAGGGCATTAAATGCCCGTCTGCATCGCCCAAATAGTGCAAAAAGTGACCGCCAGGGACGCCACCGCCCTCCACGATGGCAATCTTGCCAGCACCGCTTACCACCCCGCACCGCTGGCTGCACAGCCTCCCGCCATGTACGCCTGGAAGGGCCCCAGAGCGACACGTTGGTGGATGTGCTGGAGTGCAGGTGCAGAGTGGTGGCTTGCCGCGGCAAGCGCCTTGCCGCGGTCGTTGTCTTGTCGCGTCCGGGAGCTTGTCGCTCACCGGGCCTAGCCGGGACGCGTGGCGCGTCGCGGCAAGTTCCTTGAGATGCCTTGGTTGGCCTTCCCGGCAAGCTCCTCTTGCCGGGGTCTTGTCTCCTTGGCTTGGATACTTTGTTCTTGAATGGCTCCAAAGGAACCACAGAGGGCTTTGGCGGTCACCCGGCAAACCTTGCCGCGGGATGCTGCGACTACCCGTGCACAAGTTCGGGATACTAGGGTACCCCTACTCTAGTACACCGATAGGAGCCCCCGGGCCTGGGCCATACATGGTGCCGAGCGCTGTTGGGCCAGGCCCAAAATAGGGCACGGGCACGCGCGGCCTAGGTTACGCCGTATCTCTCTCCGTATCCACCGCGCCCTCCCCGAACGGCACGCATTGAATGCGGTGTCGTGGGAGAGATCGTGGGTGGTTTCTTTATTCGGAAATGCGGAACGTCCGCCCCCTCCCTCTTTATAAGCAGAGGAAGCAGGGGTAGTTCGCCCATTCGCCGGTTGCTACTCCAATCTCAGAAATCTCCGCCGCTCCCTCGCCTTCCCAAAGTCGAAAGAGAGCAGCGCCCCGCCCCCCATCGCCATCAGCACCACCAACGCCGTCGACCCCCTCCACCACTTCCGCCATGGCTCCGAAAGCCGACAAGGGGAAGGCTGTGAAGACGACCGAGGCGCAGCGGCTTGCGGCGCTGCGAAAGGAGCGGGCAATCTTCCCCCGCAAGCTCGCCGCGAAGGAGCTGAGGGAGAACTTCTACCTCTTCTGGTCGACGGAGACGTGAGCGCATCCGCGCACGAAGGTACTCCCGGCCGCCGCTTGGAAAACGGCTCCAAACGAATACCCATTCTTCGCCTTATTCTTCTACTGCGGGCTCTGCCCGCCTTTCTCTGAATTCTTCTGCGATATCATGAACACCTACGGGTTCCACCTCCTTGACTTCACCCCCAATGCCGTCCTGACCATGGCAGTTTTTGCGCATCTTTGCGAAAACTTTGTCGGAGTCCATCCAAATGTAGCCCTTTTTCGCCACTTCTTTATGCCCCGAGTGGAGAGAGGAGAGCCTTTATCCGGCGGAATCGCCTAGATCTCGAGGGCCGGCAAGAAGGACACTTATCTGGAGGGAGAGTTCCACGGCAAGTGGGAGGAGTGGAGAGCAGACTGGTGCTGGATTGTTGAGGAGAACCCGCAGCCGTTTACCGCTCGGCGCCAAACCCCAGCAGCACGCGGCAACGATTGGAGTGACGTGGTCCCGGAAGACGCTAGGCTGAAGATTGCCGTCACCAGGATCCAACGCCTCAGGCTTGCCGGGCTCACTGTAGGCGCTGTTGGTGCAGATTTTCTTCGCCGCCGCATCGCCCCCCTGCAGGAACGGGGGAGGCCCGCCTGGGAATTCAAAAATGCGGCGGATATCATGAGGCTGCGTCTGGGCCTCAACTTCAACTTCACTATTCTGGAGCTTAATGCGATGCTCCAGGAGCTGTTCAAGTATGACCCTGAACATCCCGAAGTGTTTCGGTTGCCGCACGGTGTCGTTCCGTTGTGCAACAACTCCTCGCTCGACCACATCCGTGCAATGATGCGCTGTGCGACTCGCATGGAATTGTTGCAACTTGGCAAGAGCCTGAAGATGCCGTCGTGCAGGAGTTCTTTGACGGCTTGGTAGAAGTGCCGATCCGTTCCAACGAAAAGGATAGACTCACCCGCGACACCACCGAAGCGGAGCTGCAACGCATCGCCACCAGGCTGGAAGAGGCGGCGGCAGCCGCAGCCGCGGGCGAGTTTGGATTCACCGTGGAGGAGGCAGATGCGGCAGAGGAGGCAAGCCGTACCGAGCAAGAGGGGCTTGCCGGTGGGGAGAAGCTTGCCGGGCACGACGCCGAGTCGAACGAGCCCGCCGAGGATACGAGCGGCTCGTTGGAGATCAACTCCTCTTCTTCCTCATCTTCGGGCAGCTCGCCGCAAGCAGAGCCTCCAACCCCGCCAAGAAGGCGTCTTCGCAAGGCCGGGGACATAGCGGAGCGGCAGACGAACGAACAGCCGCCGCGCTGCGCGACACGCTCCGCTGCGGCAAGCACTGTTGCCGCGGGAGCGCCTCACGTTGCTGCGGCAACTGGAGCGGGGTCTTCCCAGACCACCGCTTCTGCTCCTGCTGCTTCTCACGCCGCGGCGACAGCCAGAGCGGGGTCGTCTCAGGCCACCGCCATTGTTCCCGCCAAGCGGCCAAGGGAATCTACTCCTCTGCCTTCTCGCGCCGGACGGGCCGGACTTCGACTTCTCCGCGTTCAGCTCCGACGAGGAAGAAGAAGAAGAGTAAGATTCACTTGTTGTACTTGTAGTTCTTCAATTCTTGTTGTTTTGTCTTGTGTCTCATTTGCTTTACTCCGAGCTTATTCCTTTTCAGGACGCTAGCCTAGAGAGCAGCGAAGAGAGCCAAGATCCCGGTGATTAACATCGATGACGAACCCACCGCGTCAGGAGAGGGCGCGCCCGAGACCACCTTGCCGGACCCGGCAACTGTTCTCCAGAGCAGCCCCCAGCGTAAGCCTATGGTTTGCTTTCCGCCATTAGGCGCACATGGAAGCTCTTTCCTTGGTGAGATCTGATTGTTGATTTGTGTAGGAGCAGAGCAGCCTCACCAGGAGCGCCCGGAGACCGCCCCCGGCATGCCATCTGCTTCGACTACGCCGCCAAGGGAGAGTTCTCCGGCAAGGGGCTCTCCGGCAAGATATTCTCCGGCAAGGGGGAGCTCTCCGGCAAGGGACAGCACCAGCGTCCCCCCGGCAGCGGAGACTACGACTGCCGAGCCCAGTGCAGGTAATCTTCTCGCTTCAAAACTTCCCTTGGGTTCTTCTTCTTTTGATCTTCTTTTGGATATTTGCTTGACTCTTCTCCCTTTTCCGGCGGTCAGGCCCATCTGCTGCGGAGCCGATGGAGACCGAGGTTGCCGCCGACGACGCTGCTGCCACCGAAGAAGCAGCCGGCGCTGACGATCCCGCCGGCGACGAGGCCACCAAGGCTGCTGCCGCAGCAGTAGGCGGGGAGTCTGGCGATCGTACTGACGGCCCTGGGGCCGCAGGAGCGCCAAGCGCTACGCCGACCGCCGACCCCTCCGCCACTGCCGCAGTGCCAGGCTCCGAAGAGCCCCAGCCAGGCGTCTACTTGAAGGCTGGCGATGGCGTCTTCATCAACCTCCCCTAGGCGTCGAGCTCCAGGGCGCCGGTCGAAGGAGAAAGCTTTGACGGAGAAGTGCTCGCCTCCGCTGGGCTGTCGCTAGTTGATGCGCCGAGCAGCAGCAGCGGCGAGCCTGAGGAGGAGCGGCTGCTGCGGAAGTTGTTGTCGCTCTACCGCGCGCGACAAGCCAAGCTGGAATCCTGCGAGGCGCTTGTCGCGAAGGCGGGAGTGGACATCGAGAAGCGCGCGGAGGAGCTCGGGGGTTTTCACAAGGAAGCCCTCCGGTCTCTGGCAGAGGAGCGGGAGCGACTCGCCGAAGAGCAGAAGGCCTTCTTCCTCGAGAAGGCCGAAGTTGAAGAGCAACAGCGGTTTGCCGCTGAGAAGCTGTCTGCGCAGGAGGGCGAGTTGGCGCAGCGGAAAGTTAACCTCGACAGTCACAAGGAGGAGCTTGCCGCGCATGAGCAAACATTTGGCGGAGCCCTCAAGCAAGCGGAAGATGCTGCCGCAGCTGCCGAGGCCGCCAAGAGGGAGCTGGAGACGAAGGTGGCGCAGCTGGAGGCCGATCTCAAGGCGAGTGGCGAGGAGCTTGCCGTGCTCAGGAGTGAGCGGGAGAAGGACGCCCAGAGCCAGTCAGAGCTGCAGGCCAGCCTCGCCGAGAAGGGAAAGGAGCTTAGCGCCGCTAAGGACTCCAACGCAGATCTTGAGTCGAAGCTGACTGCTTTGACCAAGACGCTGGACGGCGCCAAGGAGCAGGAGGCGGCCTTGAAGAAGGAGATCAAGGCCGACAAGGCACTGCTGGAGAGTGCTGCCGCCACCCAGAATGCTTTTAGGGAGACGGTGGAGCACTGGACGGAGAATCTTGTGAACGTTGCCGCAGACATCGACAGGGAGCTGGCACAGCTGGGGATGGAGGATCCCGGGTATCCCTCCGACGAGAACCTCCAACCCAGCGCCAAGCTCACCTTATTCTTCAAAGGTGTGGCGACGGCCCTTCAGCGACTTCGGGAGAGGATCCCAAAGCAGCTGGCCGACGAGCCGCGCAAGATCTGCGCGGGAGCTCTTCAAAAGGTGCTGATGAAGGTGGCCTTCCGCAACCCAGGCCTCAACTTCTCCAACGTCCTCAAGACCTTGCCGCCGGATGCTGATCTGGAGGCGCTCAAGGCCCTTGTCGCACCCATTGTGGACAAGGTGAGCGGGATCAAGAGGATTGAAGGCGGGCGCGTAGACTAGGCCGCCTGTTTGCTTCTTTTCTTGTCGCTGCTGGTCATGTCATGAAAACCATCTGTTAGAGCCGCGACAAGCTATTTTGTGATATAACTCTATTTCGGGGTAATGACTGCAATGTTATCTCCTTTACTTGATTCCTTGCTTTGTATGTTTTTGCCCTATGCTTTTAGGGAACTTGCCGGCGCAGGCACCTTGGCCGCGAGTGCTGAGTGCGGGACGTCAGCAGCCTGCTGGCGGTGCCGCTGCCGACAAGAAACCTTGTCGCAACTAGTCGCAGCTCACTTAAGTTGTTGAGCGTACTCGAAACAAAGTAAGGGCGCGACTAGTGACAAGAAACCTTGGGTTTCTTGTCGCAACTAGTCGCAGCTCTCTTAAGTTGTTGAGCGGGCTCGACACAAAGTAAGGGCGCCACTAGCTACGAGTTGGTTCCTCCGCGCACAGGTTTTCCATACAAAACACGGTCGTTCAAGGAGGATGACTTAAAAATTAAAAAAAACTGATTGCTCAAACTTTGGCAACTTATCTTTTCTGTCGTTTGCTTCCCGGCAAGGTGAAACTTTCTTGAACGACGCCTGGTCCATACCATCATCTTCTCCTTTCCCCCCGGCAAACTTGGGGGCGAGGGAACCTTCCTTTCCTTGAGAAAAAAGAAAGAGGAGAAAATAAAGATATGGAGCCTTATGGCTCGTTGTTGCTTACCGGGGGTAGGTGTTGCACAAAATGCCAGATAACACATGCAAAAAATAGAAAGCATGAAATTGGCAAGATGTGCGGAGCACATGAGCTTTACTTATGCATGGGCTCTGCGCCCGGCTTTGTACAAAGGATTACATGCAACAGCGGCAAGACTTGTACAAAAGTTGGTTGCCGGAACGGGTTCCGGCAACCGCGCCTTACGGGTAAAACTTACGAAGATGCTCAATGTTCCAGGAGTTGCTCACCGGAATGCCATCTTCGGTCTCAAGGCGGACAGCGCCAGGCCTAGTGACTCGTTTCACCCGGTAAGGGCCTTCCCACTTCGGCGTCAACTTGTTGGAATTCTTGGCGGACTGAACGCGCCGAAGAACATGGTCGCCTTCCTCGAGACTTCTGGCGTTAACTTTGCGGCTATGGTAGCGGCGCAAAGCTTGCTGGTAGCGAGCAGCTCGCACAGCAGCCTGAAGACGGTCCTCCTCAAGGAGCAGCGCGTCATCTTGTCGCAGCTGCTCTTGCTCAAGCTCATCATAAGCGAGCACTCGAGGTGACCCGTATACGAGTTCCGTGGGGAGAACTGCCTCTGCTCCATAGACTAGAGCGAAAGGTGTCTGGCCAGTGGCTCGATTTGGCGTCGTCCTGATCGACCAAAGAACCATCGGCAGCTCCTCAATCCAGTTTCTTCCACACTTGTGCAGCCTGTCGAAAGTTCTGGTCTTGAGCGCACGCAGCACTTCAGCATTTGCCCTCTCCGCTTGACCGTTGCTTCTCGGGTGAGCAACAGAAGCGAAGCAGACCTTGGCGCCAAGATCTTGGATGTACTGCATGAAGGTGCGGCTCGTGAATTGCGTACCGTTATCGGTGATCAACCTGTTAGGGATCCCGAAGCGGCAAACAATCGACATGAAGAACTTGACTGCTGACTGTGCTGTCACCTTCCTCACTGGTTCCACTTCCGGCCACTTTGTGAACTTGTCGATTGCAACGTACAAGTACTCAAACCCCCGACTGCTCGGGGAAAGGGGCCGAGGATGTCGATCCCCCAGACCGAAAATGGCCAGGATAAAGGGATCGTCTGGAGAGCTTGAGATGGCTGGTGTATCTGCTTGGAATGGAACTGGCACGCTTCACACTTGGTTACTTGTGCAGTTGCATCCTGGAGGGCTGTCGGCCAAAAGAAACCTTGCCAGAATGCTTTGCCGGCAAGTGCTCTTGCGCCAATGTGGTGATCACATATGCCTCCATGTATCTCTGCCAACAGATTCTGTCCATCTTCCCGGGGAATACACTTCAATTTCACGCCGTTGAGTCTTCTTCTGTACAGTGTGTTGTCAACAAACTGGTACATACTTGACTGCCGGGCTACTCTTTCCGCTTCTTCTTGCTCTTTGGGAAGTTCTCCTGTCTGAAGGAATCGGACAATCTGCTGTGCCCATGCTGGAGCTTGTGGCTCGACAACAAGGACTAAAGGCAAATCTGCTGCTGCGGGAACATCCGCTTCTACGGCGAGAACCTGCGGCTCAGCCGGAGCTTGACGTTCCCCGGCAAGCTTGCCGGAGTGAAACTTGTCGGGAGCCTCTGCTTCAACGGAACAAACCCTAGGGCTTGCCGAAGCAGACTGCTCCTCAGCATTCTTGGTGTTGATCTTGGGGACCTTCTTGGCGGCGGCTTCGGGAAGCTCTGCCGGAAAATAGTCACCAGAAATCAACTTCCTCTTCTTGCTCTGTCCAGTTGATGGCGTTACGGACGGTTGAGTCGGCTTTAGCACAAAGATCCCTGGTTCCACAGGTAACTTAAGTGCGGCGCACTTTGACAGGCCATCGGCAATGTCATTCTGAGCTCTTGGGACATGCTCCATTTGCAGGCCGTCAAAGTGCTCTTCTAGCTTTCTTGTTCACTTGGCGGACGACAAGCTGCGAGTCACCCCTGACAATGAGCTTCTTGATCCCAAGGTCTGCCGCGATCCTGAGACCGGCAAGCAAGCCATCATACTCTGCAGTATTGTTTGTCGCTTGCTCCTTGGGAAAGTGCATCTGGACTACGTACTTGAGGTGCTCTCCGGTGGGTGCGACAAGCAGCACGCCAGCACCGGCGCCTTGCAGCGAAAAGGCACCATCAAAGTACATCAGCCACTCTTTGCTTGCTTCCTTGACGGGGATGCTCGTTTCTGGAATTTCTCCATCTGGTGTTGGCGTCCACTCTGCTATGAATTCTGCCAATGCTCTGCTTTGGATAGTCGAAGTACTCTCAAACTTGAGGCCAAAGCTTGACAGTTCCAGTGCCCACTTGACAATCCTTCCTATCGCTTCTGGATTCTGTAGTATCCTCTTCAGCGGAAAGCGAGTGACAACTGTGATCTCATGTGCTTGGAAGTAATGGCGCAGCTTTCTCGAGGCCATGAGAAGGCCGAAAAGCAATTTTTGTACGCCAGAGTACCTTGACCTAGCCCCTTGTAGAAAGGAACTGACAAAGTAAACTGGGCGCTGCACCATTCTCTTCTGTATCTCCTCGCTCGTCTGCGCAGATCCATCCTTGTCGGGACCAGAGCTTGTCGGGGAAGCCCCCTGCTTGTCGCTGGATGCGCCTGCCGTGGCTACTGGCTCGTCATCTGCCTCCCTCTCTGCAACTAACGCAGCACTAACCACTTGATTGGTTGCCGCTATATACAGCAGCAACTTCTCTTGTGGCTTAGGTGCGACAAGTGTTGGAGTGGAGGACAGGTATCTCTTCAAGTCCTGCAGCGCAGCCTCCGCTTCCGGAGTCCATTTCATTGGACCTGCCTTTTTCAATATTTTGAAAAACGGCAGGGCGCGCTCAGCAGACCTAGAGATAAACCTGCTGAGAGCAGCCACGCAACCAGCAAGTCTCCGTACATCTTTGACGCGCTTTGGTGCTTCAATCTGCTCAATGGCCTTGATCTTGTCGGGATTGGCTTCAATTCCCCGCTGAGACACGAAGAACCCGAGAAGCTTGCCGGAGGGGACTCCAAACACACACTTCTTGGGGTTGAGTTTGAGGCTGATCTTGCGCAGATTTGCAAAGGTCTCGTCTAAATCTTGAATCAGAGTTGCCTTCTCCTTGCTCTTGACCACTATGTCATCCATATAGGCTTCCACATTTCGGTGTATTTGTGGCTCAAGAGCGACATGGACTGCCCTTGCAAATGTTGAACCAGCATTTTTTAAACCAAAAGGCATCTGTATGAAATAGTACGTGCCACATGGAGTAATAAATGCGGTCTTCTCATCATCCTCTTCTGCCATGAAGATTTGATGGTATCCTGAGTATGCGTCAAGAAATGAAAGCAAGTCACATCCGGCCGTGGAGTCAACAATCTGGTCAATGCGTGGCAAGGGAAATGGGTCTTTGGGGCAAGCTTTATTAATATCGGTAAAGTCGATACAAAGCCTCCATTTCCCGTTTGCCTTGCGCACGACTACAGGATTGGCCAACCACGTAGGATGGAGCACTCCTCTGACAAGGCCTGCTGCTTCCAATTTCTTGATTTCCTCCGCGATGAATTCTTGGCGCTCCACCGCTTGCTTCCTGACCTTCTGCTTGACGGGCCGCGCATGAGGACAAACGGCAAGATGGTGCTCAATTACTTTCTTGGGAACACCGGGGATGTCAGACGGTTGCCACGCAAACACGTCGACGTTCGCCTGCAGGAAAGCAATGAGCGCGCTTTCCTATTTAGGGTCAAGAGTGGCACTGATGGTGAAGGTACCACCAGTGCCGTCCTCCTTGGCGGACACCTTCTTGGTCTCTGCGGAGCTACCATTGTTCTCTTACACTTGCCGGTGGAGCTCGATGGTGCATCCTCGACGGCAACGCAGCACTCCGAAGAGGTGCGCTTGCCGGAGTGGGCATCAGAGCTCTTGCCGGACTTGGTCTTCTTCTTCCCCCCGGGAGCCTCAGCGGCAAGTGACTGGCGATCTGCTGCGGCTGCCGCTTCCTGGTAGATCTTGTCGGCGCAGTTAAGAGCATCCTTCTTGTCGCCAGGGACAGAGATGACGCTTATCGGGCCTGGCATCTTCAGCATATTATGTGCATAGTGAGAGGCTGCCATGAACTTGGTGAGTGCTGGACGGCCAAGTATCCCATTGTAAGGCAATGGAAAGTCGGCAACGTCAAAAGTGACCCTCTCAGTCCTGAAGTTCAAATCGCTGCCAAATGTCACTGGCAACGTGACCTTCCCCTTCGGCTTGCTCCTTCCTGGGTTGATTCCTTGGAATGTGCCGGTCTCTTCGAGCTCGCTGTCAGGTATCTGGAGTTTCTGGAGTACAGCGGAGGAGATCAGGTTCAAGCCGGCCCCGCCGTCAACTAGCATCTTAGTGACCTTGAGGTTGCGGATAGTTGGTGAAACCAACATCGGCAAGCACCCGACCGCAGTTGTGCGATCAGGGTGGTCCTCAATATCAAAGATGATAGGCGTGCTGGACCATTTCAGAAGCTTGCGTGATTCGACAGGTGGTTCCGCCGCATTGACTTCCCGCACCCCCTGCTTGAGTTGGCGGTGCGAAGTATGCAAAGAAGCACCACCGTCAACGCACAAGACCTCTGTGGCTTTCTGGAATTCCTGCTCACTGGTCTCGACATCATCCATGTCTTCGTCGTCGTCGTCATCTTCATCCTTGTCACGGCCGCGGGGAGGTCTGTCTCCTTGCCGCTGCTTGGCCTTGCCGCGGCGTCCTCCCCGGCCGGCGCGCTTCTTGACGGATTCTCCATCGCCTCCTTGGGCCCTCTCCTTGTCGCGTCGCTCGTATTCAGCCTTTTGCTGCTGGACAAGCTGCTCGACCTTCTTGCAGCTCTAGAGGTCATGGCCCTTGGTGCGGTGGATCTTGCAGTACTGCTTGTCGGTGCCGTCCTGCTTGTCGGCGACCGCCACAGCCAGGCAGTTGGCGCATGCGGCAATCTCCTTGCCGGAGCTACCAACTTTGGCTTTCTTGGCGCCACCTCCGTTGCCGGACTGCTCAACGACTAGCACATCTTTGCCTTTCTTCTTCCTGTTGTTCCGCCGCCGGTTTTTCTTTGCCGGGGCAGCATCCTCGCTGTCAGATCCTCCTGCTCCTGTATTCTCTCCGGGGAGTTTCCTCCCTTCCTCAGCACGTGCACACTTGTCGTCCAGGGCATACAGCTCACTGACGTCTCTGATCTTGCACATCGACATCTCCTCCCTCATCCTGCGGTTATGCACGTTCTGATGGAACGCGCTGATGACCGTGGCAGGGTGGATATTTGGGATGTTGTGTTGTACACGGCTGAATCTCTGAATGTACTTGCGCAGGGGCTCTCCTTCCTTCTGGGTGAGCAGATGAAGGTCACTCTCTTGGCCATGAGGTTTGTGGCCGCCTGTAAAGGCGCCGACAAACTGATGGCATAGGTCTGCCCAGGAGGATATGGAGTTTTCCGGCAAGTGCATGAGCCAGGACCTGACGTTGGGCTTGAGCACCAGCAGGAAGTAGTTGGCAAGGATCTTGTCGTCCCGTCCCCCGGCAGCCTGCACCGCAATGGTGTAGACGCTGAGGAACTCCGATGGATGCGACTTGCCGTCGTACTTCTCTGGTACGTCTGGCTTGAAATTCTTCGTACTGGGCCACTGGACTTGCCGCAGCTCACGAGTAAACGCAGGGCAACCTACCGCGTACGGCAAGTCGCCTGGTTCCCCTGGCGCATGCATGTCGACAGAGGGCCCAGCGCGCTGGTCTGATTGACGCCGCGCTTCTCTTCAGCGCTCGATGTGAGTACGAGCGTCTTCTTGCTGTCGTTCGTGAAGAACTTGGCGCTGGTCGCGACGAGCTCGTGGATCTGATGACGCGGTGGAGTCGCTGTCGAGGTGGATCCGGTGAGTCCGCGATCTTGGCCTTCGGGGCGGAGAGTGCATAGTAGTTGCACCCCCACCGGTCTTGTCGCCACCAGCTCGTGCCTGGCTGGCCTGCCGCGGCTGCGACGTACTCGGCTGTCGTGGAGCGCCGCCGTTGGCGAAGCCGATGAGACTTTGAATGGTGGCCCTCCAGTCGTCGATCTTGTTCGCCGCTGGAGGGTAGTCTAGGAGCAGTTGAGCTCGCGCCAAAGCTTTTGCTGAAGTGGCGGGTGGCGGTGGCGAATGGTGCGTGGAGCGGGATATGCTCGGACTTCTAACTATGTTAGAAGGAGCAGTATCCCGTCCAGGCGACCGTGCCTCGCTCGTGCCAACATGTTGGCGGGCATGCTGGTCTTGAGCACTCCGAGATCCACCAGCCTGATCTTGGTCCATCAAATGCATGGTACCGTGAGTACCATGACGCTGCCAGTCCTGTGCCTCCTGTGTTGGGCGCGGTGCATGTACGGACGCCGAGGTCTTGGAGTGCGCCCGGTCGTTGTGGGAGCCGGCTACGCCGCCGATGGGCAGCGCAGCCTTGTCCTTGGACCTGGCAGCACCGTGGGCTCCCTCGTCGACGCCCGTTCTTCCGCCGGCGTCTACCCCACCAGCCGTTTGCTCCAGCGGTGGTGGGTTCGGCGCGGATGGAGCAGCCGCCTCCGAAGCCTTCTTCTTCGGCGGCATGTCGATGAAGATAATGAAGATCTAGCTCGTGTGAACGCCGGATCAGGTTCACACAACCTCGACGCCCCCTACCTGGCGCGCCAAAGATGTCGGGGAAACTGATCCATTAACACCTATGGGACACGGCGGACCGAGTCCCTTTCGGTTCGGCGGGGGCGGAGATCGCACGAAGAGCAGATTGAGGCGAAGCACACGAGCAGTTTACCCAGGTTCGGGCCGCACGGATGCGTAAAACCCTACTCCTGCTTTGTGGTTTGTATTGTGTTCTTTCTCGGGAGCGCGGAGTGCTACAGTACACACCAGCAGCTAACGGGACCGAGCATGAGAGTTCCCCAAATCTCTCTCTCTCTCTCTCTCTCTCTCTCTCTCTCCCCCTCTACGTTGCGCATGGGCCTCCTTTTATATGCTCAAGGGGTCACCGACAGGTGGCAACGTAGATAAGGGTAAAAATGGAAAGGTGCTGTGGTAGGTACAGCTACCTGCTACAGTGTATCATACCTAACCCTGACGGCAGGGGACAAGGGCATTAAATTCCCGTCTGCATCGCCCAAATAGTGCAAAAAGTGACCGCCAGGGACGCCACCGCTCGCCACGATGGCAATCTTGCCAGCGCCGCTTACCACCCCGCACCGCTGGCTGCACAGCCTCCCGCCACGTACGCCTGGAAGGGCCCCAGAGCGACACGTTGGTGGATGTGCTGGAGCGCAGGTGCAGAGTGGTGGCTTGCCGCGGTCGTTGTCTTGTCGCGTCCGGGAGCTTGTCGCTCACCAGGCCTAGCCGGGACGCGTGGCGCGTCGCGGCAAGTTCCTTGAGATGCTTTGGTTGGCCTTCCCGGCAAGCTCCTCTTGCCGGGGTCTTGTCTCCTTGGCTTGGATACTTTGTTCTTGAATGGCTCCAAAGGAACCACGGAGGGCTTTGGCGGTCACCCGGCAAGCCTTGCCGCGGGATGCTGCGACTGCCCATGCACAAGTTCGGGATACTAGGGTACCCCTACTCTAGTACACCGACACTTTCTCAGTTTGCAAATCAAGCAAACTAAGGAAGGTACATTTGTCTCTCAAACGAAGTACACCAAGGACTTATTCAAGAAGTTCAATATGCAAGAATGCAAAGGTATGTCTACACCCATGCCTACTAGTGGACATAATGATTTGACCAAAGATGGTGAACCGGTTGATCAAAAGGTTTATCGCTCTATGATTGGTTCATTGTTATACCTATGTGCTTCATGTCCCGATATTATGCTAAGTGTGTGCATGTGTGCACGATATCAAGCTGCTCCTAAAGAATGTCATCTTAAGGCTGTGAAAGTATAGTTAGATACTTAATTCATACACCAAATTTTGGCATTTGGTATCCTAAGAGGTCTTCTTTTGATCTTGTTG